>NW_027362762.1:590480578-591084871 GCF_046119375.1 Phyllobates terribilis
GTGGGACTTGTTCTATTAATCCATCTATACAGACCTCCATCAGGTTGCAAACTGAATATAATTTTTTTCTGCATCTAGCTCTGAAAAAATATTTGGCCTTCTAGCAGTGTGTGGGACTTTCTCTATTAGTCCATCTATACTGACCTCCATCAGGTTGCAAACTGAATATAATTTTTTTCTGCATCTAGCTCTGAAAAAATATTTGGCCTTCTAGCAGTGTGTGGGACTTTCTCTATTAGTCCATCTATACTGACCTCCATCAGGTTGCACACTGAATATAATTTTTTTCTGCATCTAGCTCTGAAAAAATATTTGGCCTTCTAGCAGTGTGTGGGACTTTCTCTATTAGTCCATCTATACTGACCTCCATCAGGTTGCAAACTGAATATATTTTTTTCTGCATCTACCTCTGAAAAAATATTTGGGCTTCTAGCTGTGTGTGGGACTTGTTCTATTAGTCCATCTATACTGACCTCCATCAGGTTGCAAATTGAATATAATTTTTTTCTGCATCTAACCCAGCCAATAGTTTTGGCCTAATACCACAGTTTGGCCACTCAGCTCTGCTCGGTTCCCATCCATTGTTTTTTTGTGCAAACAACTCCAGAGTTGTGAATTAGTTAACCACCAAAATGAGTGGAAAAAGGCCTGCTGCTGGTGGAAAGGGGAATAGGCGTGTTGGGAAGAGGAAAAAAGGTTGTGTCCGTGGGGTAGGTGTTAAAGCAACACTAACATCTGCAGAAGAAAGACCGTCTTCCAGCCAAACTAAAATGTCTACTTCTTTTAGCGGACAATGTGATAAGATCCCTTTCTTACGGCCACGCCAATCGCTACAAATTCCAGATGAGGCACAAAAACAGCAGGTGCTTCAACGGATATCAAGTGCTCCTTTAAGTGGGCTCTCCTCCACATCAACTTCAGCATCACAAATACTCCAGTCCTCAAAGGTGTCACCCCAATCGCACTTGCTTCCTCACAGCTCCCAAATCTCCAGCTGCCCGTCTGAGTATGAGGTAGAACAGATGGTTGAGTCTGCAGAGCTGTTTACTCATACTGTAGCCTGGGAATCAGAGGTTGACTCCAACGCTTCTGTGAATCCAGACGAGGAAATGATCTGCACTGATGCCCAGAATCTTTATGAGTCGGATCCAGGACCAGACGCAGAAGGTTCTGACCATAATGTAGACCCTCTTTCCCAAACTGTAACTCCTGTTGGTGGAGACAATGAGGAAGACGATGATAAGACTCAAATACCTGATTGGAGCGACAACTTTAGTTTTTTGTCAGGGCAGGAACAGGTTGGCTCTGAGGACGACGGGTGTGATAACGCACAGGGTGATGATGATGAGGTTGGAGATCCCACTTACTGTCAACCCACAGTCAGCCAAGAGATGAGGTCAGCAGAGGAGGTGGAGGAAGATGCTAGTGACGACGAGGTCAGGTTGCGCCTTCCTGGACAGAGACGTAGTACTGGAAGCACGTCAACAACTGCATCCTCAAACACAACTCTGCCTCTCACCACAAGTCGTGGTGGCTCTTCAGGTCGCATGGGTGCTAAGCCTTGCATAGCCTGGGCATTTTTTCAGATCGATAAAGATGACCCAACTCGTGTTATCTGTAACATTTGTCAGCAAAAGATAAGTAGAGGCCAAAAAATACATAGTTTGAGTACTTCATGCATGAACCGGCACATGGACATGAAGCATAAGTTGCAGTGGGAAGCTCAGTGTGCTACAATGCGGCCTTGCCGGCCGGGCCAACCACCGTCTGCCATATCTTTTGCATCCGCGGCCTCTTCATCCTCTGTGACTGGTGGGACAGCAGTCACACCTGTTTTGGGGCGCAGACCTGCCACCTCTTTACCCGCAACAGCCAGCGTGATTGGCAGGTCATCATTTTCTTTGGAGGTGGTAACACCAGCTGGTGTTGAGCGCTGTCCGACATCGATAGCACCACCTTTGGATCAAGGCAACCTAACATGTCCACCTGCATCTTCCTCACAGACCGGCAGTTTGCCGGGGACACCCTTATCAACCCCGTCTAAGCACAATAGCCAGCCCTCGGTCCCTCAGATGTGGACAAGTAAAAGACCATTTCCTCCTAGCCATGAGAAAGCTAAGAGGTTGAATTTCACCATCTGCAAGTTCTTGGCTACAGAAATGCTGCCTTTCCGCCTGGTGGACACAGAGGATTTTCGAGACCTTATGTCCGTCGCAGTGCCCCAGTACCAGATGCCCAGTCGGCACTACTTCTCAAAGAAAGGTGTGCCTGCGCTCCACCAGCATGTCGCACACAACATCACCGCTTCTTTGAGAAACTCTGTGTGTGACAGGGTGCATTTCACCACAGACACTTGGACGAGTAGGCATGGACAGGGGCGTTACATGTCGCTGACTGGGCACTGGGTAACTATGGTGACAGCAGGACAAGGGGCTGCTGTCCAAGTCTTGCCGTCCCCACGAGTTGTGCATCAATCCTCTTTATGTCAAAGTTCCTCCACTGCTTCTGCCTCCTCAACCTCCTCTCAGTCTTCCACCTGCACCCAAAGCCTGTCTGGTCATGCCACAAGCTTTCTAACTGCGCAGAAGGGATCCTGCACACCTCCTTACTATGCTGGCAGTAGGGCTCAACGTCATCAGGCGGTTTTTACATTGAAATGTCTGGGAAATGTGAGTCACACAGCTGAGGAGTTGTGGTCAGCTCTGGAGAACCAATTTCATGAATGGTTGTCTCCACTGGACCTGAAACCAGGGAAGGCCGTGTGCCACAATGCTGCAAACCTGGGTGCGGCCCTTCGCCAGGGCAATGTCACACACGTGCCTTGTATGGCTCACGTGTTGAACCTGGTTGTCCAGCAATTTTTAGCCCACTATCCCAGACTAGATGGCCTTCTGCAGAGGGCACGGTCGCTGTGTGCTCACTTTCGCCGTTCGCATCCCGCAGCTCAGCGACTTACATCTCTACAGAAGTCGTTGGGCCTGCCACTTCACCGGCTAAAATGCGATGTGCCTACCCGGTGGAATTCAACTCTGCACATGTTGCAGCGACTGTGGCAGCACCGACAAGCCCTGGTGCAATACGTTCTGACGTATAGCCTGGGCCAACGAGATCCAGAGGTGGGGCAAATCACGCTGGAGGAGTGGTCTCAAATCAGGGACCTATGCACCCTTCTGCACAGTTTTGAAATGGCGACGAAGATGTTTAGTGCTGACGATGCCATTATCAGCATGACTATTCCGGTGATTTACATGCTGGAGCACATGTTAAACAGAATTCGGAGTCAGGTGGTGGCACAAGAGGAGGTGGAGGAAGTAGAGGAGGAGGAGTTGTATGCGGAAGGGCTAACATCTGCAAGGTCCAGACGGTCGGCAGCACCAAGGCGGCAGGCATGTGAGGGTGGGGGAGATGGTTTTACCAGGGCGCATGGTAGCAGCCAAACTAGTGAGGAAGGTGCAGGAGCCCAGGAAGAAGTGGAGGACGAACTGATGGAAAGCTCATCAGATGAGGGAGACCTTGATCACATTTCTGTTGTGCGAGGTTGGGGGGAGAGGACAGAGGAAGGAAGCATGATTGTTACCTCGCCACCAACACAACAGGGACTTGGTGCTCCTGGATGCGCAACACACATGAGTGCCTTCTTGCTGCACTACCTGCAACATAACCCTCGAATTGTGAGAATTAGAAATAATCCTGACTACTGGGTTGCCACACTGTTAGATCCCCGGTACAAAAGTAAATTTGCAGAAATTATTCCTGCCATAGAAAGGGATGCACGCATGCAGGAGTATCAGCAGAGACTGTTGCAGAATCTTACATGTGCTTTTCCACAAAATACCAGTGGTGCACGTATTGAATCTCACAGTTCCAACTTGCCAACCGTGGGACCGTCAAGTGTTCAGCACTCAAACCGTAACAGAACCACAGTATCTGCTGGTAACATCAATTTTGCGGAATCATTTCACCACTTTTTTAGCCCATCCTTTGCAAGGCCACAGGAGACAAGAAGTCTAACACATAGTCAACGCCTAGAGACGATGGTACAGGAGTATCTCCAAGTAAACATTGAAGCCACGACTGTGTCACTGGACCCTTGCTCATTTTGGGCTTCCAATCTGGATAAATGGCCGGAGCTAGCCACTTATGCCTTGGAGATCTTGTCATGCCCCGCAGCCAGCGTTCTGTCTGAACAAGTGTTCAGCGCTGCTGGTGGTGTGCTGACAGATAAGCGCACGCGGCTCTCCACTGATAATGTAGACAGACTCACGTTCATAAAGATGAACAAATCATGGATCCGAAACGACTTTTCTACCCCTGTGTCATCCTGGGGAGAGTAAAAGCTTGATGATTGGTTAAAATCACCCTACCAACCGTTTTTAGCTTTCAAATTACTAATCATGTTTATCTGTATCTTGGCTGGAAAATAATTTGGGCTTTGTAGCAGTGTGCACCACTGATTCTATTAGGCCATCTATAATAAGCTCCACCAGATTTAAAATTACTAATCATGTTTATCTGTATCTTGACTGGAAAATAATTTGGGCTTTGTAGCAGTGTGCAGCACTGATCCTATTAGGCCATCTATACTAAAGCTTCACCAGATTTAAAATTAATAATAATTTTTAGCTGCATCTAGCCCGGAAAATAATTTTGGGGCTCCGAGATGCGCAAGACACATAAGTGCCTTCTTGCTGCACTACCTGCAGCATGACCCTCATATTGTCAGAATTCGAAGTAATCATGACTACTGGGTTGCCACACTCTTAGATCCCCCAAACTTTTCGATCAACCTTTTCATTTTAATAAAGACCAAAAAAATGGTCATTTTTGAAATTATAAGCATTAGCAGGTTGTTAGAAGCTGAAATCAAACAGTTTTCAACTCAAAACTTTATTCTACGTGATGTTACATTTTCACATAGGACCCCTTGTTCGAAAGGAGCTTCTGAACTCTCTCGTCCATTGAATTTGTCAGGTTTTGGATGGTTTCTGCTTCAATTGTTTTGCATGAGGACAGAATACCCTCCCAGAGCTGTTGCTTAGATGTGAACTGCCTCCCGCCATCATAGACACTCCTTTTAATGATGCTCCAAAGGTTCTGAATGGGGTAGAGGTCAGGGGAGCATGGGGGTCACACCATAAGTTTGTCCCCTTTTATGCCCATATCAGCCAGAGATGCAGATGTTTTATGTGCAGCATGAGATGGTGCATTATCATTCAGAAAAATGATCTTGCTGTGAAATACACGGTTCTTCTTCTTGAACCATGGCAGGAAGTGTTGTTTGAGAAAATCCACATACATTATGGAGTTCATCTTTAGCGCCTTCAGGGATCCTAAAGGGGCCGACAATCTCTCTCCCCATGATTCCAGCCCAAAACATTACTCCACCTCCTCCTTGTTGGCGCTGTAGCCGTGTTTGCGTGGGGTGTCCATCAACCAGCCATCCTCCACTCCATCCATCTGGACCATCGAGCGCTGCACGGCACTCATCCGTGAACAAAACAGTTTTGAAATCAGTCTTCATGTAATGTTTGGCCCACTGGAGCCATTTCTGCTTGTATGAAGTGGATAGAGGAGGTCGACAGGATGGCGTATGCACAGCTGCAAACCTCTGAAGGACCCTGCATCTTGTTGTTCGGGGGACGTTGGAGGCACAAGCAGCTTCAAAAACTTGTCTGCTGCTATGACAAGGCTTTTTTGCCGCTGCTCTTTCAACCTGACGTAATTGCCTGTAGGAAAGAGTCCTCAATTTGCCCTTATCAGCACGCACACGTGTGTACTGTGAATCAGCTACATACTTCTTGATTGCCAAGACACTTCATCCTGATCATCGCACAATGTTGATTGTAGTCATGCCTTGACCTAAACACTCCACAATTTGTTGCTTCTCAGCAGCCGACACATCCTTTTTCTTTCCCATTTTGGCAGAAAATGTAGGCTGCTTAATAATGTGAGACAGCCTTCTTAAGTAGTCTTGCCTTTCATTGGACACACCTGCCAAACTAATTAGCACAGGTGTCTGCAATTGCTTACAGTGATATAAAGAGCCCTGACACACATCACCATCAATGAGTTTAACTGACAAACAAACAAATTCTTCCCTTATCACTCCTAAACACTTTTTGCATAATAATTTGGAATACAGTGTACATGTGCTTTTCCACAAAACACCAGTGGTTCACGTAGTGAATCTTACAGTTCTAACTTGCCAACCGTGGTCTGTATGGAGTTGTTCAATAAAGGGCCCAAAATTAAGATAACATAGATGGGAGAGGTCTCTATGAAAAGGAATTCCTAAGTATTTGATACCCTGTGAGGGCCAGGCAAAGGGAAAGTTGGACTGGATGGAATCCTATATGGATTTGGGGAGGGAGACATCGAGGGCCTCAGACTTCGCTGCATTGATTTTAAAATTTGACCATGTAACAAAGTGATCTATTTCAGCCATAACAGCATGGATGGATATATGTGATTGAGAGATATATACTAGGACATCATCAGCAAATAGAGAGCACTTGTACTCGGTGCCTCCCACCTCAATCCACCTAATATTGGGGTTATGGCGAATTGATGAGAGCAGGTGCTCCGTCACTAGGATGTATAAGAGAGGGGACAGAGAACATCCCTGCCTTGTCCCATTGGTGATTGTGAAAGGTGATGAAAATGTTCTGACGCGCCCCCTGGGCCTTGGGACACCCGGAGCCGGACCCTTTTTGGTGAATGCTGGTGGTTGTAGTCTCCGTGGCGGCAACCCGGTTCCGTGGCTCAGGGCAGTCAAACCAGTGGCGGAACTATTTATGTGGTTTTGATGTTTAAATGTCCGACTACGCCACCCGTGGATTGCGGCCAGAGTGAACCGCCGCTCCAGGGCAGACCGCTGAGGCTGGTGTTGTGGGTGCAGCAGAGCGTAGCATAACTCCCCACGGGAGGAGTATAGCCTCAGGGCAGTGTATGCGGAGGATGGGGGTGATGGTGCAGGGCAGCAGCAGTAATGACACGGAGTCAGTGATGCAGTCCAGGGCCTTTACTCACAGTTCTTATTATCCAGACCACGTCTGCAGGTAACGGCTGCCCACGTCGTACTGTGCTCACCAGGTGAGGGGCTCAGACAACTCCCAGATAACTTTGGAGTGCTTCACAGGACCCCCTTTGTGTGTCCTTTGTCTGGCCTTTCTTACCAACCCTTCTGTCCGGCTGCCTCGGGCCTCCTCTTGGTAAACTTGGCGCCAGTTTCCCTGACCCTATGTGGTGCCTTCCTAGTGGGTGTAGCGAGGGGCTGCGCCACATAAAATGTCACAGCCTCCTGTTTCTAGCTGAGGGTCGTTTCCTGCCTCCACTAGTTTCGGGGACCGGTCTCCCCCTTTGGCCTGACCCCTCCACGCAGGTGGATTCGGGCGTGCGGTGGCGACTCGCCCGTCCGCACCCCAGAGATCCCTTCGTTCCTCGTTCCTGGAGCCATCTCCGCTCCTCTTCCTTCCTTCTCCCTCTTCCAGGCCTGGGCCTCTGTTACTAGGCCCGCCTCCGGAGCAAAGCTCATGCAGAGCCCCTGCTCCCTGCCACTTCTGCTCAGACTTCTCTGCACTGAACTAAGATGGTGCCCACCTTTTATACTCCCTTCTCAATGCACCCAGGAACTGCTTCCTCCCTGCTCCTGCACTACAGGGTTCCCCGTCCTCAGTGTTCCCTCCCCCCACTCCAGCCAGGGACAGGGACTGTCGTGCCCATCTCAGGGGCATATTGGTCGCCCTGCCCCACGGCAATGTGGTGTAATGCATGCAGGTGTCGGGTCCTGATCCACACTACATCCTTACCTGAGAGTGAGATATCACACCTCTGGGTGAGGTGCAATACCTCTGTAGCAACCGAGCCCTCAGGGTGCTACAGTTCCATTTATCTTCAGCCTAGGTGACGTATTGCGATACAGGGCCGTGATTTTGGCTATAAAAGGGTCCCCTAGACCCCTACCCCAAGCTTTTTAAGAGAATCATATATGGCGTGCCAGGAGACTCTATGGAATGCTTTCTCAGCATCCAACGAGAGTATCTAATTACAAATTTTTAACTGCATCTAGCCCAGGAAATACTTTGTGCCTAGTAGCAGTGTCTGCTAGTCAGCGGATTATCCCGGCTGTTAAGCAAGCTACACCACCTGTAGTTTGGACACTTAATTTTTTCAAAGGAAATGCTTCGGGACCACGGGATACTCAGTGAAGGAGGCACCCCAAGGCATAGGGGCTGGGACTGGCAGTAGGATGCCTTGCGGTGGACAGCCGAGCTCGATCCTTATAAAAGCTTTTTAACTGCAGCAGCTTTAGTGGACGCTACTGGAGCTGGAATTACGCGGCTGCTGGCATGAGACTTGCCCTCCAATAGATCCTTGTAAATGGATTTAAAGTGTATTCATTCAAATTAGAGAGACAATTTAAATTAAAAAGCTTAGAGCTGCCTCCAGCACAGGGGGGCTCGCTCGACCCACCAGCGGACAGGCACCAGTATTGGGAGAGGGGGGCTGGCCGTCAGGGTTCACCGCGGCTCTCACTTTTTGGATTTTAGAAGGGCATGACATGCCTATATTTGTGTCTCCCCCTCCTTTTACTCCTCCACCTCTTTTCTTTTCGCATGACTATATGTACTTGTCACTTTTCCATGTGTTAGTTGTGTCTTCTGAGCAGTTTGTCAGCTTTTGGACACCTTTGAAGGTGTTTTCTATGTGTTTCTATGTGTTTTTGTTTGCCTGCCATTGGTTTTAATGGTGTTCGAAGGTGTTCGACGAACAGTTCGACGAACAGTTCGGCGAACACACGGGTGTTCGACGAACCAAACTCGAACACTACGGGGGTGGCTCAACACTACTCATCGGGCGAATCGCTCTGGAACTGAAATCGGAACGCTCACTGACATTTCCCCTATCTTAAAGTCTGATAAACGCCGGAAAAATGACTAAGTCCAAAAAAAAAATTTTTTCAACTATTTTCAATTTTACTCCCGTGGGATATATATTCTACCCACGCACATTTGGAACTCTCCTGGGGTACCCTCACACATTTTATTCAATCATTTAGTGGATATTTTCACAAAAAAATGAAATTTTCCAAAATTCTGAAAATTGGCTGAAAATGACTAAATATCAAGGACTCATCCGACGAATCGCTCTGGAACTGAAATTGGAATGCTCACTGACATTTCCCCTATCTGAAAGTCTGATAAACGCAGGAAAAATGACTACGTCCAAAAAAAAATTTTTTTCAACTTTTTTCAATTTTACCCCCGTGGGATATATATTCTACCCACACACATTTGGAACTCTCCTGGGGTACCCACACACATATTATTACCTCATTTAGTGGATATTTTCACAAACAAGTGAAATTTTCAAAAATTCAGAAAATTGGCTGAAAACGACTACATATCAAGGACTCATTGGGAGAATCGCTCTGGAACTGAAATCGGAACGCTCACTGACATTTCCCCTATCTGAAAGTCTGATAAACGGCGAAAAAATGACTAAGTCCAAAAAAAAAATTTTTTTCAACTTTTTTCAATTTTACCCCCGTGGGATATATATTCTACCCACACACATTTGGAACTCTCCTGGGGTACCCACATACATATTATTACTAGAGATGAGCGTTGTTCTACTCGAACTGTTCGCCAATCTCAAATTCGAGCTGTTTTGGGCGGTGTTCGAGCCGGTCGGCGAACACGAACAATTTGAGAAAAATTCGGCTGTTCGAGGTTATGTTCGATAACTGTTCGTGCACCAAAATCATAACTGGATTTTTTCTCAGTAATGATGAAACTTAATGTTAATACGCAGTTTGAGTGTACAGCGGGGCGGGGGGAGGGGCAGGGGATGGATCTCTGCAGGAACAATGAAGATCTCCATTTTTTTTTCTCTTTCCCGCATTTGCAGTGGGGAGGTGCAATCTGTCAGCCTATCAGCAGTGCACACACGGAGCGAAGTGCTTTTTTTCACACAAGCAAGGGCATGTGTGATTGGCAGTGTATGTCACTTGTCCTTGCCCTATAAGACCAAGCCATTTTCCCCGTCGCCACCATTTTCTCACTGCTGCAGCTGCGTGTTAGACGGCACCGCTGTTGCTGTGTGCGCTATACCTTGTTAATTTCAAGCCAATTTTCGCACAAATCTACAGATAGCTTGGGAGTAGGGAATAGTTGTGATTGCAGTCCTTTTAAGGACTAGGTTACAGCATTTCCTACGACTTTTATCAAGCAGGTCTGTGCTCTTAAATAGATAGATTGTGGGAGTAAAGACTAATTGTAATTGGAGTCCTTTTCAGGACTAGGTTACATCAGTTCCTATCAGTTTTTGCCAGGCAGGTCTGTGCCAGTGCTGTGCAAGTTTTTTTCACAGCATTTGGCTGAATCTAGCAAAGCTAATCTTTTTTGGCCTATTGCAGAGTGTGTTAGTCAGTGGAGTAGCCTATCTGTGTTGCAAGATATACCACCTGTGTATAGAATACCAATTTTTTTACTGCACCTAGTGAAGTAAAATCTTTTGGGCATAGCATCATTCTATTAGTCCATCTATACTGACCTCCATCAGGTTGCAAACTGAATATAATTTTTTTCTGCACCTAGCTCTGAAAAAATATTTGGGCTTCTAGCAGTGTGTGGGACTTGGTCTATTAGTCCATCTATACTGACCTCCATCAGGTTGCAAATTAAAAATAATTTTTTTCTTCATTTAGCTCTGAAAAAATATTTGGGCTTCTAGCAGTGTGTGGGACATGTTCTATTAGTCCTTCTATACTGACCTCCAGCAGGTTGCAAATTGAATATAATTTTTTTCTGCATCTAGCTCTGAAAAAATATTTGGGCTTCTAGCGGTGTGTGGGACTTGGTCTATTAGTCCATCTATACTGACCTCCATCAGGTTGCAAATTAAAAATAATTTTTTTCTGCATCTAGCTCTGAAAAAATATTTGGGCTTCTAGCAGTGTGTGGGACTTGGTCTATTAGTCCATCTATACTGACCTCCATAAGGTTGCAAATTGAATAAAAAAATTTTCTGCATCTAGCTCTGAAAAAATATTTGGGCTTCTAGCGGTGTGTGGGACTTGGTCTATTAGTCCATCTATACTGACCTCCATCAGGTTGCAAATTAAAAATAATTTTTTTCTGCATCTAGCTCTGAAAAAATATTTGGGCTTCTAGCAGTGTGTGGGACTTGGTCTATTAGTCCATCTATACTGACCTCCATCAGGTTGCAAATTGAATAAAAAATTTTTCTGCATCTAGCTCTGAAAAAATATTTGGGCTTCTAGCGGTGTGTGGGACTTGGTCTATTAGTCCATCTATACTGACCTCCATCAGGTTGCAAATTGAATAAAAAAATTTTCTGCATCTAGCTCTGAAAAAATATTTGGGCTTCTAGCGGTGTGTGGGACTTGGTCTATTAGTCCATCTATACTGACCTCCATCAGGTTGCAAATTGAATAAAAAAATTTTCTGCATCTAGCTCTGAAAAAATATTTGGGCTTCTAGCGGTGTGTGGGACTTGGTCTATTAGTCCATCTATACTGACCTCCATCAGGTTGCAAACTGAATATAATTTTTTTCTGCATCTAGCTCAGAAAAAATATTTGGGCTTCTAGCAGTGTGTGGGACTTGGTCTATTAGTCCATCTATACTGACCTCCATCAGGTTGCAAATTAAAAATAATTTTTTTCTTCATTTAGCTCTGAAAAAATATTTGGGCTTCTAGCAGTGTGTGGGACTTGTTCTATTAGTCCTTCTATACTGACCTCCAGCAGGTTGCAAATTGAATATAATTTTTTTCTGCATCTAGCTCTGAAAAAATATTTGGGCTTCTAGCGGTGTGTGGGACTTGGTCTATTAGTCCATCTATACTGACCTCCATCAGGTTGCAAATTAAAAATAATTTTTTTCTGCATCTAGCTCTGAAAAAATATTTGGGCTTCTAGCAGCGTGTGGGACTTGGTCTATTAGTCCATCTATACTGACCTCCATCAGGTTGCAAATTGAATAAAAAAAATTTCTGCATCTAGCTCTGAAAAAATATTTGGGCTTCTAGCGGTGTGTGGGACTTGGTCTATTAGTCCATCTATACTGACCTCCATCAGGTTGCAAATTAAAAATAATTTTTTTCTGCATCTAGCTCTGAAAAAATATTTGGGCTTCTAGCAGTGTGTGGGACTTGGTCTATTAGTCCATCTATACTGACCTCCATCAGGTTGCAAATTGAATAAAAAAAATTTCTGCATCTAGCTCTGAAAAAATATTTGGGCTTCTAGCGGTGTGTGGGACTTGGTCTATTAGTCCATCTATACTGACCTCCATCAGGTTGCAAATTAAAAATAATTTTTTTCTTCATTTAGCTCTGAAAAAATATTTGGGCTTCTAGCAGTGTGTGGGACTTGTTCTATTAGTCCTTCTATACTGACCTCCAGCAGGTTGCAAATTGAATATAATTTTTTTCTGCATCTAGCTCTGAAAAAATATTTGGGCTTCTAGCGGTGTGTGGGACTTGGTCTTTTAGTCCATCTATACTGACCTCCATCAGGTTGCAAATTAAAAATAATTTTTTTCTGCATCTAGCTCTGAAAAAATATTTGGGCTTCTAGCAGTGTGTGGGACTTGGTCTATTAGTCCATCTATACTGACCTCCATCAGGTTGCAAATTGAATAAAAAAATTTTCTGCATCTAGCTCTGAAAAAATATTTGGGCTTCTAGCGGTGTGTGGGACTTGGTCTATTAGTCCATCTATACTGACCTCCATCAGGTTGCAAATTAAAAATAATTTTTTTCTGCATCTAGCTCTGAAAAAATATTTGGGCTTCTAGCAGTGTGTGGGACTTGGTCTATTAGTCCATCTATACTGACCTCCATCAGGTTGCAAATTGAATAAAAAAATTTTCTGCATCTAGCTCTGAAAAAATATTTGGGCTTCTAGCGGTGTGTTGGACTTGGTCTATTAGTCCATCTATACTGACCTCCATCAGGTTGCAAATTGAATAAAAAAAATGTCTGCATCTAGCTCTGAAAAAATTTTTGGGCTTCTAGCGGTGTGTGGGACTTGGTCTATTAGTCCATCTATACTGACCTCCATCAGGTTGCAAATTGAATAAAAAAATTTTCTGCATCTAGCTCTGAAAAAATATTTGGGCTTCTAGCGGTGTGTGGGACTTGGTCTATTAGTCCATCTATACTGACCTCCATCAGGTTGCAAACTGAATATAATTTTTTTCTGCATCTAGCTCTGAAAAAATATTTGGGCTTCTAGCAGTGTTTGGGACTTGGTCTATTAGTCCATCTATACTGACCTCCATCAGGTTGCAAATTAAAAATAATTTTTTTCTTCATTTAGCTCTGAAAAAATATTTGGGCTTCTAGCAGTGTGTGGGACTTGTTCTATTAGTCCTTCTATACTGACCTCCAGCAGGTTGCAAATTGAATATAATTTTTTTCTGCATCTAGCTCTGAAAAAATATTTGGGCTTCTAGCGGTGTGTGGGACTTGGTCTATTAGTCCATCTATACTGACCTCCATCAGGTTGCAAATTGAATAAAAAAATTTTCTGCATCTAGCTCTGAAAAAATATTTGGGCTTCTAGCGGTGTGTGGGACTTGGTCTATTAGTCCATCTATACTGACCTCCATCAGGTTGCAAATTGAATAAAAAATTTTTCTGCATCTAGCTCTGAAAAAATATTTGGGCTTCTAGCGGTGTGTGGGACTTGGACTAATAGTCCATCTATACTGACCTCCATCAGGTTGCAAATTAAAAATAATTTTTTTCTGCATCTAACCCAGCCAATAGTTTTGGCCTAATACCACAGTTTGGCCACTCAGCTCTGCTCGGTTACCATCCATTGTTTTTTTGTGCAAGCAACTCCAGAGTTGTGAATTAGTTAACCACCAAAATGAGTGGAAAAAGGCCTGCTGCTGGTGGAAAGGGGAATAGGCGTGTTGGGAAGGGGAAAAAAGGTTGTGTCCGTGGGGTAGGTGCAGAAGAAAGACCATCTTCCAGCCAAACTAAAATGTCTACTTCTTTTAGCGGACAATGTGATAAGATCCCTTTCTTACGGCCACGCCAATCGCTACAAATTCCAGATGAGGCACAAAAACAGCAGGTGCTTCAACGGATATCAAGTGCTCCTTTAAGTGGGCTCTCCTCCACATCAACTTCAACATCACAAATACTCCAGTCCTCAAAGGTGTCACCCAAATCGCACTTGCTTCCTCACAGCTCCCAAATCTCCAGCTGCCCGTCTGAGTATGAGGTAGAACAGATGGTTGAGTCTGCAGAGCTGTTTACTCATACTATAGCCTGGGAATCAGAGGTCGACTCCAGCGCTTCTGTGAATCCAGACGAGGAAATGATCTGCACTGATGCCCAGAATCTTTATGAGTCGGATCCAGGACCAGACGCAGAAGGTTCTGACCATAATGTAGACCCTCATTCCCAAACTGTAACTCCTGTTGGTGGAGACAATGAGGAAGACGATGATAAGACTCAAATACCTGATTGGAGCGACAACTTTAGTTTTTTGTCAGGGCAGGAACAGGTTGGCTCTGAGGACGACGGATGTGATAACGCACAGGGTGATGATGATGAGGTCGGAGATCCCACTTACTGTCAACCCACAGTCAGCCAAGAGATGAGGTCAGCAGAGGAGGTGGAGGAAGATGCTAGTGACGACGAGGTCAGGTTGCGACTTCCTGGACAGAGACGTAGTACTGGAAGCACGTCAACAACTGCATCCTCAAACACAACTCTGCCTCTCACCACAAGTCGTGGTGGCTCTTCAGGTCGCATGGGTGCTAAGCCTTGCATAGCCTGGGCATTTTTTCAGATCGATAAAGATGACCCAACTCGTGTTATCTGTAACATTTGTCAGCAAAAGATAAGTAGAGGCCAAAAAATACATAGTTTGAGTACTTCATGCATGAACCGGCACATGGACATGAAGCATAAGTTGCAGTGGGAAGCTCAGTGTGCTACAATGCGGCCTAGCCGGCCGGGCCAACCACCGTCTGCCATATCTTGTGCATCCGCGGCCTCTTCATCCTCTGTGACTGGGGGGACAGCAGTCACACCTGTTTTGGGGCGCAGACCTGCCACCTCTTTACCCGCAACAGCCAGCGTGATTGGCAGGTCATCATTTTCTTTGGAGGTGGTAACACCAGCTGGTCTTGAGCGCTGTCCGACATCGATAGCACCACCTTTGGATCAAGGCAACCTAACATGTCCGCCTGCATCTTCCTCACAGACCGGCAGTTTGCCGGGGACACCCTTATCAACCCCGTCTAAGCACAATAGCCAGCCCTCGGTCCCTCAGATGTGGACAAGTAAAAGACCATTTCCCCCTAGCCATGAGAAAGCTAAGAGGTTGAATTTCACCATCTGCAAGCTCTTGGCTACAGAAATGCTGCCTTTCCGCCTGGTGGACACAGAGGATTTTCGAGACCTTATGTCCGTCGCAGTGCCCCAGTACCAGATGCCCAGTCGGCACTACTTCTCAAAGAAAGGTGTGCCTGCGCTCCACCAGCATGTCGCACACAACATCACCGCTTCTTTGAGAAACTCTGTGTGTGACAGGGTGCATTTCACCACAGACACTTGGACGAGTAGGCATGTACAGGGGCGTTACATGTCGCTGACTGGGCACTGGGTAACTATGGTGACAGCAGGACAAGGGGCTGCTGTCCAAGTCTTGCCGTCCCCACGAGTTGTGCGTCAATCCTCTTTATGTCAAAGTTCCTCCACTGCTTCTGCCTCCTCAACCTCCTCTCGGTCTTCCACCTGCACCCAAAGCCTGTCTGGTCATGCCACAAGCTTTCTAACTGCGCAGAAGGGATCCTGCACACCTCCTTACTATGCTGACAGTAGGGCTCAACGTCATCAGGCGGTTTTTACATTGAAATGTCTGGGAAATGTGAGTCACACAGCTGAGGAGTTGTGGTCAGCTCTGGAGAACCAATTTCATGAATTGTTGTCTCCACTGGACCTGAAACCAGGGAAGGCCGTGTGCGACAATGCTGCAAACCTGGGTGCGGCCCTTCGCCGGGGCAATGTCACACATGTGCCTTGTATGGCTCACGTGTTGAACCTGGTTGTCCAGCAATTTTTAGCCCACTATCCCAGACTAGATGGCCTTCTGCAGAGGGCACGGTCGCTGTGTGCTCACTTCCGCCGTTCGCATCCCGCAGCTCAGCGACTTACATCTCTACAGAAGTCGTTGGGCCTGCCACTTCACCGGCTAAAATGCGATGTGCCTACCCGGTGGAATTCAACTCTGCACATGTTGCAGCGACTGTGGCAGCACCGACAAGCCCTGGTGCAATACGTTCTGACGTATAGCCTGGGCCAACGAGATTCAGAGGTGGGGAAAATCACGCTGGAGGAGTGGTCTCAGATCAGGGACCTATGCACCCTTCTGCACAGTTTTGAAATGGCGACGAAGATGTTTAGTGCTGACGATGCCATTATCAGCATGACTATTCCGGTGATTTACATGCTGGAGCACATGTTAAACAGAATTCGGAGTCAGGTGGTGGCACAAGAGGAGGTGGAGGAAGTAGAGGAGGAGGAGTTGTATGCGGAAGGGCTAACATCTGCAAGGTCCAGACGGTCGGCAGCACCAAGGCGGCAGGCATGTGAGGGTGGGGGAGATGATTTTACCAGGGCGCATGGTAGCAGCCAAACTAGTGAGGAAGGTGCAGGAGCCCAGGAAGAAGTGGAGGACGAACTGATGGAAGACTCATCAGATGAGGGAGACCTTGATCACATTTCTGTTGTGCGAGGTTGGGGGGAGAGGACAGAGGAAGGAAGCATGATTGTTACCTCGCCACCAACACAACAGGGACTTGGTGCTCCTGGATGCGCAACACACATGAGTGCCTTCTTGCTGCACTACCTGCAACATGACCCTCGAATTGTGAGAATTAGAAATAATCCTGACTACTGGGTTGCCACACTGTTAGATCCCCGGTACAAAAGTAAATTTGCAGAAATTATTAATGCCATAGAAAGGGATGCACGCATGCAGGAGTATCAGCAGAGACTGTTGCAGAATCTTACATGTGCTTTTCCACAAAATACCAGTGGTGCACGTAGTGAATCTCACAGTTCCAACTTGCCAACCGTGGGACCGTCAAGTGTTCAGCACTCAAACCGTAACAGAACCACAGTATCTGCTGGTAACATCAATTTTGCGGAATCATTTCACCACTTTTTTAGCCCATCCTTTGCAAGGCCACAGGAGACAAGAAGTCTGACACATAGTCAACGCCTAGAGACGATGGTACAGGAGTATCTCCAAGTAAACATTGAAGCCACGACTGTGTCACTGGACCCTTGCTCTTTTTGGGCTTCCAATCTGGATAAATGGCCGGAGCTAGCCACTTACGCCTTGGAGATCTTGTCATGCCCCGCAGCCAGCGTTCTGTCTGAACGTGTGTTCAGCGCTGCTGGTGGTGTGCTGACAGATAAGCGCACGCGGCTCTCCACTGATAATGTAGACAGACTCACGTTCATAAAGATGAACAAATCATGGATCCGAAACGACTTTTCTACCCCTGTGTCATCCTGGGGAGAGTAAAAGCTTGATGATTGGTTAAAATCACCCTACCAACCGTTTTAAGCTTTCAAATTACTAATCATGTTTATCTGTATCTTGACTGGAAAATAATTTGGGCTTTGTAGCAGTGTGCAGCACTGATCCTATTAGGCCATCTATAATAAGCTTCACCAGATTTAAAATTAAAAATAATTTTTAGCTGCATCTAGCCCGGAAAATAATTTTGGGGCTCCGAGATGCGCAAGACACATAAGTGCCTTCTTGCTGCACTACCTGCAGCATGACCCTCATATTGTCAGAATTCGAAGTAATCATGACTACTGGGTTGCCACACTCTTAGATCCCCCAAACTTTTCGATCAACCTTTTCATTTTAATAAAGACCACAAAAATGGTCATTTTTGAAATTATAAGCATTAGCAGGTTGTTAGAAACTGAAATCAAACAGTTTTCAACTCAAAACTTTATTCTAGGTGATGTTACATTTTCACATAGGACCCCTTGTTCGAAAGGAGCTTCTGAACTCTCTCGTCCATTGAATTTGTCAGGTTTTGGATGGTTTCTGCTTCAATTGTTTTGCATGAGGACAGAATACCCTCCCAGAGCTGTTGCTTAGATGTGAACTGCCTCCCGCCATCATAGACACTCCTTTTAATGATGCTCCAAAGGTTCTGAATGGGGTAGAGGTCAGGGGAGCATGGGGGTCACACCATAAGTTTGTCCCCTGTTATGCCCATATCAGCCAGAGATGCAGATGTTTTATGTGCAGCATGAGATGGTGCATTATCATGCAGAAAAATGATCTTGCTGTGAAATACACGGTTCTTCTTCTTGAACCATGGCAGGAAGTGCTGTTTGAGAAAATCCACATACATTATGGAGTTCATCTTTAGCGCCTTCAGGGATCCTAAAGGGGCCGACAATCTCTCTCCCCATGATTCCAGCCCAAAACATTACTCCACCTCCTCCTTGTTGGCGCTGTAGCCGTGTTTGCGTGGGGTGTCCATCAACCAGCCATCCTCCACTCCATTCATCTGGACCATCGAGCGCTGCACGGCACTCATCCGTGAACAAAACAGTTTTGAAATCAGTCTTCATGTAATGTTTGGCCCACTGGAGCCGTTTCTGCTTGTGTGAAGTGGATAGAGGAGGTCGACAGGATGGCGTATGCACAGCTGCAAACCTCTGAAGGACCCTGCATCTTGTTGTTCGGGGGACGTTGGAGGCACAAGCAGCTTCAAAAACTTGTCTGCTGCTATGACAAGGCTTTTTTGCCGCTGCTCTTTCAACCTGACGTAATTGCCTGTAGGAAAGAGTCCTCAATTTGCCCTTATCAGCACGCACACGTGTGTACTGTGAATCAGCTACATACTTCTTGATTGCCAAGACACTTCATCCTGATCATCGCACAATGTTGATTGTAGTCATGCCTTGACCTAAACACTCCACAATTTGTTGCTTCTCAGCAGCCGACACATCCTTTTTCTTTCCCATTTTGGCAGAAAATGTAGGCTGCTTAATAATGTGAGAGAGCCTTCTTAAGTAGTCTTGCCTTTCATTGGACACACCTGCCAAACTAATTAGCACAGGTGTCTGCAATTGCTTACAGTGATATAAAGAGCCCTGACACACATCACCATCAATGAGTTTAACTGACAAACAAACAAATTCTTCCCTTATCACTCCTAAACACTTTTTGCATAATAATTTGGAACGCGGTGTACATGTGTTTTTCCACAAAACACCAGTGGTTCACGTAGTGAATCTTACAGTTCTAACTTGCCAACCGTGGTCTGTATGGAATTGTTCAATAAAGGGCCCAAAATTAAGATAACATAGATGGAAGAGGTCTCTATGAATAGGAATTCCTAAGTATTTGATACCCTGTGAGGGCCAGGCAAAGGGAAAGTTGGACTGGATGGAATCCTATATGGATTTAGGGAGGGAGACATCGAGGGCCTCAGACTTCGCTGCATTGATTTTAAAATTTTACCATGTAACAAAGTGATCTATTTCAGCCATAACAGCAGGGATGGATATATGTGATTGAGTGATATATACTAGGACATCATCAGCAAATAGAGAGCACTTGTACTCGGTGCCTCCCACCTCAATCCACCTAATATTGGGGTTATGGCGAATTGATAAGAGCAGGTGCTCCGTCACTAGGATGTATAAGAGAGGGGACAGAGGACATCCCTGCCTTGTCCCATTGGTGATTGTGAAAGGTGATGAAAATGTTCTGACGCACCCCCTGGGCCTTGGGACACCCGGAGCCGGACCCTTTTTGGTGGATGCTGGTGGTTGTAGTCTTCGTGGCGGCGATCCGGTTCCGTGGCTCAGGGCGGTCAAACCAGTGGCGGAACTATTTATGTGGTTTTGATGTTTAAATGTCCGACTATGCCACCCGGGGATTGCGGTCAGAGTGAACCGCCGCTACAGGGCAGACCGCTAAGGCTGGTGTTGTGGGTGCAGCAGAGCGTAGCATAACTCCCCACGGGAGGAGTATAGCCTCAGGGCAGTGTATGCGGAGGATGGGGGTGATGGTGCAGGGCAGCAGCAGTAACGACACGGAGTCAGTGATGCAGTTCAGGGCCTTTACTCACAGTTCTTATTATGCAGACCACGTCTGCAGGTAACGGCTGCCCACGTCGTACTGTGCTCACCAGGTGAGGGGCTCAGAAAACTCCCAGATAACTTTGGAGCGCTTCACAGGACCCCCTTTGTGTGTCCTTTGTCTGGCCTTTCTTACCAACACTTCTGTCCGGCTGCCTCGGGCCTCCTCTTGGTAAACTTGGCGCCAGTTTCCCTGACCCTATGTGGTGCCTTCCTAGCGGGTGGAGCAAGGGGCTGCGCCACATAAAATGTCAGAGCCTCCGGTTTCTAGCTGAGGGTCGTTTCCTGCCTCCACTAGTTCGGGGACCGGTCTCCCCCTTTGGCCTGACCCCTCCACGCAGGTGGATTCGGGCGTGCGGTGGCGACTCGCCCTTCCGCACCCCTGGGATCCCTTCATTCCTCGTTCCTGGAGCCTTCTCTGCTCCTCTTCCTTCCTTCTCCCTCTTGCAGGCCTGGGCCTCTGTTACTAGGCCCGCCTCCGGAGCAGATCTCATGCAGAGCCCCTGCTCCCTGCCACTTCTGCTCAGACTTCTCTGCACTGAACTAAGATGGTGCCCACCTTTTATACTCCCCTCTCAATGCACCCAGGAACTGCTTCCTCCCTGCTCCTGCACTGCAGGGTTCCCCTTCCTCAGTGTTCCCTCCCCCCACTCCAGCCAGGGACAGGGACTGTCGTGCCCATCTCAGGGGCATATTGGTCGCCCTGCCCCACGGCAATGTGGTGTAATGCATGCAGGTGTCGGGTCCTGATCCACACTCCATCCTTATCTGAGAGTGAGATATCACACCTCTGGGTGAGGTGCAATACGTCTGTAGCAACCGAGCCCTCGGTGCTACAGTTCCATTTATCTTCAGCCTAGGTGACGTATTGTGATACAGGGCCGTGATTTTGGCTATAAAAGGGTCCCCTAGACCCCTACCCCAAGCTTTTTAAGAGAATCATATATGGCGTGCCAGGAGACTCTATGGAATGCTTTCTCAGCATCCAATGAGAGTATCTACTTACAAATTTTTAACTGCATCTAGCCCAGGAAATACTTTGTGCCTAGTAGCAGTGTCTGCTAGTCAGCGGATTATCCCGGCTGTTAAGCAAGCTACACCACCTGTAGTTTGGACACTTAATTTTTTCAAAGGAAATGCTTCGGGACCACGGGATACTCAGTGAAGAGCATCAGGAGGCACCCCAAGGCATAGGGGCTGGGACTGGCACTAGGATGCCTTGCGGTGGACAGCCGAGCTCGATCCTTATAAAAGCTTTTTAACTGCAGCAGCTTTAGTGGACGCTACTGGAGCTGGAATTACGCGGCTGCTGGCATGAGACTTGCCCTCCAATAGATCCTTGTAAATGGATTTAAAGTGTATTCATTCAAATTAGAGGGACAATTTAAATTAAAAAGCTTAGAGCTGCCTCCACCACAGGGGGGCTCTCTCGACCCACCAGCGGACAGGCACCAGTATTGGGAGAGGGGGGCTGGCCATCAGGGTTCACCGCGGCTCTGGCACAAACCCGGCGACACGGAGGTGGCACGGGCAGGAGCGGACTGGCCGTGTCGGCTTCTCACTTTTTGGATTTTAGAAGGGCATGACATGCCTATATCTGTGTCTCCCCCTCCTTTTACTCCTCCACCTCTTTTCTTTTCGCATGACTATATGTACTTGTCACTTTTCCATGTGTTAGTTGTGTCTTCTGAGCAGTTTGTCAGCTTTTGGACACCTTTGAAGGTGTTTTCTATGTGTTTCTATGTGTTTTTGTTTGCATGCCATTGGTTTTAACGGTGTTCGAAGGTGTTCGACGAACAGTTCGACGAACAGTTCGGCGAACACACGGGTGTTCGACGAACCGAACCGAACTCGAACACTACGGGGGTGGCTCAACACTAATTATTACCTAATTTAGTGGATGTTTTCACAAAAAAGTGAAATTTTCAAAAATTCAGAAAATTGGCTGAAAACGACAAAATATCAAGGACTCATTGGGAGAATCGCTCTGGAACTGAAATCGGAACGCTCACTGACATTTCCCCTATCTGAAAGTCTGATAAACGGCAAAAAAATAACTAAGTCCAAAAAAAAATTTTTTTCAACTTTTTTCAATTTTACCCCCCTGGGATATATATTCTACCCACACACATTTGGAACTCTCCTGGGGTACCCACACACATATTACTACCTAATTTAGTGGATATTTTCACAAAAAAGTGACATTTTCAAAAATTCAGAAAATTGGCTGAAAACGACAAAATATCAAGGACTCATTGGGAGAATCGCTCTGGAACTGAAATCGGAACGCTCACTGACATTTCCCCTATCTGAAAGTCTGATAAACGGCGAAAAAATGACTAAGTCCAAAAAAAAAATTTTTTCAACTTTTTTCAATTTAACCCCCGTGGGATTCTACCCACGCACATTTGGAACTCTCCTGGGGTACCCTCACACATTTTATTCCCTCATTTAGTGGATATTTTCACAAAAAAATGAAATTTTCCAAAATTCTGAAAATTGGCTGAAAATGACTAAATATCAAGGACTCATCCGACGAATCGCTCTGGAACTGAAATTGGAATGCTCACTGACATTTCCCCTATCTGAAAGTCTGATAAACGCAGGAAAAATGACTACGTCCAAAAAAAAATTTTTTTCATCTTTTTTCAATTTTACCCCCGTGGGATATATATTCTACCCACACACATTTGGAACTCTCCTAGGGTACCCACACACATATTATTACCTCATTTAGTGTGGATATTTTCACAAACAAGTGAAATTTTCAAAAATTCAGAAAATTGGCTGAAAACGACAAAATATCAAGGACTCATTGGGAGAATCGCTCTGGAACTGAAATCGGAATGCTCACTGACATTTCCCCTATCTGAAAGTCTGATAAACGGCGAAAAAATGGCTAAGTCCAAAAAAAAAATTTTTTTCAATTTTACCCCCGTGGGATATATATTCTACCCACAAACATTTGGAACTCTCCTGGGGTACCCACACACATATTATTACCTCATTTAGTGTGGATATTTTCACAAGCAAGTGAAATTTTCAAAAATTCAGAAAATTGGCTGAAAACGACTAAATATCAAGGACTCATCGGACGAATCGCTCTGGAACTGAAATTGGAATGCTCACTGACATTTCCCCTATCTGAAAGTCTGATAAACGGAGAAAAAATGACTAAGTCCAAAAAAATTATTTTTTCAACTTTTTTCAATTTTACCCCCGTGGGATATATATTCTACCCACACACATTTGGAACTCTCCTGGGGTACCCGCACACATATTATTACCTCATTTAGTGGATATTTTCACAAACAAGTGAAATTTTCAAAAATTCAGAAAATTGGCTGAAAACGACAAAATATCAAGGACTCATTGAGAGAATCGCTCTGGAACTGAAATCGGAACGCTCACTGACATTTCCCCTATCTGAAAGTCTGATAAACGCCGGAAAAATGACTAAGTCCAAAAAAAAATTTTTTTAAACTTTTTTCAATTTTACGCCCGTGGGATATATATTCTACCCACACACATTTGGAACTCTCCTGGGGTACCCGCACACATATTATTACCTCATTTAGTGGATATTTTCACAAACAAGTGAAATTTTCAAAAATTCAGAAAATTGGCTGAAAACGACTACATATCAAGGACTCATTGGGAGAATCGCTCTGGAACTGAAATCGGAACGCTCACTGACATTTCCCCTATCTGAAAGTCTGATAAACGGCGAAAAAATGAATAAGTCCAAAAAAAAATTTTTTTCAACTTTTTTCAATTTTATCCCCGTGGGATATATATTCTTCCCACAAACATTTGGAACTCTCCTGGGGTACCCACACACATATTATTACCTCATTTAGTGTGGATATTTTCACAAGCAAGTGAAATTTTCAAAAATTCAGAAAATTAGCTGAAAACGACTAAATATCAAGGACTCATCGGGCGAATCGCTCTGGAACTGAAATTGGAATGCTCACTGACATTTCCCCTATCTAAAAGTGTGATAAACGCCGGAAAAATGACTAAGTCCAAAAAAAGATTTTTTCAACTTTTTTCAATTTTACTCCCGTGGGATATATATTCTGCCCACGCACATTTGGAACTCTCCTGGGGTACCCGCACACATATTTTTACCTCATTTAGTGGATATTTTCACAAACAAGTGAAATTTTCAAAAATTCAGAAAATTGTCTGAAAACGAATAAATATCAAGGACTCATCGGGCGAATCGCTCTGGAACTGAAATTGGAATGCTCACTGACATTTCCCCTATCTGAAAGTCTGATAAACGCAGGAAAAATGACTAAGTCCAAAAAAAAAATTTTTTTCAACTTTTTTCAATTTTACCCCGTGGGATATATATTCTACCCAAACACATTTGAAACTCTCCTGGGGTGCCCGCACACATATTATTACCTCATTTAGTGGATATTTTCACAAACAAGAGAAATTTTCAAAAATTCAGAAAATTGGCTGAAAACGACTAAATATCAAGGACTCATCGGGCGAATCACTCTGGAACTGAAATTGGAATGCTCACTGACATTTCCCCTATCTGAAAGTCTGATAAACACAGGAAAAATGACTAAGTCCCAAAAAAAAATTTTTTCAACTTTGTTCAATTTTACCCCCGTGGGATATATATTCTACCCACACACATTTGGAACTCTCCTGGGGTACCCTCACACATATTAATCCCTCATTTAGTGGATATTTTCACAAAAAAGCGAAATTTTCAAAAATTCTGAAAATTGGCTGAAAGCGAATAAATATCAAGGACTCATCGTACGAATCGCTCTGGAACTGAAATTGGAATGCTCACTGACATTTCCCCTATCTGAAAGTCTGATAAATGCAGGAAAAATGACTTAGTCCAAAAAAAAAAATTTTTTAAACTTTTTTCAATTTTACACCCCGTGGGATATATATTCTACCCACACACATTTGAAACTCTCCTGAGGTACCCATACACATATTATTACCTCATTTAGTGGATATTTTCACAAACAAGAGAAATTTTCGAAAATTCAGAAAATTGGCTGAAATCAACTAAATATCAAGGACTCATCGGACGTATCGCTCTGGAACTGAAATTGGAATGCTCACTGACATTTCCCCTATCTGAAAGTCTGATAAACGGAGAAAAAATGACTTAGTCCAAAAAAAAAATGTTTTCAACTTTTTTCAATTTTACCCCTGTGGGATATATATTCTACCCACACACATTTGGAACTCTCCTGGGGTACCCGCACACATATTATTACCTCATTTAGTGGATATTTTCACAAACAAGAGAAATTTTCAAAAATTCAGAAAATTGGCTGAAATCAACTAAATATCAAGGACTCATCGGGCGAATCGCTCTGGAACTGAAATCCGAACGCTCACTGACATTTCCCCGATCTAAAAGTCTGATAAACGCCAGAAAAATGACTAAGTCCAAAAAAAAATTTTTTTAACTTTTTTCAATTTTACTCCCGTGGGATATATATTCTACCCACACACATTTGGTACTCTCCTGGGGTAACCTCACACATATTATTCCCTCATTTAGTGGATATTTTCACAAACAAGTGAAATTTTCAAAAATTCAGAAAATTGGCTGAAAACGACTAAATATCAAAGACTCATCGTACGAATCGCTCTGGAACTGAAATTGGAATGCTCACTGACATTTCCCCTATCTGAAAGTCTGATAAATGCAGGAAAAATGACTTAATCCAAAAAAAAATTTTTTTAAACTTTTTTCAATTTTACTCCCGTGGGATATATATTCTACCTACGCACATTTGGAACTCTCCTGGGGTACCCTCACACATATTATTCCCTCATTTAGTGGATATTTTCACAAAAAAGTGAAATTTTCAAAAATTCAGAAAATTGGCTGAAAACGACTAAATATCAAGGACTCATTGGGAGAATCACTCTGGAACTGAAATCGGAACGCTCACTGACATTTCCCCTATCTGAAAGTCTGATAAATGCAGGAAAAATGACAGTCCCAAAAAAAAAATTTTTCAAATTTTTTCAATTTTACTCCCGTGGGATATATATTCTACCCACGCACATTTGGAACTCTCCTGGGGTACCCTCACACATATTAATCCCTCATTTAGTGGATATTTTCACAAAAAAGTGAAATTTTCAAAAATTCTGAAAATTGGCTGAAAACGACTAAATATCAAGGACTAATCGTACGAATCGCTCTGGAACTGAAATTGGAATGCTCACTGACATTTCCCCTATCTGAAAGTCTGATAAATGCAGGAAAAATGACAGTCCAAAAAAAATTTTTTTTCAACTTTTTTCAATTTTACCCCCGTGGGATATATATTCTACCCATACACATTTGGAACTCTCCTGGGGTACCCTCACACATATTAATCCCTCATTTAGTGGATATTTTCACAAAAAAGCGAAATTTTCAAAAATTCAGAAAATTGGCTGAAAACGACTAAATATCAAGGACTCATCGGGCGAATCGCTCTGGAACTGAAATTGGAATGCTCACTGACATTTCCCCTATCTGAAAGTCTGATAAACACAGGAAAAATGACTAAGTCCAAAAAAAAAATTTTTTCAACTTTTTTCAATTTTACCCCCGTGGGATATATATTCTACCCACACACATTTGGAACTCTCCTTGGGGACCCGCACACATATTATTACCTCATTTAGTGGATATTTTCACAAACAAGAGAAATTTTCGAAAATTCAGAAAATTGGCTGAAATCAACTAAATATCAAGGACTCATCGGGCGCATCACTCTGGAACTGAAATCGGAATGCTAACTGACATTTCCCCGATCTAAAAGTCTGATAAACGCCAGAAAAATGACTAAGTCCAAAAAAAAATTTTTTTAAACTTTTTTCAATTTTACTCCCGTGGGATATATATTCTACCCACACACATTTGGAACTCTCCTGGGGTACCCGCACACATATTATTACCTCATTTAGTGGATATTTTCACAAACAAGTGAAATTTTCAAAAATTCAGAAAATTGGCTGAAAACGACTAAATATCAAGGACTCATCGGACGTATCGCTCTGGAACTGAAATTGGAATGCTCACTGACATTTCCCCTATCTGAAAGTCTGATTAACGGAGAAAAAATGACAAAGTCCAAAAAAAAAATGTTTTCAACTTTTTTCAATTTTACCCCTGTGGGATATATATTCTACCCACACACATTTGGAACTCTCCTGGGGTACCCGCACACATATTATTACCTCATTTAGTGGATATTTTCACAAAAAAGCGAAATTTTCAAAAATTCTGAAAATTGGCTGAAAGCGACTAAATATCAAGGACTCATCGGGCGAATCGCTCTGGAACTGAAATTGGAATGCTCACTGACATTTCCCCTATCTGAAAGTCTGATAAACACAGGAAAAATGACTAAGTCCAAAAAAAAAATTTTTTCAACTTTTTTCAATTTTACCCCCGTGGGATATATATTCTACCCACACACATTTGGAACTCTCCTTGGGGACCCGCACACATATTATTACCTCATTTAGTGGATATTTTCACAAACAAGAGAAATTTTCGAAAATTCAGAAAATTGGCTGAAATCAACTAAATATCAAGGACTCATCGGGCGCATCACTCTGGAACTGAAATCGGAATGCTAACTGACATTTCCCCGATCTAAAAGTCTGATAAACGCCAGAAAAATGACTAAGTCCAAAAAAAAATTTTTTTAAACTTTTTTCAATTTTACTCCCGTGGGATATATATTCTACCCACACACATTTGGAACTCTCCTGGGGTACCCGCACACATATTATTACCTCATTTAGTGGATATTTTCACAAACAAGTGAAATTTTCAAAAATTCAGAAAATTGGCTGAAAACGACTAAATATCAAGGACTCATCGGACGTATCGCTCTGGAACTGAAATTGGAATGCTCACTGACATTTCCCCTATCTGAAAGTCTGATTAACGGAGAAAAAATGACAAAGTCCAAAAAAAAAATGTTTTCAACTTTTTTCAATTTTACCCCTGTGGGATATATATTCTACCCACACACATTTGGAACTCTCCTGGGGTACCCGCACACATATTATTACCTCATTTAGTGGATATTTTCACAAAAAAGCGAAATTTTCAAAAATTCTGAAAATTGGCTGAAAGCGACTAAATATCAAGGACTCATCGTACGAATCGCTCTGTAACTGAAATTGGAATGCTCACTGACATTTCCCCTATCTGAAAGTCTGATAAATGCAGGAAAAATGACTTAGTCCAAAAAAAAAAATTTTTTAAACTTTTTTCAATTTTACTCCCGTGGGATATATATTCTACCCACGCACATTTGGAACTCTCCTGGGGTACCCTCACACATATTATTCCCTCATTTAGTGGATATTTTCACAAAAAAGTGAAATTTTCAAAAATTCTGAAAATTGGCTGAAAACGACTAAATATCAAGGACTCATCGGGCAAATCACTCTGGAACTGAAATCGGAACGCTCACTGACATTTCCCCGATCTAAAAGTCTGATAAACGCCAGAAAAATGACTAAGTCCAAAAAAAAATTTTTTTTAACTTTTTTCAATTTTACCCCCGTGGGATATAGATTCTACCCACACACATTTGGAACTCTCCTGGGGTACCCGCACACATATTATTACCTCATTTAGTGGATATTTTCACAAACAAGAGAAATTTTCAAAAATTCTGAAAATTGGCTGAAAACAACTAAATATCAAGGTCTCATCGGGCGAATCGCTCTGGAACTGAAATCGGAACGCTCACTGACATTTCCCCTATCTGAAAGTCTGATAAACGGCGAAAAAATGACTAGGACCAAAAAATAAATTTTTTCAACTTTTTTCAATTTTACCCCCGTGGGATATATATTCTAACCACACACATTTGGAACTCTCCTGGGGTACCCGCACACATATTATTACCTGATTTAGTGGATATTTTCACAAACAAGTGAAATTTTCAAAAATTCAGAAAATTGGCTGAAAACGACTAAATATCGAGGACTCATCGGACGAATCGCTCTGGAACTGAAATTGGAATGCTCACTGACATTTTCCCTATCTGAAAGTCTGATAAACGGAGAAAAAATGACAAAGTCCAAAAAAAAAATGTTTTCAACTTTTTTCAATGATACCCCTGTGGGATATATATTCTACCCACACACATTTGGAACTCTCCTGGGGTACCCGCACACATATTATTACCTTATTTAGTGGATATTTTCACAAACAAGAGAAATTTTCAAAAATTCAGAAAATTGGCTGAAATCAACTAAATATCAAGGACTCATCGGGTGAATCGCTCTGGAACTGAAATCCGAACGCTCACTGACATTTCCCCGATCTAAAAGTCTGATAAATGCAGGAAAAATGACTTAATCCAAAAAAAAATTTTTTTAAACTTTTTTCAATTTTACTCCCGTGGGATATATATTCTACCTACGCACATTTGGAACTCTCCTGGGGTACCCTCACACATATTATTCCCTCATTTAGTGGATATTTTCACAAAAAAGTGACATTTTCAAAAATTCAGAAAATTGGCTGAAAACGTCTAAGGCTATGTGCCCACGATGCAGAAATGAAGCAGAAAATTTCTGCAGCATTTCTGCATCTCCCTGGCAGAAAAAAACGCATGCAGATTGTGCATGCGTTTTTCCTGCAGAATACATGCGGATCCACATGCGGGTTCACATGCGTTTCCGCATGCAGATTGACAAGCACTTTCCAGGCGATAGCATCACTTGGAAAGTGCTTGACAACTAGGTCACACTGTATAAATCCATGCAAACAGCATGGATTTATACAGTGTGAACCGTAAAAAGTAAAACAAATAAAGCTATACTCACCCCCGAGGCCCCGGCGTGGCTGCAGCGCTGCTTCCTGGCTGGTTCCCGGCTGCCGGCATATCGCGAGACAGAGCGGTGAAGGGCCTGCGGTCACATGACTGTGACGTCACCGCAGGTCCTTCAGCGCTGCTGGCATTCAGAGAGAAGACGCCGGACAGGTGAGTATAAACTTTATTTGTTATTTTATTCTTTTTTTACAGGTACAGTGGTACCCAGGTCTGGATGAGAGTCTCCTCTCCTCCAGAACTGGGTACCATCCGCACATAGAGACGCATAGAAGCCGCTTGTACAAATGTACAGTCGCGGTTTCTATGCGTCTCAATGCAAGTCAATGGCGGGAGTTCCGCTGCCTTCCGCAAAATTAAATGACATGCTGCGGATTTTTGTACGTAGCATAAACGCTGCGGAAAAATCCGCAGCATGTGCATAGAACTTGCGGAATCCCATTGGGGACCATGGGGTGCGGATCTACATGCGTTTTTCAAGCGTTTACGCTGCGGAAATTCCGCAGCATATACGCTTGAAAAATGCTACGTGGGCACACAGCCTAAATATCAAGGACTCATTGGAAGAATCACTCTGGAACTGAAATCGGAACGCTCACTGACATTTCCCCTATCTGAAAGTCTGATAAACGGTGAAAAAATGACTAAGTCCCAAAATAAAATTTTTCAAATTTTTTCAATTTTACTCCCGTGGGATATATATTCTACCCACGCACATTTGGAACTCTCCTGGGGTACCCTCACACATATGAATCCCTCATTTAGTGGATATTTTCACAAAAAAGTGAAATTTTCAAAAATTCTGAAAATTGGCTGAAAACGACTAAATATCAAGGACTCATCGTACGAATCGCTCTGGAACTGAAATTGGAATGCTCACTGACATTTCCCCTATCTGAAAGTCTGATAAATGCCGGAAAAATGACTAAGTCCAAAAAAAAAATGTTTTCCACTTTTTTCAATTTTACCCCTGTGGGATATATATTCTACCCACACACATTTGGAACTCTCCTGGGGTACCCGCACACATATTATTACCTCATTTAGTGGATATTTTCACAAACAAGAGAGATTTTCAAAAATTCAGAAAATTGGCTGAAAACGACTAAATATCAGGGACTCATCGGGCGAATCGCTCTGGAACTGAAATCGGAACGCTCACTGACATTTCCCCCATCTGAAAGTCTGATAAATGCCGGAAAAATTACTAAATCCAAAAAAAAAATTTTTTCAACTTTTTTCAATTTTACCCCCATGGGATATATATTCTACCCACACACATTTGGAACTCTCCTGGGGTACCCGCACACATATTACCTCATTTAGTGGATATTTTCACAAACAAGAGAGATTTTCAAAAATTCAGAAAATTGGCTGAAAACGACTAAATATCAGGGACTCATCGGGCGAATCGCTCTGGAACTGAAATCGGAATGCTCACTGACATTTCCCCCATCTGAAAGTCAGATAAAAGCAGGAAAAATGACTAAGTCCAAAAAAAAATTTTTTTAAACTTTTTTCAATTTTACTCCCGTGGGATATATATTCTACCCACACACATTTGGAACTCTCCTGGGGTACCCTCACACATATTATTCCCTCATTTAGTGGATATTTTCACAAAAAAGTGAAATTTTCAAAAATTCAGAAAATTGGCTGAAAACGACTAAATATCAAGGACTCATCGGGTGAATCGCTCTGGAACTGAAATTGGAATGCTCACTGACATTTCCCCGATCTAAACGTCTGATAAACGCCGGAAAAATGACTAAGTCCAAAAAAAAAATGTTTTCAAACTTTTTTCAATATTACCCCCATGGGATATATATTCTACCCACACACATCTTGAAATCTCCTGGGGTACCCGAACACATATTATTACCTCATTTAGTGGATATTTTCACAAACAAGTGAAATTTTCAAAAATTCAGAAAATTGGCTGAAAACGACTAAATATCAGGGACTCATCGAGCGAATCGCTCTGGAACTGAAATCGGAACGCTCACTGACATTTCCCCGATCTAAAAGTCTGATAAATGCCGGAAAAATTACTAAATCCCCAAAAAAATTTTTTTCAACTTTTTTCAATTTTACCCCCATGGGATATATATTCTACCCACACACATTTGGAACTCTCCTGGGGTACCCGCACACATATTATTACCTCATTTAGTGGATATTTTCACAAACAAGAGAGATTTTCAAAAATTCAGAAAATTGGCTGAAAACGACTAAATATCAGGGACTCATCGGGCGAATCGCTCTGGAACTGAAATCGGAATGCTCACTGACATTTCCCCCATCTGAAAGTCAGATAAAAGCAGGAAAAATGACTAAGTCCAAAAAAAAATTTTTTTAAACTTTTTTCAATTTTACTCCCGTGGGATATATATTCTACCCACACACATTTGGAACTCTCCTGGGGTACCCTCACACATATTATTCCCTCATTTAGTGGATATTTTCACAAAAAAGTGAAATTTTCAAAAATTCAGAAAATTGGCTGAAAACGACTAAATATCAAGGACTCATCGGGTGAATCGCTCTGGAACTATAATTGGAGTGCTCACTGACATTTCCCCGATCTAAACGTCTGATAAACGCCGGAAAAATGACTAAGTCCAAAAAAAAAATGTTTTCAAACTTTTTTCAATATTACCCCCATGGGATATATATTCTACCCACACACATCTTGAAATCTCCTGGGGTACCCGAACACATATTATTACCTCATTTAGTGGATATTTTCACAAACAAGTGAAATTTTCAAAAATTCAGAAAAGTGGCTGAAAACGACTAAATATCAGGGACTCATCGAGCGAATCGCTCTGGAACTGAAATCGGAACGCTCACTGACATTTCCCCCATCTGAAAGTCTGATAAAAGCAGGAAAAATGACTAAGTCCAAAAAAAAATTTTTTTAAACTTTTTACAATTTTACTCCCGTGGGATATATATTCTACCCACACACATTTGGAACTCTCCTGGGGTACCCGCACACATATTATTACCTCATTTAGTGAATATTTTCACAAACAAGAGAAATTTTCGAAAATTGGCTGAAAACAACTAAATATTAAGGACTCATCAGGAGAATCGCTCTGGAACTGAAATCGGAACGCTCACTGACATTTCCCCGATCTAAACGTCTGATAAACGCCGGAAAAATGACTATGTCAAAAAAAAAATGTTTTCAACTTCTTTCAATTTTACTCCCGTGGGATATATATTCTACCCACGCACATTTGGAACTCTCTTGGGGTACTCTCACACATATTATTCCCTCATTTAGTGGATATTTTCACAAAAAAGTGAAATTTTCAAAAATTCAGAAAATTGGCTGAAAACGACTAAATATCAAGGACCCATCGGGAGAATCGTTCTGGAACTGAAATCGGAATGCTCACTCACAGTTCCCCTATCTGAAAGTCTGATAAACGGCAAAAAAATGACTAAGTCCAAAAAAAAATTTTTTTCAACTTTTTTCAACTTTAACCCCGTGGGATATATATTCTACCCACACACATTTGGAACTCTCCTGGGGTACCCACACACATATTATTCCCTCATTTAGTGGATATTTTCACAAAAAAGTGAAAGTTTCAAAAATTCTGAAAATTGGCTGAAAACGACAAAATATCAAGGTCTCATCAGGCGAATCGCTCTGGAACTGAAATCGGAACGCTCACTGACATTTCCCCTATCTAAAAGTCTGATAAACGCCGGAAAAATGACTAAATCACAAAAAAAAATTTTTTCAACTTTTTTCAATTTTACCCCCGTGGGATATATATTTTACCCACACACATTTAGAACTCTCCTGGGGTACCCGCACACATATTATTACCACATTTAGTGGATACTTTCACAAGCAAGTGAAATTTTCAAAAATTCAGAAAACTGGCTGAAAACGACTAAATATCAAGGACTCATTGGGCAAATCGCTCTGGAACTGAAATCGGAACGCTCACTGCCATTTCCCCTATCTAAAAGTCAGATAAACGCCGGAAAAATGACGAAGTCCAAAAAAAAAATTTTTCAACTTTTTTCAATTTTACTCCCGTGGGATATATATTCTACCCACACACATTTGGAACTCTTCTGGGGTACCCGCACACATATTATTACCTCATTTAGTGGATACTTTCACAAACAAGTGAAATTTTCAAAAATTCAGAAAATTGGCTGAAAACGACTAAATATCAAGGACTCATCGGGCAAATCGCTCTGGAACTGAAATCGGAACGCTCACTGACATTTCCCCTGTCTAAAAGTCTGATAAACGCCGGAAAAATGACTAAGTCCAAAAAAAAAAATTTTTCAACTTTTTTCAATTTTACCCCCGTGGGATATATATTTTACCCACACACTTTTGTAACTCTCCTGGGGTACCCTCACACATATTAATCCCTCATTTAGTGGATATTTTCACAAAAAAGTGAAATTTTCAGAAATTCTGAAAATTGGCTCAAAACGACTAAATATCAAGGACTCATCGGGCGAATCGCTCTGGAACTGAAATCGGAACGCTCACTGAAATTTCCCCTATCTGAAAGTCTGATAAACGGCGAAAAAATGACTAAGTCCAAAAAAAAAATTTTTTCAACTTTTTTCAATTTTACCCCCGTGGGATATATATTCTACCCACACACATTTGGAAATCTCCTGTGGTACCCGCACACATATTATTACCTCATTTAGTGGATATTTTCACAAACAAGTGAAATTTTCAAAAATTCAGAAAATTGGCTGAAAATGACTAAATATCAAGGACTCATCGGGCAAATCGCTCTGGAACTGAAATCGGAACGCTCACTGCCATTTCCCCTATCTAAAAGTCAGATAAACGCCAGAAAAATGACTAAGTCCAAAAAAAAATTTTTTTCAACTTTTTTCAATATTACCCCCGTGGGATATATATTCTACCCACACACATTTGGAACTCTCCTGGGGTACCCGCACACATATTATTACTTCTTTTAGTGGATATTTTCACAAACAAGTGAAATTTTCAAAAACTCAGGAAATTGGCTGAAAACCAGTAAATATCAAGGACTCATTGGGCGAATCACTCTGGAACTGAAATCGGAACGCTCACTGACATTTCCCCTATCTGAAAGTCTGATAAACGGCGAAAAAATGACTAAGTCCAAAAAAAAAATTTTTTCAACTTTTTTCAATTTTACCCCCGTGGGATATATATTCTACCCACACACATTTGGAACTCTCCTGGGGTACCCTCACACATATTATTCCCTCATTTAATGAATATTTTCACAAAAAAGTGAAATTTTCAAAAATCCAGAAAATTGGCTGAAAACGACTTAATATCAAGGACTCATTGGGCGATTCGCTCTGGAACTGAAATCGGAACGCTCACTGTTTCCGCTATCTGAAAGTCTGATAAACGCTGGAAAAATCACTAAGTACAAAAAAAAAAAAATTTTCAACCTTCTTCAATTTTAAACCTGTGGGATATATATTCTACCCACACACATTTGGAACTCTCCTGGGGTACCCTCACACATATTATTCCCCCATTTAGTGGATATTTTCACAAAAAAGTGAAATTTTCAAAAATTCAGAAAATTGGCTGAAAACGACTTAATATGAAGGACTCATTGGGCGAATCGCTCTAGAACTGAAATCGGAATGCTCACTGACATTTCCCCTATCTGAAAGTCTGATAAACACCAGAAAAATGACTAAGTCCAAAAATAAAATTTTTTCAACTTTTTTCAATTTTACCCCCGTAGGATGAAGATTCTACCCACACTCATTTGGAACTCTCCTGGGGTACCCTCACACATATTATTCCCTCATTTAATTAATATTTTCACAAAAAAGTGAAATTTTCAAAAATCCAGAAAATTGGCTGAAAACGACTAAATATCAAGGACTCATTGGGCGATTCGCTCTGGAACTGAAATCGTAACGCTCACTGTTTCCGCTATCTGAAAGTCTGATAAACACCAGAAAAATGACTAAGTCCAAAAATAAAAAATTTTCAACTTTTTTCAATTTTACCCCCGTGGGATATATATTCTACCCACACACATTTGGAACTCTCCTGGGGTACCCTCACACATATTATTCCCTCATTTAGTGGATATTTTCACAAAAAATTGAAATTTTCAAAATCCAGAAAATTGGCTGAAAACGACTAAATATCAAGGTCTCATTGGGCGAATCACTCTGGAACTGAAATAGGAACGCTCACTGACATTTCCCCTATCTGAAAGTCTGATAAACGCCGGAAAAATGACTAGATACAAAAAAAAAATTTTTTTCAACCTTTTTCAATTTTAACCCTGTGGGATATATATTCTACCCACACTCATTTGGAACTCTCCTAGGGTACCCTCACACATATTACTCCCTCATTTAGTGGATATTTTCACAAAAAACTGAAATTTTCAAAAATCCAGAAAATTGGCTGAAAACGACTAAATATGAAGGACTCATTGGGCGAATGGCTCTGGAACTGAAATCGGAACGCTCACTGACATTTCCCCTCTCTGAAATTCTGATAAACGCAGGAAAAATGACTAAGTCAAAAAAAAATTTTTTTTCAACTTTTTTAAATTTTACCCCCGTGGGATATATATTCTACCCACACACATTTGGAACTCTTCTGGGGTACCCTCACACATATTATTCCCTCATTTAGTGGATATTGTCACAAAAAAGTGAAATTTTCAAAATCCAGAAAATTGGCTGAAAACGATGAAATATGAAGTACTCATTGGGCGAATCGCTCTAGAACTGAAATCGGAACGCTCACTGACATTTCCCCTATCTGAAAGTCTGATAAACGCCGGAAAAATGACTAAGTAAAAAAAAAAATTTTTTTTTAACCTTTTTCAATTTTAACCCTGTGGGATATATATTCTACCCACACACATTTGGAACTCTCCTAGGGTACCCTCACACATATTATTCCCTCATTTAGTGGATATTTTCACAAAAAAGTGAAATTTTCAAAATCCAGAAAATTGGCTGAAAACGACGAAATATCAAGGACTCATCTGGCGAATCGCTCTGGAACTGAAATCGGAACGCTCACTGACATTTCCCCTATCTGAAAGTCTGATAAACGCCGGAAAAATGACTAAGTACAAAAAAATATTTTTTGTCAACTTTTTTCAATTTTAACCCTGTGGGATATTTATTCTACCCACACACATTTGGAACTCTCCTGGGGTACCCTCACACATATTATTCCCTCATTTAGTGGATATTTTCACAAAAAAGTGAAATTTTCAAAAATCCAGAAAATTGGCTGAGATTGACTAAATATCAATGACTCATTGGGAGATTCGCTCTGGAACTGAAATCGGAACACGCACTGATGTTTCCGCTATCTGAAAGTCTGATAAACGCCAGAAAAATGACTAAGTCAAAAAAAATTTTTTTTTCAACTTTTTTCAATTTTATCCCCGTAGGATATATATTCTACCCACACACATTTGGATCTCTCCTGGGGTACCCTCACACATATTATTCCCTCATTTAGTGGATATTTTCACAAAAAAGTGAAATTTTCAAAAATTCTGAAAATTGTCTGAAAATGACAAAATATGAAGGACTCATTGGGCGAATCGCTCTAGAACTGAAATCGGAACGCTCACTGATGTTTCCGCTATCTGAAAGTCTGATAAACGCCAGAAAAATTACTAAGTCCAAAAATAAAAATTTTTCAACTTTTTTCAATTTTACCCCCGTAGGATGTATATTCTACCCACACTCATTTGGAACTCTCCTGGGGTACTATCACACATATTATTCCCTCATTTAATTAATATTTTCACAAAAAAGTGAAATTTTCAAAAATCCAGAAAATTGGCTGAAAACGACTAAATATCAAGGACTCATTGGGCGATTCGCTCTGGAACTGAAATCGGAACGCTCACTGACATTTCTCCTATCTGAAAGTCTGATAAACGGCGAAAAAATGACTAAGTCCAAAAAAAAATTTTTTCAACTTTTTTCAATTTTAACCCCGTAGGATGTATATTCTACCCACACACATTTGGAACTCTCCTGGGGTACCCTCACACATATTATTCCCTCATTTAATGAATATTTTCACAAAAAAGTGAAATTTTCAAAAATCCAGAAAATTGGCTGAAAACGACTTAACATCAAGGACTCATTGGGCGATTCGCTCTGGAACTGAAATCGGAACGCTCACTGTTTCCGCTATCTGAAAGTCTGATAAACGCTGGAAAAATGACTAAGTACAAAAAAAAAAAAATTTTCAACCTTCTTCAATTTTAACCCTGTGGGATATATATTCTACCCACACACATTTGGAACTCTCCTGGGGTACCCTCACACATATTATTCCCTCATTTAGGGGATATTTTCACAAAAAAGTGAAATTTTCAAAATCCAGAAAATTGACTGAAAACGACTAAATATCAAGGTCTCATTGGGCGAATCACTCTGGAACTAAAATTGGAACGCTCACTGACATTTCCCCTATCTGAAATTCTGAAAAATGCCGGAAAAATGACTAAGTCCAAAAAAAAAATGTTTTCAACTTTTTTCAATTTTACCCCCGTGGGATTTATATTCTACCCACACACATTTGAAACTCTCCTGGGGTACCCTCACACATATTATTCCCCCATTTAGTGGATATTTTCACAAAAAAGTGAAATTTTCAAAAATTCAGAAAATTGGCTGAAACCGACTTAATATGAAGGACTCATTGGGCGAATCGCTCTAGAACTGAAATCGGAATGCTCACTGACATTTCCCCTATCTGAAAGTCTGATAAACGCCAGAAAAATGACTAAGTCCAAAAATAAAATTTTTTCAACTTTTTTCAATTTTACCCCCGTAGGATGTAGATTCTACCCACACTCATTTGGAACTCTCCTGGGGTACCCTCACACATATTATTCCCTCATTTAATTTATATTTTCACAAAAAAGTGAAATTTTCAAAAATCCAGAAAATTGGCTGAAAACGACTAAATATCAAGGACTCATTGGGCGATTCGCTCTGGAACTGAAATCGTAACGCTCACTGTTTCCGCTATCTGAAAGTCTGATAAACACCAGAAAAATGACTAAGTCCAAAAATAAAAAATTTTCAACTTTTTTCAATTTTACCCCCGTGGGATATATATTCTACCCACACACATTTGGAACTCTCCTGGGGTACCCTCACACATATTATTCCCTCATTTAGTGGATATTTTCACAAAAAAGTGAAATTTTCAAAATCCAGAAAATTGGCTGAAAACGACTAAATATCAAGGTCTCATTGGGCGAATCACTCTGGAACTGAAATCGGAACGCTCACTGACATTTCCCCTCTCTGAAATTCTGATAAACGCCGGAAAAATGACTAAGTCAAAAAAAAATTTTTTTTCAACTTTTTTAAATTTTACCCCCGTGGGATATATATTCTACCCACACACATTTGGAACTCTTCTGGGGTACCCTCACATATATTATTCCCTCATTTAGTGGATATTTTCACAAAAAAGTGAAATTTTCAAAATCCAGAAAATTGGCTGAAAACGATGAAATATGAAGTACTCATTGGGCGAATCGCTCTAGAACTGAAATCGGAACGCTCACTGACATTTCCCCTATCTGAAAGTCTGATAAACGCCGGAAAAATGACTAAGTAAAAAAAAAAATTTTTTTTTAACCTTTTTCAATTTTAACCCTGTGGGATATATATTCTACCCACACACATTTGGAACTCTCCTAGGGTACCCTCACACATATTATTCCCTCATTTAGTGGATATTTTCACAAAAAAGTGAAATTTTCAAAATCCAGAAAATTGGCTGAAAACGACGAAATATCAAGGACTCATCCGGCGAATCGCTCTGGAACTGAAATCGGAACGCTCACTAACATTTCCCCTATCTGAAAGTCTGATAAACGCCGGAAAAATGACTAAGTACAAAAAAATATTTTTGTCAACTTTTTTCAATTTTAACAATGTGGGATATTTATTCTACCCACACACATTTGGAACTCTCCTGGGGTACCCTCACACATATTATTCCCTCATTTAGTGGATATTTTCACAAAAAAGTGAAATTTTCAAAAATCCAGAAAATTGGCTGAGATTGACTAAATATCAATGACTCATTGGGAGATTCGCTCTGGAACTGAAATCGGAACACGCACTGATGTTTCCGCTATCTGAAAGTCTGAAAAACGCCGGAAAAATGACTAAGTCCAAAAAATAAATTTTTTCAACTTTTTTCAATTTTACCCCCGTGGGATATATATTCTACCCACACACATTTGGAAATCTCCTGGGGTACCCTCACACATATTATTACCTCATTTAGTGGATATTTTCACAAAAAAGTGAAATTTTCAAAAATTCAGAGAATTGCCTGAAAACGACGAAATATCAAGGACTCATCCTACGAATCGCTCTGGAACTGAAATCGGAACGCTCACTGACATTTCCCCTTTCTGAAAGTCTGATAAACGCCGGAAAAATGACTAAGTACAAAAAAAAATTTTTTTAAACTTTTTTCAATTTTAACCCTGTGGGCTATATATTCTACCCACACACATTTGGAACTTTCCTGGGGTACCCTCACACGTATTATTCCCTCATTTAGTGGATATTTTCACAAAAAAGTGAAATTTTCAAAAATCCAGAAAATTGGCTGAAAACGACTAAATATGAAGGACTCATTGGGCGAATCACTCTAGAACTGAAATCGGAACACTCACTGACATTTCCCCTATCTGAAATTCTGATAAATGCCGCAAAAATGACTAAGTCCAAAATAAAAATGTTTTCAACTTTTTTCAATTTTACCCCCGTGGGATATATATTCTACCCACACACATTTGGAACTCTCCTGGGGTACCCTCACACATATTATTCCCTCATTTAGTGGATATTTTCACAAAAAAGTGAAATTTTCAAAAATTCAGAAAATTGCCTGAAAACGATGAAATATCAAGGACTCATCTGGCGAATCGCTCTAGAACTGAAATCGGAACGCTCACTGACATTTCCGCTATCTGAAAGTCTGATAAACGCCAGAAAAATGACTAAGTCCAAATAAAAAAATTTTTCAACTTTTTTCAATTTTACCCCCGTAGGATATATATTCTACCCACACACATTTGGAACTCTCCTGGGGTACCCTCACACATATTATTCCCTCATTTAGTGGATATTTTCACAAAAAAGTGAAATTTTCAAAAATCCAGAAAATTGACTGAAATTGATCAAATATCCAGGACTCATTGGGCGATTCGCACTGGAACAGAAATCGGAACGCTCACTGATGTTTCCGCTATCTGAAAGTCTGATAAACGCCAGAAAAATGAATAAGTCCAAAAAAAATTTTTTTTTTACTTTTTTCAATTTTACCCCCGTGGGATAAATATTCTACCCACACACATTTGGAACTCTCCTGGGGTACCCTCACACATATTATTCCCTCATTTAGTGGATATTTTCACAAAAAAAGTGAAATTTTCAAAATCCAGAAAATTGGTTGAAAACGACGAAATATCAAGGACTCATCCGGCGAATCGCTCTGGAACTGAAATCGGAACGCTCAATGACATTTCCCCTATCTGAAATTCTGATAAATGCCGCAAAAATGACTAAGTCCAAAAAAAAAATGTTTTCAACTTTTTTCAATTTTACCCCCGTGGGATATATATTCTACCCACACACATTTGGAACTCTCCTGGGGTACACTCACACATATTATTCCCTCATTTAATGAATATTTTCACAAAAAAAGTGAAATTTTCAAAAATCCAGAAAATCGGCTGAAAACGACTAAATATCAAGGACTCATTGGGCGATTCGCTCTGGAACTGAAATCGGAACACTCACTGATGTTTCCGCTATCTGAAAGTCTGATAAACGCCAGAAAAATGACTAAGTCCAAAAAAAAAAATGTTTTCAACTTTTTTCAATTTTACCCCCGTAGGATATATATTCTACCCACACACATTTGGAACTCTCCTGGGGTACCCTCACACATATTATTCCCTAATTTAGTGGATATTTTCACAAAAAAGTGAAATTTTCAAAAATCCAGAAAACTGGCTGAAAACGACTAAATATGAAGAACTCATTGGGCGAATGGCTCTGGAACTGAAATCGGAACGCTCACTGACATTTCCCCTCTCTGAAATTCTGATAAACGCCGGAAAAATGACTAAGTCAAAAAAAAATTTTTTTTCAACTTTTTTAAATTTTACCCCCGTGGGATATATATTCTACCCACACACATTTGGAACTCTTCTGGGGTACCCTCACATATATTATTCCCTCATTTAGTGGATATTTTCACAAAAAAGTGAAATTTTCAAAATCCAGAAAATTGGCTGAAAACGATGAAATATGAAGTACTCATTGGGCGAATCGCTCTAGAACTGAAATCGGAACGCTCACTGACATTTCCCCTATCTGAAAGTCTGATAAACGCCGGAAAAATGACTAAGTAAAAAAAAAAATTTTTTTTTAACCTTTTTCAATTTTAACCCTGTGGGATATATATTCTACCCACACACATTTGGAAATCTCCTGGGGTACCCTCACACATATTATTAGCTCATTTAGTGGATATTTTTACGAAAAAGTGAAATTTTCAAAATCCAAAAAATTGGCTGAAAACGACTAAATATCATGGTCTCATTGGGCGAATCACTCTGGAACTGAAATCGGAATGCTCACTGACATTTCCCCTATCTGAAAGTCTGATAAACACCGGAAAAATGACTAAGTACAAAAAAAATATTTTTGGCAACTTTTTTCAATTTTAACCCTGTGGGATATTTATTCTACCCACACACATTTGGAACTCTCCTGGGGTACCCTCACACATATTATTCCCTCATTTAGTGGATATTTTCACAAAAAAGTGAAATTTTCAGAAATCCAGAAAATTGGCTGAAAACGACTAAATATCAAGGACTCATTGGGTGATTCGCTCTGGAACTGAAATCGGAACTCTCACTGATGTTTCCGCTATCTGAAAGTCTGATAAACGCCAGAAAAATGACTAAGTACAAAAAAAAAATTTTTTTCAACCTTTTTCAATTTTAACCCTGTGGGATATTTATTCTACCCACACACATTTGGAACTCTCCTGGGGTACCCTCACACATATTATTCCCTCATTTAGTGGATATTTTCACAAAAAAGTGAAATTTTCAAAAATTCAGAGAATTGCCTGAAAACGACGAAATATCAAGGACTCATCCTACGAATCGCTCTGGAACTGAAATCGGAACGCTCACTGACATTTCCCCTTTCTGAAAGTCTGATAAACGCCGGAAAAATGACTAAGTACAAAAAAAAATTTTTTTTAAACTTTTTTCAATTTTAACCCTGTGGGCTATATATTCTACCCACACACATTTGGAACTTTCCTGGGGTACCCTCACACGTATTATTCCCTCATTTAGTGGATATTTTCACAAAAAAGTGAAATTTTCAAAAATCCAGAAAATTGGCTGAAAACGACTAAATATGAAGGACTCATTGGGCGAATCACTCTAGAACTGAAATCGGAACACTCACTGACATTTCCCATATCTGAAATTCTGATAAATGCCGCAAAAATGACTAAGTCCAAAATAAAAATGTTTTCAACTTTTTTCAATTTTACCCCCGTGGGATATATATTCTAACCACACACATTTGGAACTCTCCTGGGGTACACTCACACATATTATTCCCTCATTTAATGAATATTTTCACAAAAAAAGTGAAATTTTCAAAAATCCAGAAAATCGGCTGAAAACGACTAAATATCAAGGACTCATTGGGCGATTCGCTCTGGAACTGAAATCGGAACACTCACTGATGTTTCCGCTATCTGAAAGTCTGATAAACGCCAGAAAAATGACTAAGTCCAAAAAAAAAAATGTTTTCAACTTTTTTCAATTTTACCCCCGTAGGATATATATTCTACCCACACACATTTGGAACTCTCCTGGGGTACCCTCACACATATTATTCCCTCATTTAGTGGATATTTTCACAAAAAAAGTGAAATTTTCAAAATCCAGAAAATTGGTTGAAAACGACGAAATATCAAGGACTCATCCGGCGAATCGCTCTGGAACTGAAATCGGAACGCTCAATGACATTTCCCCTATCTGAAATTCTGATAAATGCCGCAAAAATGACTAAGTCCAAAAAAAAATGTTTTCAACTTTTTTCAATTTTACCCCCGTGGGATATATATTCTACCCACACACATTTGGAACTCTCCTGGGGTACACTCACACATATTATTCCCTCATTTAATGAATATTTTCACAAAAAAAGTGAAATTTTCAAAAATCCAGAAAATCGGCTGAAAACGACTAAATATCAAGGACTCATTGGGCGATTCGCTCTGGAACTGAAATCGGAACACTCACTGATGTTTCCGCTATCTGAAAGTCTGATAAACGCCAGAAAAATGACTAAGTCCAAAAAAAAAAATGTTTTCAACTTTTTTCAATTTTACCCCCGTAGGATATATATTCTACCCACACACATTTGGAACTCTCCTGGGGTACCCTCACACATATTATTCCCTAATTTAGTGGATATTTTCACAAAAAAGTGAAATTTTCAAAAATCCAGAAAACTGGCTGAAAACGACTAAATATGAAGAACTCATTGGGCGAATGGCTCTGGAACTGAAATCGGAACGCTCACTGACATTTCCCCTCTCTGAAATTCTGATAAACGCCGGAAAAATGACTAAGTCAAAAAAAAATTTTTTTTCAACTTTTTTAAATTTTACCCCCGTGGGATATATATTCTACCCACACACATTTGGAACTCTTCTGGGGTACCCTCACATATATTATTCCCTCATTTAGTGGATATTTTCACAAAAAAGTGAAATTTTCAAAATCCAGAAAATTGGCTGAAAACGATGAAATATGAAGTACTCATTGGGCGAATCGCTCTAGAACTGAAATCGGAACGCTCACTGACATTTCCCCTATCTGAAAGTCTGATAAACGCCGGAAAAATGACTAAGTAAAAAAAAAAATTTTTTTTTAACCTTTTTCAATTTTAACCCTGTGGGATATATATTCTACCCACACACATTTGGAAATCTCCTGGGGTACCCTCACACATATTATTAGCTCATTTAGTGGATATTTTTACGAAAAAGTGAAATTTTCAAAATCCAAAAAATTGGCTGAAAACGACTAAATATCAAGGTCTCATTGGGCGAATCACTCTGGAACTGAAATCGGAATGCTCACTGACATTTCCCCTATCTGAAAGTCTGATAAACGCCGGAAAAATGACTAAGTACAAAAAAAATATTTTTGGCAACTTTTTTCAATTTTAACCCTGTGGGATATTTATTCTACCCACACACATTTGGAACTCTCCTGGGGTACCCTCACACATATTATTCCCTCATTTAGTGGATATTTTCACAAAAAAGTGAAATTTTCAGAAATCCAGAAAATTGGCTGAAAACGACTAAATATCAAGGACTCATTGGGTGATTCGCTCTGGAACTGAAATCGGAACTCTCACTGATGTTTCCGCTATCTGAAAGTCTGATAAACGCCAGAAAAATGACTAAGTAGAAAAAAAAAATTTTTTTCAACCTTTTTCAATTTTAACCCTGTGGGATATTTATTCTACCCACACACATTTGGAACTCTCCTGGGGTACCCTCACACATATTATTCCCTCATTTAGTGGATATTTTCACAAAAAAGTGAAATTTTCAAAAATTCAGAGAATTGCCTGAAAACGACGAAATATCAAGGACTCATCCTACGAATCGCTCTGGAACTGAAATCGGAACGCTCACTGACATTTCCCCTTTCTGAAAGTCTGATAAACGCCGGAAAAATGACTAAGTACAAAAAAAAATTTTTTTTAAACTTTTTTAAATTTTAACCCTGTGGGCTATATATTCTACCCACACACATTTGGAACTTTCCTGGGGTACCCTCACACGTATTATTCCCTCATTTAGTGGATATTTTCACAAAAAAGTGAAATTTTCAAAAATCCAGAAAATTGGCTGAAAACGACTAAATATGAAGGACTCATTGGGCGAATCACTCTAGAACTGAAATCGGAACACTCACTGACATTTCCCATATCTGAAATTCTGATAAATGCCGCAAAAATGACTAAGTCCAAAATAAAAATGTTTTCAACTTTTTTCAATTTTACCCCCGTGGGATATATATTCTACCCACACACATTTGGAACTCTCCTGGGGTACCCTCACACATATTATTCCCTCATTTAGTGGATATTTTCACAAAAAAGTGAAATTTTCAAAAATTCAGAAAATTGCCTGAAAACGATGAAATATCAAGGACTCATCTGGCGAATCGCTCTAGAACTGAAATCGGAACGCTCACTGACATTTCCGCTATCTGAAAGTCTGATAAACGCCAGAAAAATGACTAAGTCCAAAAAAAAAAATGTTTTCAACTTTTTTCAATTTTACCCCCGTAGGATATATATTCTACCCACACACATTTGGAACTCTCCTGGGGTTCCCTCACACATTTTATTCCCTAATTTAGTGGATATTTTCACAAAAAAGTGAAATTTTCAAAAATCCAGAAAACTGGCTGAAAACGACTAAATATGAAGAACTCATTGGGCGAATCGCTCTGGAACTGAAATCGGAACGCTTACTGGCATTTCCCCTATCTGAAAGTCTGATAAACGCCAGAAAAATGACTAAGTCCAAAAAAAAAAATGTTTTCAACTTTTTTCAATTTTACCCCCGTAGGATATATATTCTACCCACACACATTTGGAACTCTCCTGGGGTTCCCTCACACATTTTATTCCCTCATTTAGTGGATATTTTCACAAAAAAGTGAAATTTTCAAAAATTCAGAAAATTGCCTGAAAACGACAAAATATCAAGGACTCATCCGGCGAATCGCTCTGGAACTGAAATCGGAACGCTCACTGACATTTCCCCTATCTGAAAGTCTGTTAAATGCCGGAAAAATGACTAAGTCCAAAAAAAAAATTTTTTTCAACTTTTTTCAGTTTTACCCCCGTGGGATATATATTCTAACCACACACATTTGGAACTCTCCTGGGGTACCCTCACACATATTATTCCCTCATTTAATGAATATTTTCACAAAAAAAGTGAAATTTTCAGAAATCCAGAAAATCGGCTGAAAACGACTAAATATCAAGGACTCATTGGGCGATTCGCTCTGGAACTGAAATCGGAACACTCATTAATGTTTCCGCTATCTGAAAGTCTGATAAACCCCAGAAAAATGACTAAGTCCAAAAAAAAAAATGTTTTCAACTTTTTTCAAGTTTACCCCCGTAGGATATATATTCTACCCACACACATTTGGAACTCTCCTGGGGTTCCCTCACACATATTATTCCCTCATTTAGTGGATATTTTCACAAAAAAGTGAAATTTTCAAAAATTCTGAAAATTGCCTGAAAACGACGAAATATCAAGGACTCATCCGGCGAATCGCTCTGGAACTGAAATCGGAACGCTCACTGACATTTCCCCTATCTGAAAGTCTGTTAAATGCCGGAAAAATGACTAAGTCCAAAAAAAAAATTTTTTTCAACTTTTTTCAGTTTTACCCCCGTGGGATATATATTCTAACCACACACATTTGGAACTCTCCTGGGGTACCCTCACACATAATATTCCCTCATTTAATGAATATTTTCACAAAAAAGTGAAATTTTCAAAAATCCAGAAAATTGGCTGAAAACGACTAAATATCAAGGACTCATTGGGCGATTCGCTCTGGAACTGAAATCGTAACGCCCACTGTTTCCGCTATCTGAAAGTCTGATAAACGCCAGAAAAATGACTAAGTCCAAAAATAAAAAATTTTCAACTTTTTTCAATTTTACCCCCGTGGGATATATATTCTACCCACACACATTTGGAACTCTCCTGGGGTACCCTCACACATATTATTCCCTCATTTAGTGGATATTTTCACAAAAAAAGTGAAATTTTCAAAAATCCAGAAAATTGGCTGAAAACGACGAAATATTAAGGACTCATTGGGCGAATCGCTCTAGAACTGAAATCGGAACGCTCACTGACATTTCCCCTATCTGAAAGTCTGATAAACGCCGGAAAAATGACTAAGTACAAAAAAAATTTTTTTTTAACCTTTTTCAATTTTAACCCTGTGGGATATATATTCTACCCACACTCATTTGGAACTCTCCTAGGGTACCCTCACACATATTATTCCCTCATTTAGTGGATATTTTCACAAAAAACTGAAATTTTCAAAAATCCAGAAAATTGGCTGAAAACGACTAAATATGAAGGACTCATTGGGCGAATGGCTCTGGAACTGAAATCGGAACGCTCACTGACATTTCCCCTCTCTGAAATTCTGATAAACGCCGGAAAAATGACTAAGTCAAAAAAAAATTTTTTTTCAACTTTTTTAAATTTTACCCCCGTGGGATATATATTCTACCCACACACATTTGGAACTCTTCTGGGGTACCCTCACATATATTATTCCCTCATTTAGTGGATATTTTCACAAAAAAGTGAAATTTTCAAAATCCAGAAAATTGGCTGAAAACGATGAAATATGAAGTACTCATTGGGTGATTCGCTCTGGAACTGAAATCGGAACTCTCACTGATGTTTCCGCTATCTGAAAGTCTGATAAACGCCAGAAAAATGACTAAGTACAAAAAAAAATTTTTTTTCAACCTTTTTCAATTTTAACCCTGTGGGATATTTATTCTACCCACACACATTTGGAACTCTCCTGGGGTACCCTCACACATATTATTCCCTCATTTAGTGGATATTTTCACAAAAAAGTGAAATTTTCAAAAATTCAGAGAATTGCCTGAAAACGACGAAATATCAAGGACTCATCCTACGAATCGCTCTGGAACTGAAATCGGAACGCTCACTGACATTTCCCCTTTCTGAAAGTCTGATAAACGCCGGAAAAATGACTAAGTACAAAAAAAAATTTTTTTTAAACTTTTTTCAATTTTAACCCTGTGGGCTATATATTCTACCCACACACATTTGGAACTTTCCTGGGGTACCCTCACACGTATTATTCCCTCATTTAGTGGATATTTTCACAAAAAAGTGAAATTTTCAAAAATCCAGAAAATTGGCTGAAAACGACTAAATATGAAGGACTCATTGGGCGAATCACTCTAGAACTGAAATCGGAACACTCACTGACATTTCCCCTATCTGAAATTCTGATAAATGCCGCAAAAATGACTAAGTCCAAAATAAAAATGTTTTCAACTTTTTTCAATTTTACCCCCGTGGGATATATATTCTACCCACACACATTTGGAACTCTCCTGGGGTACCCTCACACATATTATTCCCTCATTTAGTGGATATTTTCACAAAAAAGTGAAATTTTCAAAAATTCAGAAAATTGCCTGAAAACGATGAAATATCAAGGACTCATCTGGCGAATCGCTCTAGAACTGAAATCGGAACGCTCACTGACATTTCCGCTATCTGAAAGTCTGATAAACGCCAGAAAAATGACTAAGTCCAAATGAAAAAATGTTTCAACTTTTTTCAATTTTACCCCCGTAGGATATATATTCTACCCACACACATTTGGAACTCTCCTGGGGTACCCTCACACATATTATTCCCTCATTTAGTGGATATTTTCACAAAAAAGTGAAATTTTCAAAAATCAAGAAAATTGACTGAAATTGATCAAATATCAAGGACTCATTGGGCGATTCGCACTGGAACAGAAATCGGAACGCTCACTGATGTTTCCGCTATCTGAAAGTCTGATAAACGCCAGAAAAATGAATAAGTCCAAAAAAAATTTTTTTTTTACTTTTTTCAATTTTACCCCCGTGGGATATATATTCTACCCACACACATTTGGAACTCTCCTGGGGTACCCTCACACATATTATTCCCTCATTTAGTGGATATTTTCACAAAAAAAGTGAAATTTTCAAAATCCAGAAAATTGGTTGAAAACGACGAAATATCAAGGACTCATCCGGCGAATCGCTCTGGAACTGAAATCGGAACGCTCAATGACATTTCCCCTATCTGAAATTCTGATAAATGCCGCAAAAATGACTAAGTCCAAAAAAAAAATGTTTTCAACTTTTTTCAATTTTACCCCCGTGGGATATATATTCTACCCACACACATTTGGAACTCTCCTGGGGTACACTCACACATATTATTCCCTCATTTAATGAATATTTTCACAAAAAAAGTGAAATTTTCAAAAATCCAGAAAATCGGCTGAAAACGACTAAATATCAAGGACTCATTGGGCGATTCGCTCTGGAACTGAAATCTTAACACTCACTGATGTTTCCGCTATCTGAAAGTCTGATAAACGCCAGAAAAATGACTAAGTCCAAAAAAAAAAAATGTTTTCAACTTTTTTCAATTTTACCCCCGTAGGATATATATTCTACCCACACACATTTGGAACTCTCCTGGGGTACCCTCACACATATTATTCCCTAATTTAGTGGATATTTTCACAAAAAAGTGAAATTTTCAAAAATCCAGAAAACTGGCTGAAAACGACTAAATATGAAGAACTCATTGGGCGAATCGCTCTGGAACTGAAATCGGAACGCTTACTGGCATTTCCCCTATCTGAAAGTCTGATAAACGCCAGAAAAATGACTAAGTCCAAAAAAAAAAATGTTTTCAACTTTTTTCAATTTTACCCCCGTAGGATATATATTCTACCCACACACATTTGGAACTCTCCTGGGGTTCCCTCACACATTTTATTCCCTCATTTAGTGGATATTTTCACAAAAAAGTGAAATTTTCAAAAATTCAGAAAATTGCCTGAAAACGACAAAATATCAAGGACTCATCCGGCGAATCGCTCTGGAACTGAAATCGGAACGCTCACTGACATTTCCCCTATCTGAAAGTCTGTTAAATGCCGGAAAAATGACTAAGTCCAAAAAAAAAAATTTTTTTCAACTTTTTTCAGTTTTACCCCCGTGGGATATATATTCTAACCACACACATTTGGAACTCTCCTGGGGTACCCTCACACATAATATTCCCTCATTTAATGAATATTTTCACAAAAAAGTGAAATTTTCAAAAATCCAGAAAATCGGCTGAAAACGACTAAATATGAAGGACTCATTGGGCGAATCGCTCTGGAACTGAAATCGGAACGCTCACTGGCATTTCCCCTATCTGAAATTCTGATAAACGTCGGAAAAATGATTAAGTACAAAAAAAAAATTTTTTTCAACTTATTTCAATTTTAACCCTGTGGGATATTTATTCTACCCACACACATTTGGAACTCTCCTGGGGTACCCTCACACATATTATTCCCTCATTTCGTGGATATTTTCACAAAAAAGTGAAATTTTCAAAATCCAGAAAATTGGTTGAAAACGACGAAATATCAAGGACTCATTGGGCGAATCGCTCTGGAACTGAAATCGGAACGCTCACTGACATTTCCCCTATCTGAAAGTCTGATAAACGCCGGAAAAATGACTAAGTACAAAAAAATTTTTTTTAAACTTTTTTCAGTTTTAACCCTGTGGGATATTTATTCTACCCACACACATTTGGAACTCTCCTGGGGTACCCTCACACATATTATTCCCTCATTTAATGAATATTTTCACAAAAAAGTGAAGTTTTCAAAAATCCAGAAAATTGGCTGAAATTGACTAAATATGAAGGACTCATTGGGCGATTCGCTCTGGAACTGAAATCGGAACGCTCACTGACGTTTCCGTTATCTGAAAGTCTGATAAACGCCAGAAAAATGACTAAGTCCAAAAAAAAAATTTTTCAACTTTTTTCAATTTTACCCCCGTAGGATATATATTCTACCCACACACATTTGGAACTCTCCTGGGGTACCCTCACACATATTATTCCCTCATTTAGTGGATATTTTCACAAAAAAGTGAAATTTTCAAAAATCCAGAAAATTGCCTGAAAACGACGAAATATCAAGGACTCATCTGGCGAATCGCTCTGAAACTGAAATCGGAACGCTCAATGACATTTCCCCTATCTGAAAGTCTGATAAACGCCGGAAAAATGACTAAGTACAAAAAAAAAATTTTTTCAACTTTTTTCAATTTTAACCCTGTGGGATATTTATTCTACCCACACACATTTGGAACTCTCCTGGGGTACCCTCACACATATTATTCCCTCATTTAGTGGATATTTTCACAAAAAAGTGAAATTTTCAAAATCCAGAAAATTGGCTGAAAATGACTAAATATCAAGGTGTCATTGGGCGAATCACTCTAGAACTGAAATCGGAACGCTCAATGACATTTCCCCTATCTGAAAGTCTGATAAACACCAGAAAAATGACTAAGTCCAAAAAAAAAAATGTTTTCAACTTTTTTCAATTTTACCCCCGTAGGATATATATTCTACCCACACACATTTGGAACTCTCCTGGGGTACCCTCACACATATTATTCCCTCATTTAGTGGATATTTTCACAAAAAAGTGAAATTTTCAAAAATTCAGAAAATTGCCTGAAAACGACGAAATATCAAGGACTCATCCGGCGAATCGCTCTGAAACTGAAATCGGAATGCTCACTGACATTTCCCCTATCTGAATGTCTGTTAAATGCCGGAAAAATGACTAAGTCCAAAAAAAAAAAATGTTTTCAACTTTTTTCAGTTTTACCCCCGTGGGATAAATATTCTAAACACACACATTTGGAACTCTCCTGGGGTACCCTCACACATATTATTCCCTCATTTAATGAATATTTTCACAAAAAAGTGAAATTTTCAAAAATCCAGAAAATCGGCTGAAAACGACTAAATATCAAGGACTCATTGGGCGATTCGCTCTGGAACTGAAATCGGAACGCTCACTGACGTTTCCGCTATCTGAAAGTCTGATAAACGCCAGAAAAATGACTAAGTCCAAAAAAAAATTTTTTTTCAACTTTTTTCAATTTTAAACCCATGGGATATATATTCTACCCACACACATTTGGAACTCTCCTGGGGTACCCTCACACATATTATTCCCTCATTTAGTGGATATTTTCACAAAAAAGTGAAATTTTCAAAAATCCAGAAAATTGGCTGAAAACGACTAAATATGAAGGACTCATTGGGCGAATCGCTCTGGAACTGAAATCGAAACGGTCACTGGCATTTCCCCTATCTGAAAGTCTGATAAACGCCGGAAAAATGACTAAGTCCAAAAAAAAAAATTTTTCAACTTTTTTCAATTTTACCCCCGTAGGATATATATTCTACCCACACACATTTGGAACTCTCCTGGGGTACCCTCACACATATTATTCCCTCATTTAGTGGATATTTTCACAAAAAAGTGAAATTTTCAAAATCCAGAAAATTGGTTGAAAACGACGAAATATCAAGGACTCATCCGGCGAATCGCTCTGGAACTGAAATCGGAATGCTCACTGACATTTCCCCTATCTGAAAGTCTGATAAACGCCGGAAAAATGACTAAGTACAAAAAAAATATTTTTGGCAACTTTTTTCAATTTTAACCCCGTGGGATATTTATTCTACCCACACACATTTGGAACTCTCCTGGGGTACCCTCACACATATTATTCCCTCATTTAGTGGATATTTTCACAAAAAAGTGAAATTTTCAGAAATCCAGAAAATTGGCTGAAAACGACTAAATATCAAGGACTCATTGGGTGATTCGCTCTGGAACTGAAGTCGGAACTCTCACTGATGTTTCCGCTATCTGAAAGTCTGATAAACGCCAGAAAAATGACTAAGTACAAAAAAAAATTTTTTTTCAACCTTTTTCAATTTTAACCCTGTGGGATATTTATTCTACCCACACACATTTGGAACTCTCCTGGGGTACCCTCACACATATTATTCCCTCATTTAGTGGATATTTTCACAAAAAAGTGAAATTTTCAAAAATTCAGAGAATTGCCTGAAAACGACAAAATATCAAGGACTCATTGGGCGATTCGCTCTGGAACTGAAATCGGAAAGCTCACTGACATTTCCCCTATCTGAAAGTCTGATAAACGCCGGAAAAATGACTAAGTAAAAAAAAAAATTTTTCAACCTTTTTCAATTGTAACCCTGTGGGATATATATTCTACCCACACACATTTGGAACTCTCCTGGGGTACCCTCACACATATTATTCCCTCATTTAGTGGATATTTTCACAAAAAAGTGAAATTTTCAAAAATCCAGAAAATTGACTGAAATTGATCAAATATCAAGGACTCATTGGGCGATTCGCACTGGAACAGAAATCGGAACGCTCACTGATGTTTCCGCTATCTGAAAGTCTGATAAACGCCAGAAAAATGAATAAGTCCAAAAAAAATTTTTTTTTTACTTTTTTCAATTTTACCCCCGTGGGATATATATTCTACCCACACACATTTGGAACTCTCCTGGGGTACCCTCACACATATTATTCCCTCATTTAGTGGATATTTTCACAAAAAAGTGAAATTTTCAAAATCCAGAAAATTGGTTGAAAACGACGAAATATCAAGGACTCATCCGGCGAATCGCTCTGGAACTGAAATCGGAATGCTCACTGACATTTCCCCTATCTGAAAGTCTGATAAACGCCGGAAAAATGACTAAGTACAAAAAAAATATTTTTGGCAACTTTTTTCAATTTTAACCCCGTGGGATATTTATTCTACCCACACACATTTGGAACTCTCCTGGGGTACCCTCACACATATTATTCCCTCATTTAGTGGATATTTTCACAAAAAAGTGAAATTTTCAGAAATCCAGAAAATTGGCTGAAAACGACTAAATATCAAGGACTCATTGGGTGATTCGCTCTGGAACTGAAATCGGAACTCTCACTGATGTTTCCGCTATCTGAAAGTCTGATAAACGCCAGAAAAATGACTAAGTACAAAAAAAAATTTTTTTTCAACCTTTTTCAATTTTAACCCTGTGGGATATTTATTCTACCCACACACATTTGGAACTCTCCTGGGGTACCCTCACACATATTATTCCCTCATTTAGTGGATATTTTCACAAAAAAGTGAAATTTTCAAAAATTCAGAGAATTGCCTGAAAACGACGAAATATCAAGGACTCATCCTACGAATCGCTCTGGAACTGAAATCGGAACGCTCACTGACATTTCCCCTTTCTGAAAGTCTGATAAACGCCGGAAAAATGACTAAGTACAAAAAAAAATTTTTTTTAAACTTTTTTCAATTTTAACCCTGTAGGATATATATTCTACCCACACACATTTGGAACTCTCCTGGGGTACCCTCACACATATTATTCCCTCATTTAGTGGATATTTTCACAAAAAAGTGAAATTTTCAAAAATCAAGAAAATTGACTGAAATTGATCAAATATCAAGGACTCATTGGGCGATTCGCACTGGAACAGAAATCGGAACGCTCACTGATGTTTCCGCTATCTGAAAGTCTGATAAACGCCAGAAAAATGAATAAGTCCAAAAAAAATTTTTTTTTTACTTTTTTCAATTTTACCCCCGTGGGATATATATTCTACCCACACACATTTGGAACTCTCCTGGGGTACCCTCACACATATTATTCCCTCATTTAGTGGATATTTTCACAAAAAAAGTGAAATTTTCAAAATCCAGAAAATTGGTTGAAAACGACGAAATATCAAGGACTCATCCGGCGAATCGCTCTGGAACTGAAATCGGAACGCTCAATGACATTTCCCCTATCTGAAATTCTGATAAATGCCGCAAAAATGACTAAGTCCAAAAAAAAAATGTTTTCAACTTTTTTCAATTTTACCCCCGTGGGATATATATTCTACCCACACACATTTGGAACTCTCCTGGGGTACACTCACACATATTATTCCCTCATTTAATGAATATTTTCACAAAAAAAGTGAAATTTTCAAAAATCCAGAAAATCGGCTGAAAACGACTAAATATCAAGGACTCATTGGGCGATTCGCTCTGGAACTGAAATCGGAACACTCACTGATGTTTCCGCTATCTGAAAGTCTGATAAACGCCAGAAAAATGACTAAGTCCAAAAAAAAAAAATGTTTTCAACTTTTTTCAATTTTACCCCCGTAGGATATATATTCTACCCACACACATTTGGAACTCTCCTGGGGTACCCTCACACATATTATTCCCTAATTTAGTGGATATTTTCACAAAAAAGTGAAATTTTCAAAAATCCAGAAAACTGGCTGAAAACGACTAAATATGAAGAACTCATTGGGCGAATCGCTCTGGAACTGAAATCGGAACGCTTACTGGCATTTCCCCTATCTGAAAGTCTGATAAACGCCAGAAAAATGACTAAGTCCAAAAAAAAAAATGTTTTCAACTTTTTTCAATTTTACCCCCGTAGGATATATATTCTACCCACACACATTTGGAACTCTCCTGGGGTTCCCTCACACATTTTATTCCCTCATTTAGTGGATATTTTCACAAAAAAGTGAAATTTTCAAAAATTCAGAAAATTGCCTGAAAACGACAAAATATCAAGGACTCATCCGGCGAATCGCTCTGGAACTGAAATCGGAACGCTCACTGACATTTCCCCTATCTGAAAGTCTGTTAAATGCCGGAAAAATGACTAAGTCCAAAAAAAAAAATTTTTTTCAACTTTTTTCAGTTTTACCCCCGTGGGATATATATTCTAACCACACACATTTGGAACTCTCCTGGGGTACCCTCACACATAATATTCCCTCATTTAATGAATATTTTCACAAAAAAGTGAAATTTTCAAAAATCCAGAAAATCGGCTGAAAACGACTAAATATGAAGGACTCATTGGGCGAATCGCTCTGGAACTGAAATCGGAACGCTCACTGGCATTTCCCCTATCTGAAATTCTGATAAACGTCGGAAAAATGATTAAGTACAAAAAAAAAATTTTTTTCAACTTATTTCAATTTTAACCCTGTGGGATATTTATTCTACCCACACACATTTGGAACTCTCCTGGGGTACCCTCACACATATTATTCCCTCATTTCGTGGATATTTTCACAAAAAAGTGAAATTTTCAAAATCCAGAAAATTGGTTGAAAACGACGAAATATCAAGGACTCATTGGGCGAATCGCTCTGGAACTGAAATCGGAACGCTCACTGACATTTCCCCTATCTGAAAGTCTGATAAACGCCGGAAAAATGACTAAGTACAAAAAAATTTTTTTTAAACTTTTTTCAGTTTTAACCCTGTGGGATATTTATTCTACCCACACACATTTGGAACTCTCCTGGGGTACCCTCACACATATTATTCCCTCATTTAATGAATATTTTCACAAAAAAGTGAAGTTTTCAAAAATCCAGAAAATTGGCTGAAATTGACTAAATATGAAGGACTCATTGGGCGATTCGCTCTGGAACTGAAATCGGAACGCTCACTGACGTTTCCGTTATCTGAAAGTCTGATAAACGCCAGAAAAATGACTAAGTCCAAAAAAAAAATTTTTCAACTTTTTTCAATTTTACCCCCGTAGGATATATATTCTACCCACACACATTTGGAACTCTCCTGGGGTACCCTCACACATATTATTCCCTCATTTAGTGGATATTTTCACAAAAAAGTGAAATTTTCAAAAATCCAGAAAATTGGCTGAAAACGTCTAAACATGAAGGACTCATTGGGCGAATCGCTCTGGAACTGAAATCGGAACGCTTACTGGCATTTCCCCTATCTGAAATTCTGATAAACGCCGGAAAAATGACTAAGTCCAAAAAAAATTTTTTTTTAACTTTTTTCAATTTTACCCCCGTGGGATATATATTCTACCCACACACATTTGGAACTCTCCTGGGGTACCCTCACACATATTATTCCCTCATTTAGTGGATATTTTCACAAAAAAAGTGAAATTTTCAAAATCCAGAAAATTGCCTGAAAACGACGAAATATCAAGGACTCATCTGGCGAATCGCTCTGAAACTGAAATCGGAACGCTCAATGACATTTCCCCTATCTGAAAGTCTGATAAACGCCGGAAAAATGACTAAGTACAAAAAAAAAATTTTTTCAACTTTTTTCAATTTTAACCCTGTGGGATATTTATTCTACCCACACACATTTGGAACTCTCCTGGGGTACCCTCACACATATTATTCCCTCATTTAGTGGATATTTTCACAAAAAAGTGAAATTTTCAAAATCCAGAAAATTGGCTGAAAATGACTAAATATCAAGGTGTCATTGGGCGAATCACTCTAGAACTGAAATCGGAACGCTCAATGACATTTCCCCTATCTGAAAGTCTGATAAACACCAGAAAAATGACTAAGTCCAAAAAAAAAAATGTTTTCAACTTTTTTCAATTTTACCCCCGTAGGATATATATTCTACCCACACACATTTGGAACTCTCCTGGGGTACCCTCACACATATTATTCCCTCATTTAGTGGATATTTTCACAAAAAAGTGAAATTTTCAAAAATTCAGAAAATTGCCTGAAAACGACGAAATATCAAGGACTCATCCGGCGAATCGCTCTGAAACTGAAATCGGAATGCTCACTGACATTTCCCCTATCTGAATGTCTGTTAAATGCCGGAAAAATGACTAAGTCCAAAAAAAAAAATGTTTTCAACTTTTTTCAGTTTTACCCCCGTGGGATAAATATTCTAAACACACACATTTGGAACTCTCCTGGGGTACCCTCACACATATTATTCCCTCATTTAATGAATATTTTCACAAAAAAGTGAAATTTTCAAAAATCCAGAAAATCGGCTGAAAACGACTAAATATCAAGGACTCATTGGGCGATTCGCTCTGGAACTGAAATCGGAACGCTCACTGACGTTTCCGCTATCTGAAAGTCTGATAAACGCCAGAAAAATGACTAAGTCCAAAAAAAAAATTTTTTTCAACTTTTTTCAATTTTAAACCCATGGGATATATATTCTACCCACACACATTTGGAACTCTCCTGGGGTACCCTCACACATATTATTCCCTCATTTAGTGGATATTTTCACAAAAAAGTGAAATTTTCAAAAATCCAGAAAATTGGCTGAAAACGACTAAATATGAAGGACTCATTGGGCGAATCGCTCTGGAACTGAAATCGAAACGGTCACTGGCATTTCCCCTATCTGAAAGTCTGATAAACGCCGGAAAAATGACTAAGTCCAAAAAAAAAAATTTTTCAACTTTTTTCAATTTTACCCCCGTAGGATATATATTCTACCCACACACATTTGGAACTCTCCTGGGGTACCCTCACACATATTATTCCCTCATTTAGTGGATATTTTCACAAAAAAGTGAAATTTTCAAAAATCCAGGAAATCGGCTGAAAACGACAAAATATCAAGGACTCATTGGGCGATTCGCTCTGGAACTGAAATCGGAAAGCTCACTGACATTTCCCCTATCTGAAAGTCTGATAAACGCCGGAAAAATGACTAAGTAAAAAAAAAAATTTTTCAACCTTTTTCAATTGTAACCCTGTGGGATATATATTCTACCCACACACATTTGGAACTCTCCTAGGGTACCCTCACACATATTATTCCCTCATTTAGTGGATATTTTCACAAAAAAGTGAAATTTTCAAAAATCCAGAAAATTGGCTGAAAACGACTAAATATGAAGGACTCATTGGGCGAATCGCTCTAGAACTGAAATCGGAACGCTCACTGACATTTCCCCTATCCAAAAGTCTGATAAATGCCGTAAAAATGACTAAGTAAAAAAAAATATATTTTTTTAACTTTTTCAATTTTACCCCCGTGGGATATATATTCTACCCACACACATTTGGAACTCTCCTGGGGTACCCTCACAAATATTATTCCCTCATTTAATGAATATTTTCACAAAAAAGTGAAATTTTCAAAAATCCAGAAAATTGGCTGAAAACGACTAAATATCAAGGACTCATTGGGCGATTCGATCTGGAACTGAAATCGGAATGCTCACTGACGTTTCCACTATCTGAAAGTCTGATAAACGCCAGAAAAATGACTAAGTCCAAAAAAAAAAATTTTTTCAACTTTTTTCAGTTTTACCCCCGTGGGATATATATTCTACCCACACACATTTGGAACTCTCCTGGGGTACCCTCACACATATTATTCCCTCATTTAGTGGATATTTTCACAAAAAAGTGAAATTTTCAAAAATTCAGAAAATTGGCTGAAAACGATGAAATATCAAGGACTCATCCGGCGAATCGCTCTGGAACTGAAATCGGAACGCTCACTGACATTTCCCCTATCTGAAAGTCGGATAAACGCCGGAAAAATGACTAAGTACAAAAAAAAAATTTTTTTCAACCTTTTTCAATTTTAACCCTGTGGGATATATATTCTACCCACACACATTTGGAACTCTCCTAGGGTACCCTCACACATATTATTCCCTCATTTGGTGGATATTTTCACAAAAAAGTGAAATTTTCAAAAATCCAGAAAATTGGTTGAAAACGACTAAATATGAAGGACTCATTGGGTGAATCGCTCTAGAACTGAAATCAGAATGCTCACTGACATTTCCCCTATCTGAAAGTCTGATAAATGCCGTAAAAATGACTAAGTAAAAAAAAAAAAAAATGTTCAACTTTTTTCAATTTTACCCCCGTGGGATATATATTCTACCCACACACATTTGGAACTCTCCTGGGGTACCCTCACACATATTATTCCCTCATTTAGTGGATATTTTCACAAAAAAGTGAAATTTTCAAAAATCCAGAAAATTGGCTGAAAACGACTAAATATGAAGGACTCATTGGGCGAATCGCTCTGGAACTGAAATCGGAACGGTCACTGACATTTCCCCTATCTGAAATTCTGATAAACGCCGGAAAAATGACTAAGTCCAAAAAAATTTTTATTTTAACTTTTTTCAATTTTACCCCCATGGGATATGTATTCTACCCACACACATTTGGAACTCTCCTGGGGTACCCTCACACATATTATTCCCTCATTTAGTGGATATTTTCACAAAGAAGTGAAATTTTCCAAATCCAGAAAATTGTCTGAAAACGACTAAATATCAAGGACTCATCCGGCGAATCGCTCTGGAACTGAAATCGGAACGCTCACTTACATTTCCCCTATCTGAAAGTCTGATAAACGCCGGAAAAATGACTAAGTACAAAAAAAAAATTTTTTCAACCTTTTTCAATTTTAACCCTGTGGGATATATATTCTACCCACACACATTTGGAACTCTCCTGGGGTACCCTCACACATATTATTCCCTCATTTAATGAATATTTTCACAAAAAAGTGAAATTTTCAAAAATCCAGAAAATAGGCTGAAAACGACTAAATATCAAGGACTCATTGGGTGATTCGCTCTGGAACTGAAATCGGAACGCTCACTGACGTTTCCGCTATCTGAAAGTCTGATAAACGCCAGAAAAATGACTAAGTCCAAAAAAAAAAATTTTTCAATTTTTTCAATTTTACCCCCGTAGGATATATATTCTACCCACACAGATTTGGAACTCTCCTGGGGTACCCTCACACATATTATTCCCTCATTTAGTGAATATTTTCACAAAAAAGTGAAATTTTCAAAAATCCAGAAAATTGGCTGAAAACGACTAAATATGAAGGACTCATTGGGTGAACCGCTCTAGAACTGAAATCGGAACGCTTACTGACATTTCCCCTATCTGAAAGTCTGATAAATGCCGTAAAAATGACTAAGTAAAAAAAAAAAAAAATTTTCAACTTTTATCAATTTTACCCCCGTGGGATATATATTCTACCCACACACATTTGGAAATCTCCTGGGGTACCCTCACAAATATTATTCCCTCATTTAATGAATATTTTCACAAAAAAGTGAAATTTTCAAAAATCCAGAAAATTGGCTGAAAACGACTAAATATCAAGGACTCATTGGGCGATTCGATCTGGAACTGAAATCGGAATGCTCACTGACGTTTCCACTATCTGAAAGTCTGATAAACGCCAGAAAAATGACTAAGTCCAAAAAAAAAAATTTTTTCAACTTTTTTCAGTTTTACCCCCGTGGGATATATATTCTACCCACACACATTTGGAACTCTCCTGGGGTACCCTCACACATATTATTCCCTCATTTAATGAATATTTTCACAAAAAAGTGAAATTTTCAAAAATCCAGAAAATCGGCTGAAAACGACTAAATATCAAGGACTCATTGGGCGATTCGCTCTGGAACTGAAATCGGAACGCTCACTGACGTTTCCGCTATCTGAAAGTCTGATAAACGCCAGAAAAATGACTAAGTCCAAAAAAAAAATTTTTCAACTTTTTTCAATTTTACCCCCGTAGGATATATATTCTACCCACACACATTTGGAACTCTCCTGGGGTACCCTCACACATATTATTCCCTCATTTAGTGGATATTTTCACAAAAAAGTGAAATTTTCAAAAATCCAGAAAATCGGCTGAAAACGACAAAATATCAAAGACTCATTGGGTGATTCACTCTGGAACTGAAATCGGAACGCTCACTGACATTTCCCCTATCTGAAAGTCTGATAAATGCCGTAAAAATGACTAAGTAAAAAAAAAAAAAAAAATTTAAACTTTTTTCAATTTTACCCCCGCGGGATATACATTCTACCCACACACATTTGGAACTCTCCTGGGGTACCCTCACACATATTATTCCCTCATTTAGTGGATATTTTCACAAAAAAGTGAAATTTTCAAAAATCCATAAAGTTGGCTGAAAACGACTAAATATGAAGGACTCATTGGGCGAATCGCTCTGGAACTGAAATCGGAACGGTCACTGGCATTTCCCCTATCTGAAATTCTGATAAACGCCGGAAAAATGACTAAGTCCAAAAAAAATTTTTTTTTAACTTTTTTCAATTTTACCCCCGTGGGATATATATTCTACCCACACACATTTGGAACTCTCCTGGGGTACCCTCACAAATATTATTCCCTCATTTAATGAATATTTTCACAAAAAAGTGAAATTTTCAAAAATCCAGAAAATTGGCTGAAAACGACTAAATATCAATGACTCATTGGGCGATTCGCTCTGGAACTGAAATCGGAATGCTCACTGACGTTTCCACTATCTGAAAGTCTGATAAACGCCAGAAAAATGACTAAGTCCAAAAAAAAATTTTTTTTCAACTTTTTTCAGTTTTATCCCCGTGGGATATATATTCTACCCACACACATTTGGAACTCTCCTGGGGTACCCTCACACATATTATTCCCTCATTTAATGAATATTTTCACAAAAAGTGAAATTTTCAAAAATCCAGAAAATTGGCTGAAAACGACTAAATATGAAGGACTCATTGGGCTAATCGCTCTGGAACTGAAATCGGAATGCTCACTGACATTTCACCTATCCGAAAGTCTGATAAATGCCGTAAAAATGACTAAGTAAAAAGAAAAATATTTTTTTAACTTTTTCAATTTTACCCCCGTGGGATATATATTCTACCCACACACATTTGGAACTCTCCTGGGGTACCCTCACACATATTATTCCCTCATTTAATGAATATTTTCACAAAAAAGTGAAATTTTCAAATATCCAGAAAATTGGCTGAAATTGACGAAATATCAAGGACTCATCCGTCGAATCGCTCTGGAACTGAAATTGGAATGCTCACTGAAATTTCCCCTATCTGAAAGTCTGATAAATGCCGTAAAAATGACTAAGTAAAAAAAAAAATTTTCAACTTTTTTCAATTTTACCCCCGTGGGATATATATTCTACCCACACACATTTGGAACTCTCCTGGGGTACCCTCACACATATTATTCCCTCATTTAGTGGATATTTTCACAAAAAAGTGAAATTTTCAAAAATCCAGAAAATTGGCTGAAAACGACTAAATATGAAGGACTCATTGGGCGAATCGCTCTGGAACTGAAATCGGAATGGTCACTGGCATTTCCCCTATCTGAAATTCTGATAAACGCCGGAAAAATGACTAAGTCCAAAAAAAAATTTTTTTCAACCTTTTTCAATTTTAACCCTGTGGGATATATATTCTACCCACACACATTTGGAACTCTCCTAGGGTACCCTCACACATATTATTCCCTCATTTAGTGAATATTTTCACAAAAAAGTGAAATTTTCAAAAATTCAGAAAATTGGCTGAAAACGACTAAATATGAAGGACTCATTGGGCGAATCGCTCTAGAACTGAAATCGGAACGCTCAATGACATTTCCCCTATCCGAAAGTCTGATAAACGCTGGAAAAATGACTAAGTCCAAAAAATAATAATTTTTCAACTTTTTTCAATTTTACCCCCGTGGGATATATATTCTACCCACACACATTTGGAACTCTCCTGGGGTACCCTCACACATATTATTCCCTCATTTAATGAATATTTTCACAAAAAAGTGAAATTTTCAAAAATCCAGAAAATCGGCTGAAAAAGACGAAATATCAAGGACTCATTGGGCGATTCGCTCTGGAACTGAAATCGGAAAGCTCACTGACTTTTCCGCTATCTGAAAGTCTGATAAACGCCAGAAAAATTACTAAGTCCAAAAAAAAAAATTTTTCAACTTTTTTCAATTTTACCCCCGTAGGATATATATTCTACCCACACACATTTGGAACTCTCCTGGGGTACCCTCACACATATTATTCTCTCATTTAGTGGATATTTTCACAAAAAAGTGAAATTTTCAAAAATCCAGAAAATTGGCTGAAAACGTCTAAACATGAAGGACTCATTGGGCGAATCGCTCTGGAACTGAAATCGGAACGCTTACTGGCATTTCCCCTATCTGAAATTCTGATAAACGCCGGAAAAATGACTAAGTCCAAAAAAAATTTTTTTTTAACTTTTTTCAATTTTACCCCCGTGGGATATATATTCTACCCACACACATTTGGAACTCTCCTGGGGTACCCTCACACATATTATTCCCTCATTTAGTGGATATTTTCACAAAAAAAGTGAAATTTTCAAAATCCAGAAAATTGCCTGAAAACGACGAAATATCAAGGACTCATCCGGCGAATCGCTCTGGAACTGAAATCGGAACGCTCACTGACATTTCCCCTATCTGAAAGTCTGATAAACGCCGGAAAAATGACTAAGTACAAAAAAAAAATTTTTTCAACCTTTTTCAATTTTAACCCTGTGGGATATATATTCTACCCACACACATTTGGAACTCTCCTAGGGTACCCTTACACATATAATTCCCTCATTTAGTGGATATTTTCACAAAAAAGTGAAATTTTCAAAAATCCAGAAAATTACCTGAAAACGATGAAATATCAAGGACTCACTCATTGGGCGAATCGCTCTGGAACTGAAATCGGAATGCTCACTTACATTTCTCCTATCGGAAAGTCTGATAAATGCCAGAAAAATGACTAAATCCCAAAAAAAAAAAATTCAACTTTTTTCAATTTTACCCCCGTGGGATATATATTCTACCCACACACATTTGGAACTCTCCTGGGGTACCCTCACACATATTATGCCCTCATTTAGTGGATATTTTCACAAAAAAGTGAAATTTTCAACAATACAGAAAATTGGCTGTAAACGACTAAATATCAAGGACTCATTGGGCGAATCGCTCTGGAACTGAAATCAGAACGCTCACTGACATTTCCCCTATCTGAAAGTCTGATAAATGCCGGAAAAATGACTAAGTCCAAAAAAAATATTTTTTTTACTTTTTTCAATTTTACCCCCATGGGATATATATTCTACCCACACACATTTGGAACTGTTATGGGGTAACCTCACACATATTATTCCCTCATTTAGTGGATATTTTCACAAAAAAGTGAAATTTTCAAAAATCCAGAAAATTGGCTGAAAACGACTAAATATCAAGGACTCATTGGGCGAATCGCGCTGGAACTGAAATCGGAACGCTCACTGACATTTCCCCTACCTGAAAGTCTGATAAACGCCGGAAAAATGACTAAATCCAAAAAAAAATAATTTTTCAACTTTTTTCAATTTTACCCCCGTGGGATATATATTCTACCCACACACATTTGGAACTCTCCTAGGGTACCCTCACACAAATTATTCCCTCATTTAGTGGATATTTTCACAAAAAAGTGAAATTTTCAAAAATTCAGAAAATTTCCTGAAAACGACGAAATATCAAGGACTCATGGGGCGAATCGCTCTGGAACTGAAATCGGAACGCTCACTGACATTTCGGCCATCTGAAAATCTGATAAACGCCGGAAAAATGACTAAGTCCAAAAAAAAAATGTTTTCAACTTTTTTCAATTTTACCCCTGTGGGATATATATTCTACCCACACACATTTGGAACTCTCCTGGGGTACCCTCACACATATTATGGCCTCATTTAGTGGATATTTTCACAAAAAAGTGAAATTTTCAACAATACAGAAAATTGGCTGTAAACGACTAAATATCAAGGACTCATTGGGCGAATCGCTCTGGAACTGAAATCAGAACGCTCACTGACATTTCCCCTATCTGAAAGTCTGATAAACGCCGGAAAAATGACTAAGTCCAAAAAAAAAATGTTTTCAACTTTTTTCAATTTTACCCCCGTGGGATATATATTCTACCCACACACATTTGGAACTCTCCTGGGGTACCCTTGCACATATTATTCCTTCATTTAGTGGATATTTTCACAAAAAAGTGAAATTTTCAAAAATCCAGAAAATTCCCTGAAAATGACTAAATATCAAGGACTCATTGGGCGAATCGCTCTGGAACTGAAATCGGAACGCTCCCTGACATTTTCCCTATCTGAAAGTCTGATAAACGACGGAAAAAGACTGAGTACGAAAAAAAAATTTTTTTAAAACTTTTTTCAACTTTAACCCTGTGGGAAATATATTCTACCCACACACATTTGGAACTCTCCTGGGGTACCCTTGCACATATTATTCCCTCATTTAGTGGATATTTTCACAAAAAAGTGAAATTTTCAAAAATCCAGAAAATTGGCTGAAAACGACTAAATATCAAGGACTCATTGGGCGAATCGCTCTGGAACTGAAATCAGAACGCTCACTGACATTTGCCCTATCTGAAAGTCTGATAAACGCCGGAAAAATGACTAAATCCCACCAAAAAAATTTTTGCAACTTTTTTCAATTTTACCCCCGTGGGATATATATTCTACCCACACACATTTGGAACTCTCCTGGGGTACCCTCACACATATTATTCCCTCATTTAGTGGATATTTTCACAAAAAAAGTGAAATTTTCAAAAATTCAGAAAATTGCCTGAAAACGACGAAATATCAAGGACTCATGGGGCGAATCGCTCTGGAACTGAAATCGGAACGCTCACTGACATTTCCGCTCTCTGAAAGTCTGATAAACGCCGGAAAAATTACTAAGTGCAAAAAAAAATTTTTTTAAACTTTTTTCGATTTTACCCCCATGGGATATGTATTCTACCCACACACATTTGGAACTCTCCTGGGGTACCCTCACTCATATTATTCCCTCATTTAGTGGATATTTTCACAAAAAAGTGAAATTTTCAACAATACAGAAAATTGGCTGTAAACGACTAAATATCAAGGACTCATTGGGCGAATCGCTCTGGAACTGAAAACAGAACGCTCACTGACATTTCTCCTATCTGAAAGTCTGATAAATGCCGGAAAAATGACTAAGTACAAAAAAAAAATTTTTTCAACTTTTTTTAATTTTACCCCGTGGGATATATATTCTACCCACACACATTTGGAACTCTCCTGGGGTACCCTCACACATATTATTCCCTCATTTAGTGGATATTTTCACAAAAAAGTGACATTTTCAAAAATCCAGAAAATTGCCTGAAAACGACGAAATATCAAGGACTCATTGGGCGAATCGCTCTGGAACTGAAATCGGAATGCTCACTGACATTTCCCCTGTCTGAAAGTCTGATAAACGCCGGAAAAATGATTAAGTACAAAAAAAAAATTTTTTTCAACTTTTTTCAATTTTAACCTTGTGGGATATATATTCTACCCACACACATTTGGAACTCTCCTGGGGTAACCTCACACATATTATTCCCTCATTTAGTGGATATTTTCACAAAAAAGTAAAATTTTCAAAAATCCAGAAAATTGGCTGAAAACGACGAAATATCAAGGACTCATTGGGTGAATCGCTCTGGAACTGAAATCGGAACGCTCACTGACATTTCCCCTATCTCAAAGTCTGATAAACACCGGAAAAATGACTAAGTCCAAAAAAAAATTTTTTTCAACTTTTTCCATTTTACCCCCGTGCTATATATATTCTACCCACACACATTTGGAACTCTCCTGAGGTACCCTCATTTAGTGGACATTTTCATTTTACCCTCGTGGGATATATATTCTACCAACACACATTTGGGACTCTCCTGGGGTACCCTCACACATATTATTCCCTCATTTAGTGGATATTTTCACAAAAAAGTGAAATTTTCAAAAATCCAGAAAAATTGGCTGAAAACGACTAAATATCAAGGACTCATTGGGTGAATCGCTCTGGAACTGAAATGGGAACGCTCACTGACATTTCCCCTATCTGAAAGTCTGATAAACGCCGGAAAAATGACTAAGTCCAAAAAAAAATTTTTTTCAACTTTTTTCAATTTTAACCTTGTGGGATATATATTCTACCCACACACATTTGGAACTCTCCTGGGGTAACCTCACACATATTATTCCCTCATTTAGTGGATATTTTCACAAAAAAGTGAAATTTTCAAAAATCCAGAAAATTGCCTGAAAATGACTAAATATCAAGGACTCATTGGGTGAATCGCTCTGGATTTGAAATCGGAACGGTCACTGACATTTCCCCTATCTGAAAGTCTGATAAACACCGGAAAAATGACTAAGTCCAAAAAAAAATTTTTTTCAACTTTTTTCAATTTTACCCTCGTGGGATATATATTCTACCAACACACATTTGGGACTCTCCTGGGGTACCCTCACACATATTATTCCCTCATTTAGTGGATATTTTCACAAAAAAGTGAAATTTTCAAAAATCCAGAAAATTGCCTGAAAACGACGAAATATCAAGGACTCATTGGGCGAATCGCTCTGAAACTGAAATCGGAATGCTCACTGACATTTCCCCTATCTGAAAGTCTGATAAACGCCGGAAAAATGATTAAGTACAAAAAAAAAATTTTTTTTCAACTTTTTTCAATTTTAACCTTGTGGGATATATATTCTACCCACACACATTTGTAACTCTCCTGGGGTAACCTCACACATATTATTCCCTCATTTAGTGGATATTTTCACAAAAAAGTAAAATTTTCAAAAATCCAGAAAATTGGCTGAAAACGACGAAATATCACGGACTCATTGGGCGAATCGCTCTGAAACTGAAATCGGAATGCTCACTGACATTTCCCCTATCTGAAAGTCTGATAAATGCCGGAAAAATGATTAAGTACAAAAAAAAAATTTTTTTTCAACTTTTTTCAATTTTAACCTTGTGGGATATATATTCTACCCACACACATTTGGAACTCTCCTGGGGTAACCTCACACATATTATTCCCTCATTTAGTGGATATTTTCACAAAAAAGTGAAATTTTCAAAAATCCAGAAAATTGCCTGAAAACGACTAAATATCAAGGACTCATTGGGCGAATCGCTCTGGAACTGAAATCGGAATGCTCACTGACATTTCCCCTATCTGAAAGTCTGATAAACGCCAGAAAAATGACTAAGTCCAAAAAAAAAAATGTTTCAACTTTTTTCAATTTTACCCCGTGGGATATATACCCCGTGGGATATATACCCCGTGGGATATATACCCACACACATTTGGAACTCTCCTGGGGTACCCTCACACATATTATTCCCTCATTTAGTGGATATTTTCACAAAAAAGTGAAATTTAAAAAAATTCAGAAAATTGCTTGAAAACGACGAAATATCAAGGACTCATTGGGCGAATCGCTCTGGAACTGAAATCGGAACGCTCACTGATATTTCCCCTATCTGAAAATCTGATTAACGCCGGAAAAATGACTAAGTCAAAAAAATTTTTTTTTCAACTTTTTTCATTTTTCCCCCATAGGATATATTCTACCCACACACATTTGGAACTCTCCTGGGGTACCCTCACACATATTATTCCCTCATTTAGTGGATATTTTCACAAAAAAGTGAAATTTTCAAAAATCCAGAAAAATTGGCTGAAAACGACTAAATATCAAGGACTCATTGGGCGAATCGCTCTGGAACTGAAATGGGAACGCTCACTGACATTTCCCCTATCTGAAAGTCTGATAAACGCCGGAAAAATGATTAAGTACAAAAAAAAATTTTTTTTTCAACCTTTTTCAATTTTAACCTTGCGGGATATATATTCTACCCACACACATTTGGAACTCTCCTGGGGTAACCTCACACATATTATTCCCTCATTTAGTGGATATTTTCACAAAAAAGTGAAATTTTCAAAAATCCAGAAAATTGGCTGAAAACGACTAAATATCAAGGACTCATTGGGCGAATCGCTCTGGAACTGAAATCGGAATGCTCACTGACATTTCCCCTATCTAAAAGTCTGATAAACGCCGGAAAAATGACTAACTACAAAAAAAAATTTTTTTTTAACTTTTTTCAATTTTAACCCAGTGGGATATATATTCTACCAACACACATTTGGAACTCTCCAGGGGTAACCTCACACATATTATTCCCTCATTTAGTGGATATTTTCACAAAAAAGTGAAATTTTCAAAAATCCAGAAAATTGCCTGAAAATGACTAAATATCAAGGACTCATTGGGTGAATCGCTCTGGATTTGAAATCGGAACGCTCACTGACATTTCCCCTATCTGAAAGTCTGATAAACGCCGGAAAAATGATTAAGTACAAAAAAAAAATTTTTTTTCAACTTTTTTCAATTTTAACCTTGTGGGATATATATTCTACCCACACACATTTGGAACTCTCCTGGGGTAACCTCACACATATTATTCCCTCATTTAGTGGATATTTTCACAAAAAAGTGAAATTTTCAAAAATCCAGAAAATTGGCTGAAAACGACGAAATATGAAGGACTCATTGGGCGAATCGCTCTGGAACTGAAATCGGAACGCTCACTGACATTTCCCCTATCTGAAAGTCTGATGAACGCCGGAAAAATGACTAAGTCAAAAAAAAAATTTTTTCAACTTTTTTCAATTTTACCCACATAGGATATATATTCTACCCACACACATTTGGAACTCTCCTGGGTTACCCTCACACATATTATTCCCTCATTTAGTGGATATTTTAACAAAAAAGTTAAATTTTCAAAAATCCTGAAAATTGGCTGAAAACGACTAAATATCAAGGACTCATTGGGCGAATCGCTCTGGAACTGAAATCGGAACGCTCACTGACATGTCCCCTATCTGAAAGTCTGATAAACACCGGAAAAATGACTAAGTCCAAAAAAAAATTTTTTTCAACTTTTTCCATTTTACCCCGTGCTATATATATTCTACCCACACACATTTGGAACTCTCCTGGGGTACCCTCACACATATCATTCCCTCATTTAGTGGACATTTTCACAAACAAGTAAAATTTTCAAAAATCCAGAAAATTGGCTGAAAACGACGAAATATCAAGGACTCATTGGGCGAATCGCTCTGAAACTGAAATCGGAATGCTCACTGACATTTCCCCTATCTGAAAGTCTGATAAACGCCGGAAAAATGATTAAGTACAAAAAAAAATTTTTTTTTCAACTTTTTTCAATTTTAACCTTGTGGGATATATATTCTACCCACACACATTTGGAACTCTCCTGGGGTAACCTCACACATATTATTCCCTCATTTAGTGGATATTTTCACAAAAAAGTGAAATTTTCAAAAATCCAGAAAATTGGCTGAAAACGACGAAATATCAAGGACTCATTGGGCCAATCGCTCTGGAACTGAAATCGGAACGCTCACTGACATTTCCCCTATCTGAAAGTCTGATAAATGCCAGAAAAATGACTAAATAAAAAAAAAAAAATATTTCAACTTTTTTTAATTTTACCCCCGTGGGATATATATTCTACCCACACACATTTGGAACTCTCCAGGGGTAACCTCACACATATTATTCCCTCATTTAGTGGATATTTTCACAAAAAAGTGAAATTTTCAAAAACCCAGAAAATTGCCTGAAAATGACTAAATATCAAGGACTCATTGGGTGAATCGCTCTGGATTTGAAATCGGAACGCTCACTGATATTTCCCCTATCTGAAAGTCTGATAAACACCGGAAAAATGACTAAGTCCAAAAAAAAATTTTTTTCAACTTTTTCCATTTTACCCCGTGCTATATATATTCTACCCACACACATTTGGAACTCTCCTGGGGGACCCTCACACATATCATTCCCTCATTTAGTGGACATTTTCACAAAAAAGTAAAATTTTCAAAAATCCAGAAAATTGGCTGAAAACGACGAAATATCAAGGACTCATTGGGCGAATCGCTCTGGAACTGAAATCGGAACGCTCACTGACACTTCCCCTATCTGAAAGTCTGATAAACGCCGGAAAAATGATTAAGTACAAAAAAAAATTTTTTTCAACTTTTTTCAATTTTACCCTCGTGGGATATATATTTTACCAACACACATTTGGGACTCTCCTGGGGTACCCTCACACATATTATTCCCTCATTTAGTGGATATTTTCACAAAAAAGTGAAATTTTCAAAAATCCAGAAAAATTGGCTGAAAACGACTAAATATCAAGGACTCATTGGGCCAATCGCTCTGGAACTGAAGTCGGAACGCTCACTGACATTTCCCCTATCTGAAAGTCTGATAAATGCCAGAAAAATGACTAAATCCAAAAAAAAAAATATTTCACCTTTTTTTAATTTTACCCCCGTGGGATATATATTCTACCCACACACATTTGGGACTCTCCTGGGGTACCCTCACACATATCATTCCCTCATTTAGTGGATATTTTCACAAAAAATTGAAATTTTCAAAAATCCAGAAAATTGGCTGAAAACGACTAAATATCAAGGACAAATTGGGCGAATCGCTCTGGAACTGAAATCGGAATGCTCACTGACATTTCCCCTATCTGAAACTCTGATAAACGCCGGAAAAATGACTAAGTAAAAGAAAAAATTTTTTTCAACCTTTTCCATTTTACCCCCATGCTATATATATTCTACCCACACACATTTGGAACGCTCCTGGGGTACCCTCACACATATCATTCCCTCATTTAGTGGATATTTTCACAAAAAAGTCACATTTTCAAAAATCCAGAAAATTGGCTGAAAACGACTAAATATCAAGGACTCATTGGGCGAATTGCTCTGTAACTGAAATTGGAATGCTCACTGACATTTCCCCTATCTGAAACTCTGATAAGCGCCGGAAAAATGACTAAGTCCAAAAAAAAAATTTTTTTCAACTTTTTTCAATTTTACCCCCGTGGGATATATATTCTACCCACACACATTTGGAACTCTCCTGGGGTACCCTCACACATATTATTCCCTCATTTAGTGGATATTTTCACAAAAAAGTGAAATTTTCAAGAATCCAGAAAATTGGCTGAAAACGACTAAATATCAAGAACTCTTTGGGCGAATCGCTCTGGAACTGAAATCGGAGCGCTCACTGACATTTCCCCTATCTGAAAGTCTGATAAATGCCAGAAAAATGACTAAATCCAAAAAAAAAAAATATTTCAACTTTTTTCAATTTTACCCCCGTGGGATATATATTCTACCCACACACATTTGGGACTCTCCTGGGGTACCCTCACACATACTATTCCCTCATTTAGTGGATATTTTCACAAAAAAGTGAAATTTTAAAAAATCTAGAAAATTGGCTGAAAATGACTAAATATCAAGAACTCATTGGGCGAATCGCTCTGGAACTGAAATCGGAACGCTCACTGACATTTCCCCTATCTCAAAGTCTGATAAACACCGCAAAAATGACAAAGTCCAAAAAAAAAATTTTTTAAAGTTTTTCCATTTTACCCCCGTGCTATATATATTCTACCCACACACATTTGGGACTCTCCTGGGGTACCCTCACACGTATTATTCCCTCATTTAGTGGATATTTTCACAAAAAGTGAAATTTTCAAAAATCCAGAAAATTTTCTGAAAACGACTAAATATCAAGGACTCATTGGGCGAATTGCTCTGGAACTGAAATCGGAATGCTCACTTACATTTCCGCTATCTGAAAGTCTGATAAATGCCAGAAAAATGACTAAATCCAAAAAAAAAAATATTTCAACTTTTTTCAATTTTACCCCCGTGTGATATATATTCTACCCACACACATTTGGAACTCTCCTGGGTTACCCTCACACATATTATTCCCTCATTTAGTGGATATTTTCACAAAAAAGTGAAATTTTCAAAAATCCTGAAAATTGGCTGAAAACGACTAAATATCAAGGACTCATTGGGCAAATCGCTCTGGAACTGAAATCGGAATGCTCACTGACATTTCCCCTATCTGAAAGTCTGATAAACGCCGGAAAAATGATTAAGTACAAAAAAAAATTTTTTTTCAACTTTTTTCAATTTTAACCTTGTGGGATATATATTCTACCCACACACATTTGGAACTCTCCTGGGTTACCCGCACACATATTATTCCCTCATTTAGTGGATATTTTCACAAAAAAGTGAAATTTTCAAAAATCCAGAAAATTGCCTGAAAACGACTAAATATCAAGGACTCATTGGGCGAATCCCTCTGGAACTGAAATCGGAATGCTCACTGACATTTCCCCTATCTGAAAGTCTGATAAACGCCAGAAAAATGACTAAGTAAAAAAAAATTTTTTTTCAACTTTTTTCAATTTTACCCCCATAGGATATATATTCTACCCACACACATTTGGAACTCTCCTGGGTTACCCTCACACATATTATTCCCTCATTTAGTGGATATTTTCACAAAAAAGTGAAATTTTCAAAAATCCAGAAAATTGCCTGAAAACGACTAAATATCAAGGACTCATTGGGCGAATCCCTCTGGAACTGAAATCGGAATGCTCACTGACATTTCCCCTATCTGAAAGTCTGATAAGCGCCGGAAAAATGACTAAGTAAAAAAAAAAATTTTTTTCAACCTTTTCCATTTTACACCCATGCTATATATATTCTACCCACACACATTTGGAACTCTCCTGGGGTACCCTCACACATATCATTCCCTCATTTAGTGGATATTTTCACAAAAAAGTGAAATTTTCAAAAATCCAGAAAATTAGCTGAAAACGACGAAATATCAATGACTCATTGGGCGAATCGCTCTGGAACTGAAATCGGAACGCTCACTGACATTTCCCCTATCTGAAAGTCTGATAAATGCCAGAAAAATGACTAAATCCAAAAAAAAAAAAAATTTCAACTTTTTTCAATTTTACCCACATAGGATATATATTCTACCCACACACATTTGGAACTCTCCTGGGTTACCCTCACACATACTATTCCCTCATTTAGTGGATATTTTCACAAAAATTGAAATTTTCAAAAATCCAGAAAATTGGCTGAAAACGACTAAATATCAAGGACAAATTGGGCGAATCGTTCTGGAACTGAAATCGGAATGCTCACTGACATTTCCCCTATCTGAAACTCTGATAAACGCCGGAAAAATGACTAAGTAAAAGAAAAAATTTTTTTCAACCTTTTCCATTTTACCCCCATGCTATATATATTCTACCCACACACATTTAGAACTCTCCTGGGGTACCCTCACACATATCATTCCCTCATTTAGTGGATATTTTCACAAAAAAGTCACATTTTCAAAAATCCAGAAAATTGGCTGAAAACGACTAAATATCAAGGACTCATTGGGCGAATTGCTCTGGAACTGAAATTGGAATGCTCACTGACATTTCCCCTATCTGAAACTCTGATAAGCGCCGGAAAAATGACTAAGTCCAAAAAAAAAATTTTTTTCAACTTTTTTCAATTTTACCCCCGTGGGATATATATTCTACCCACACACATTTGGAACTCTCCTGGGGTACCCTCACACATATTATTCCCTCATTTAGTGGATGTTTTCACAAAAAAGTGAAATTTTCAAAAATCCAGAAAATTGGCTGAAAACGACTAAATATCAAGAACTCATTGGGCGAATCGCTCTGGAACTGAAATCGGAGCGCTCACTGACATTTCCCCTATCTGAAAGTCTGATAAATGCCAGAAAAATGACTAAATCCAAAAAAAAAAAAATTTCAACTTTTTTCAATTTTACCCCCGTGGGATATATATTCTACCCACACACATTTGGGACTTTCCTGGGGTACCCTCACACATATCATTCCCTCATTTAGTGGATATTTTCACAAAAAAGTGAAATTTTCAAAAATCCAGAAAATTGGCTGAAAACGACTAAATATCAAGGACTCATTGGGCGAATCGCTCTGGAACTGAAATCGGAATGCTCACTGACATTTCCCCTATCTGAAACTCTGATAAACGCCGGAAAAATGACTAAGTCCAAAAAAAAAAATTTTTTCAACTTTTTTCAATTTTACCCCCGTGGGATATATATTCTACCCACACACATTTGGGACTCTCCTGGGGTACCCTCACACATACTATTCCCTCATTTAGTGGATATTTTCACAAAAAAGTGAAATTTAAAAAAATCTAGAAAATTGGCTGAAAATGACTAAATATCAAGAACTCATTGGGCGAATCGCTCTGGAACTGAAATCGGAACGCTCACTGACATTTCCCCTATCTCAAAGTCTGATAACCACCGCAAAAATGACAAAGTCCAAAAAAAAAATTTTTTAAAGTTTTTCCATTTTACCCCCGTGCTATATATATTCTACCCACACACATTTGGGACTCTCCTGGGGTACCCTCACACGTATTATTCCCTCATTTAGTGGATATTTTCACAAAAAGTGAAATTTTCAAAAATCCAGAAAATTTTCTGAAAACGACTAAATATCAAGGACTCATTGGGCGAATTGCTCTGGAACTGAAATCGGAATGCTCACTTACATTTCCGCTATCTGAAAGTCTGATAAATGCCAGAAAAATGACTAAATCCAAAAAAAAAAATATTTCAACTTTTTTCAATTTTACCCCCGTGTGATATATATTCTACCCACACACATTTGGAACTCTCCTGGGTTACCCTCACACATATTATTCCCTCATTTAGTGGATATTTTCACAAAAAAGTGAAATTTTCAAAAATCCTGAAAATTGGCTGAAAACGACTAAATATCAAGGACTCATTGGGCAAATCGCTCTGGAACTGAAATCGGAATGCTCACTGACATTTCCCCTATCTGAAAGTCTGATAAACGCCGGAAAAATGATTAAGTACAAAAAAAAATTTTTTTTCAACTTTTTTCAATTTTAACCTTGTGGGATATATATTCTACCCACACACATTTGGAACTCTCCTGGGTTACCCGCACACATATTATTCCCTCATTTAGTGGATATTTTCACAAAAAAGTGAAATTTTCAACAATCCAGAAAATTGCCTGAAAACGACTAAATATCAAGGACTCATTGGGCGAATCCCTCTGGAACTGAAATCGGAATGCTCACTGACATTTCCCCTATCTGAAAGTCTGATAAACGCCAGAAAAATGACTAAGTAAAAAAAAATTTTTTTTCAACTTTTTTCAATTTTACCCCCATAGGATATATATTCTACCCACACACATTTGGAACTCTCCTGGGTTACCCTCACACATATTATTCCCTCATTTAGTGGATATTTTCACAAAAAAGTGAAATTTTCAAAAATCCAGAAAATTGCCTGAAAACGACTAAATATCAAGGACTCATTGGGCGAATCCCTCTGGAACTGAAATCGGAATGCTCACTGACATTTCCCCTATCTGAAAGTCTGATAAGCGCCGGAAAAATGACTAAGTAAAAAAAAAAATTTTTTTCAACCTTTTCCATTTTACACCCATGCTATATATATTCTACCCACACACATTTGGAACTCTCCTGGGGTACCCTCACACATATCATTCCCTCATTTAGTGGATATTTTCACAAAAAAGTGAAATTTTCAAAAATCCAGAAAATTAGCTGAAAACGACGAAATATCAATGACTCATTGGGCGAATCGCTCTGGAACTGAAATCGGAACGCTCACTGACATTTCCCCTATCTGAAAGTCTGATAAATGCCAGAAAAATGACTAAATCCAAAAAAAAAAAAAATTTCAACTTTTTTCAATTTTACCCACATAGGATATATATTCTACCCACACACATTTGGAACTCTCCTGGGTTACCCTCACACATACTATTCCCTCATTTAGTGGATATTTTCACAAAAAATTGAAATTTTCAAAAATCCAGAAAATTGGCTGAAAACGACTAAATATCAAGGACAAATTGGGCGAATCGTTCTGGAACTGAAATCGGAATGCTCACTGACATTTCCCCTATCTGAAACTCTGATAAACGCCGGAAAAATGACTAAATCCAAAAAAAAAAATATTTCAACTTTTTTCAATTTTACCCCCGTGGGATATATATTCTACCCACACACATTTGGGACTTTCCTGGGGTACCCTCACACATATCATTCCCTCATTTAGTGGATATTTTCACAAAAAAGTGAAATTTTCAAAAATCCAGAAAATTGGCTGAAAACGACTAAATATCAAGGACTCATTGGGCGAATCGCTCTGGAACTGAAATCGGAATGCTCACTGACATTTCCCCTATCTGAAACTCTGATAAACGCCGGAAAAATGACTAAGTCCAAAAAAAAAAATTTTTTCAACTTTTTTCAATTTTACCCCCGTGGGATATATATTCTACCCACACACATTTGGGACTCTCCTGGGGTACCCTCACACATACTATTCCCTCATTTAGTGGATATTTTCACAAAAAAGTGAAATTTTAAAAAATCTAGAAAATTGGCTGAAAATGACTAAATATCAAGAACTCATTGGGCGAATCGCTCTGGAACTGAAATCGGAACGCTCACTGACATTTCCCCTATCTCAAAGTCTGATAACCACCGCAAAAATGACAAAGTCCAAAAAAAAAATTTTTTAAAGTTTTTCCATTTTACCCCCGTGCTATATATATTCTACCCACACACATTTGGGACTCTCCTGGGGTACCCTCACACGTATTATTCCCTCATTTAGTGGATATTTTCACAAAAAGTGAAATTTTCAAAAATCCAGAAAATTTTCTGAAAACGACTAAATATCAAGGACTCATTGGGCGAATTGCTCTGGAACTGAAATCGGAATGCTCACTTACATTTCCGCTATCTGAAAGTCTGATAAATGCCAGAAAAATGACTAAATCCAAAAAAAAAAATATTTCAACTTTTTTCAATTTTACCCCCGTGTGATATATATTCTACCCACACACATTTGGAACTCTCCTGGGTTACCCTCACACATATTATTCCCTCATTTAGTGGATATTTTCACAAAAAAGTGAAATTTTCAAAAATCCTGAAAATTGGCTGAAAACGACTAAATATCAAGGACTCATTGGGCAAATCGCTCTGGAACTGAAATCGGAATGCTCACTGACATTTCCCCTATCTGAAAGTCTGATAAACGCCGGAAAAATGATTAAGTACAAAAAAAAATTTTTTTTCAACTTTTTTCAATTTTAACCTTGTGGGATATATATTCTACCCACACACATTTGGAACTCTCCTGGGTTACCCGCACACATATTATTCCCTCATTTAGTGGATATTTTCACAAAAAAGTGAAATTTTCAACAATCCAGAAAATTGCCTGAAAACGACTAAATATCAAGGACTCATTGGGCGAATCCCTCTGGAACTGAAATCGGAATGCTCACTGACATTTCCCCTATCTGAAAGTCTGATAAACGCCAGAAAAATGACTAAGTAAAAAAAAATTTTTTTTCAACTTTTTTCAATTTTACCCCCATAGGATATATATTCTACCCACACACATTTGGAACTCTCCTGGGTTACCCTCACACATATTATTCCCTCATTTAGTGGATATTTTCACAAAAAAGTGAAATTTTCAAAAATCCAGAAAATTGCCTGAAAACGACTAAATATCAAGGACTCATTGGGCGAATCCCTCTGGAACTGAAATCGGAATGCTCACTGACATTTCCCCTATCTGAAAGTCTGATAAGCGCCGGAAAAATGACTAAGTAAAAAAAAAAATTTTTTTCAACCTTTTCCATTTTACACCCATGCTATATATATTCTACCCACACACATTTGGAACTCTCCTGGGGTACCCTCACACATATCATTCCCTCATTTAGTGGATATTTTCACAAAAAAGTGAAATTTTCAAAAATCCAGAAAATTAGCTGAAAACGACGAAATATCAATGACTCATTGGGCGAATCGCTCTGGAACTGAAATCGGAACGCTCACTGACATTTCCCCTATCTGAAAGTCTGATAAATGCCAGAAAAATGACTAAATCCAAAAAAAAAAAAATTTCAACTTTTTTCAATTTTACCCACATAGGATATATATTCTACCCACACACATTTGGAACTCTCCTGGGTTACCCTCACACATACTATTCCCTCATTTAGTGGATATTTTCACAAAAAATTGAAATTTTCAAAAATCCAGAAAATTGGCTGAAAACGACTAAATATCAAGGACAAATTGGGCGAATCGTTCTGGAACTGAAATCGGAATGCTCACTGACATTTCCCCTATCTGAAACTCTGATAAACGCCGGAAAAATGACTAAATCCAAAAAAAAAAATATTTCAACTTTTTTCAATTTTACCCCCGTGGGATATATATTCTACCCACACACATTTGGGACTTTCCTGGGGTACCCTCACACATATCATTCCCTCATTTAGTGGATATTTTCACAAAAAAGTGAAATTTTCAAAAATCCTGAAAATTGGCTGAAAACGACTAAATATCAAGGACTCATTGGGCAAATCGCTCTGGAACTGAAATCGGAATGCTCACTGACATTTCCCCTATCTGAAAGTCTGATAAACGCCGGAAAAATGATTAAGTACAAAAAAAAATTTTTTTTCAACTTTTTTCAATTTTAACCTTGTGGGATATATATTCTACCCACACACATTTGGAACTCTCCTGGGTTACCCGCACACATATTATTCCCTCATTTAGTGGATATTTTCACAAAAAAGTGAAATTTTCAACAATCCAGAAAATTGCCTGAAAACGACTAAATATCAAGGACTCATTGGGCGAATCCCTCTGGAACTGAAATCGGAATGCTCACTGACATTTCCCCTATCTGAAAGTCTGATAAACGCCAGAAAAATGACTAAGTAAAAAAAAATTTTTTTTCAACTTTTTTCAATTTTACCCCCATAGGATATATATTCTACCCACACACATTTGGAACTCTCCTGGGTTACCCTCACACATATTATTCCCTCATTTAGTGGATATTTTCACAAAAAAGTGAAATTTTCAAAAATCCAGAAAATTGCCTGAAAACGACTAAATATCAAGGACTCATTGGGCGAATCCCTCTGGAACTGAAATCGGAATGCTCACTGACATTTCCCCTATCTGAAAGTCTGATAAGCGCCGGAAAAATGACTAAGTAAAAAAAAAAATTTTTTTCAACCTTTTCCATTTTACACCCATGCTATATATATTCTACCCACACACATTTGGAACTCTCCTGGGGTACCCTCACACATATCATTCCCTCATTTAGTGGATATTTTCACAAAAAAGTGAAATTTTCAAAAATCCAGAAAATTAGCTGAAAACGACGAAATATCAATGACTCATTGGGCGAATCGCTCTGGAACTGAAATCGGAACGCTCACTGACATTTCCCCTATCTGAAAGTCTGATAAATGCCAGAAAAATGACTAAATCCAAAAAAAAAAAAAATTTCAACTTTTTTCAATTTTACCCACATAGGATATATATTCTACCCACACACATTTGGAACTCTCCTGGGTTACCCTCACACATACTATTCCCTCATTTAGTGGATATTTTCACAAAAAATTGAAATTTTCAAAAATCCAGAAAATTGGCTGAAAACGACTAAATATCAAGGACAAATTGGGCGAATCGTTCTGGAACTGAAATCGGAATGCTCACTGACATTTCCCCTATCTGAAACTCTGATAAACGCCGGAAAAATGACTAAATCCAAAAAAAAAAATATTTCAACTTTTTTCAATTTTACCCCCGTGGGATATATATTCTACCCACACACATTTGGGACTTTCCTGGGGTACCCTCACACATATCATTCCCTCATTTAGTGGATATTTTCACAAAAAAGTGAAATTTTCAAAAATCCAGAAAATTGGCTGAAAACGACTAAATATCAAGGACTCATTGGGCGAATCGCTCTGGAACTGAAATCGGAATGCTCACTGACATTTCCCCTATCTGAAACTCTGATAAACGCCGGAAAAATGACTAAGTCCAAAAAAAAAAATTTTTTCAACTTTTTTCAATTTTACCCCCGTGGGATATATATTCTACCCACACACATTTGGGACTCTCCTGGGGTACCCTCACACATACTATTCCCTCATTTAGTGGATATTTTCACAAAAAAGTGAAATTTAAAAAAATCTAGAAAATTGGCTGAAAATGACTAAATATCAAGAACTCATTGGGCGAATCGCTCTGGAACTGAAATCGGAACGCTCACTGACATTTCCCCTATCTCAAAGTCTGATAACCACCGCAAAAATGACAAAGTCCAAAAAAAAAATTTTTTAAAGTTTTTCCATTTTACCCCCGTGCTATATATATTCTACCCACACACATTTGGGACTCTCCTGGGGTACCCTCACACGTATTATTCCCTCATTTAGTGGATATTTTCACAAAAAGTGAAATTTTCAAAAATCCAGAAAATTTTCTGAAAACGACTAAATATCAAGGACTCATTGGGCGAATTGCTCTGGAACTGAAATCGGAATGCTCACTTACATTTCCGCTATCTGAAAGTCTGATAAATGCCAGAAAAATGACTAAATCCAAAAAAAAAAATATTTCAACTTTTTTCAATTTTACCCCCGTGTGATATATATTCTACCCACACACATTTGGAACTCTCCTGGGTTACCCTCACACATATTATTCCCTCATTTAGTGGATATTTTCACAAAAAAGTGAAATTTTCAAAAATCCTGAAAATTGGCTGAAAACGACTAAATATCAAGGACTCATTGGGCAAATCGCTCTGGAACTGAAATCGGAATGCTCACTGACATTTCCCCTATCTGAAAGTCTGATAAACGCCGGAAAAATGATTAAGTACAAAAAAAAATTTTTTTTCAACTTTTTTCAATTTTAACCTTGTGGGATATATATTCTACCCACACACATTTGGAACTCTCCTGGGTTACCCGCACACATATTATTCCCTCATTTAGTGGATATTTTCACAAAAAAGTGAAATTTTCAACAATCCAGAAAATTGCCTGAAAACGACTAAATATCAAGGACTCATTGGGCGAATCCCTCTGGAACTGAAATCGGAATGCTCACTGACATTTCCCCTATCTGAAAGTCTGATAAACGCCAGAAAAATGACTAAGTAAAAAAAAATTTTTTTTCAACTTTTTTCAATTTTACCCCCATAGGATATATATTCTACCCACACACATTTGGAACTCTCCTGGGTTACCCTCACACATATTATTCCCTCATTTAGTGGATATTTTCACAAAAAAGTGAAATTTTCAAAAATCCAGAAAATTGCCTGAAAACGACTAAATATCAAGGACTCATTGGGCGAATCCCTCTGGAACTGAAATCGGAATGCTCACTGACATTTCCCCTATCTGAAAGTCTGATAAGCGCCGGAAAAATGACTAAGTAAAAAAAAAAATTTTTTTCAACCTTTTCCATTTTACACCCATGCTATATATATTCTACCCACACACATTTGGAACTCTCCTGGGGTACCCTCACACATATCATTCCCTCATTTAGTGGATATTTTCACAAAAAAGTGAAATTTTCAAAAATCCAGAAAATTAGCTGAAAACGACGAAATATCAATGACTCATTGGGCGAATCGCTCTGGAACTGAAATCGGAACGCTCACTGACATTTCCCCTATCTGAAAGTCTGATAAATGCCAGAAAAATGACTAAATCCAAAAAAAAAAAAATTTCAACTTTTTTCAATTTTACCCACATAGGATATATATTCTACCCACACACATTTGGAACTCTCCTGGGTTACCCTCACACATACTATTCCCTCATTTAGTGGATATTTTCACAAAAAATTGAAATTTTCAAAAATCCAGAAAATTGGCTGAAAACGACTAAATATCAAGGACAAATTGGGCGAATCGTTCTGGAACTGAAATCGGAATGCTCACTGACATTTCCCCTATCTGAAACTCTGATAAACGCCGGAAAAATGACTAAATCCAAAAAAAAAAATATTTCAACTTTTTTCAATTTTACCCCCGTGGGATATATATTCTACCCACACACATTTGGGACTTTCCTGGGGTACCCTCACACATATTATTCCCTCATTTAGTGGATATTTTCACGAAAAGTGAAATTTTCAAAAATCCAGAAAATTGGCTGAAAACGACTAAATATCAAGGATTCATTGGGCGAATTGCTCTGGAACTGAAATCGGAATGCTCACTTACATTTCCGCTATCTGAAAGTCTGATAAATGCCAGAAAAATGACTAAATCCAAAAAAAAAAAATATTTCAACTTTTTTCAATTTTACCCCCGTGGGATATATATTCTACCCACACACATTTGGAACTCTCCTGGGTTACCCTCACACATATTATTCCCTCATTTAGTGGATATTTTCACAAAAAAGTGACATTTTCAAAAATCCTGAAAATTGGCTGAAAACGACTAAATATCAAGGACTCATTGGGCAAATCGCTCTGGAACTGAAATCGGAATGCTCACTGACATTTCCCCTATCTGAAAGTCTGATAAACGCCGGAAAAATGATTAAGTACAAAAAAAAATTTTTTTTCAACTTTTTTCAATTTTAACCTTGTGGGATATATATTCTACCCACACACATTTGGAACTCTCCTGGGTTACCCGCACACATATTATTCCCTCATTTAGTGGATATTTTCACAAAAAAGTGAAATTTTCAAAAATCCAGAAAAATTGCCTGAAAATGACTAAATATCAAGGACTCATTGGGCAAATCGCTATGGAACTGAAATCGGAATGCTCACTGACATTTCCCCTATCTGAAAGTCTGATAAGCGCCCGAAAAATGACTAAGTAAAAAAAAAATTTTTTTTCAACTTTTTTCAATTTTAACCTTGTTGGATATATATTCTACCCACACACATTTGGGACTCTCCTGGGGAACCCTCACACATATCATTCCCTCATTTAGTGGATATTTTCACAAAAAAGTGAAATTTTCAAAAATCCAGAAAATTGGCTGAAAACGACTACATATCAAGGACTCATTGGGCGAATCGCTCTGGAACTGAAATTGGAAGGCTCACTGACATTTCCCCTATCTGAAACTCTGATAAACGCTGGAAAAATGACTAAGTCCAAAAAAAAATTTTTTTTCAACTTTTTTCAATTTTACCCCCGTGGGATATATATTCTACCCACACACATTTGGAACTCTCCTGGGGTACCCTCACACATATTATTCCCTCATTTAGTGGATATTTTCACAAAAAAGTGAAATTTTCAAAAATCCAGAAAATTGGCTGAAAACGACTAAATATCAAGAACTCATTGGGCGAATCGCCCTGGAACTGAAATCGGAACGCTCACTGACATTTCCCCTATCTGAAAGTCTGATAAATGCCAGAAAAATGACTAAATCAAAAAAAAAAAAATTTCAACTTTTTTCAATTTTACCTCTGTGGGATATATATTCTACCCACACACATTTGGAACTCTCCTGGGTTACCCTCACACATATTATTCCCTCATTTAGTGGATATGTTCACAAAAAAGTGAAATTTTCAAAAATCCAGAAAATTGGCTGAAAACGACTAAATATCAAGGACTCATTGGGCAAATCGCTCTGGAACTGAAATCGGAACGCTCACTGACATTTCCCCTATCTCAAAGTCTGATGAACGCCGGAAAAATGACTAAGTCAAAAAAATTTTTTTTTCAACTTTTTTCAATTTTACCCCCATAGGATATATATTCTACCCACACACATTTGGAACTCTCCTGGGTTACCCTCACACATATTATTCCCTCATTTCGTGGATATTTTCACAAAAAAGTGAAATTTTCAAAAATCCAGAAAATTAGCTGAAAACGACTAAATATCAAGGACTCATTGGGCGAATCGCTCTGGAACTGAAATTGGAATGCTCACTGACATTTCACCTCTCTGAAACTCTGATAAACGCCGGAAAAATGACGAAGTCCAAAAAAAATTTTTTTTCAACTTTTTTCAATTTTATCCCTGTGGGATATATATTCTACCCACACACATTTGGAACTCTCCAGGGGTACCCTCACACATATTATTCCCTCATTCAGTGGATATTTTCACAAAAAAGTGAAATTTTCAAAAATCCAGAAAATTGCCTGAAAACGACTAAATATCAAGGACTCATTGGGCGAATCGCTCTGGAACTGAAATCGGAACGCTCACTGACATTTCCCCTATCTGAAAGTCTGATAAACGCCGGAAAAATGACTAAATCCCCCAAACAAAAATTTTCCAACTTTTTTCAATTTTACCCCCGTGGGATATATATTCTACCCACACACATTTGGAACTCTCCTGGGGTACCCTCACACATATTATTCCCTCATTTAGTGGATATTTTCACAAAAAAGTGAAATTTTCAAAAATCCAGAAAATTGCTTGAAAACGACTAAATATCAAGGACTCATTGGGCGAATCGCTCTGGAACTGAAATCGGAATGTTCACTGACATTTCCACTATCTGAAAGTCCGATAAAAGCCGGAAAAATGACTAAGTACAAAAAAAAAATTTTTTTCAACTATTTTCAATTTTAACCCTGTGGGATATACATTCTACCCACACACATTTGGAACTCTCCTGGGGTAACCTCACACGTATTATTCCCTCATTTAGTGGATATTTTCACAAAAAAGTGAAATTTTCAAAAATCCAGAAAATTGCCTAAAAACGACTAAATATCAAGGACTCATTGGGCGAATCGCTCCGGAACTGAAATCGGAACGATCACTGACATTTCCCCTATCTGAAAGTCTGATAAACGCCGGAGAAATGACTAAGTCCAAAAAAAAAAATTTTTCAACTTTTTTCAATTTTACCCCCGTGGGATATATATTCTACCCACACACATTTGGAACTCTCCTGGGGTACCCTCACACATATTATTCCCTCATTTAGTGGATATTTTCACAAAACAGTGACATTTTCAAAAATCCAGAAAATTAGCTGAAAACCACGAAATATCAAGGACTCATTGGGCGAATCGCTCTGGAACTGAAATCGGAATGCTCACTTACATTTCCCCTATCTGAAAGTCTGATAAATGCCAGAAAAATGACTAAATCCCCAAAAAAAAAATTTCAACTTTTTTCAATTTTACCCCCGTGGGATATATATTCTACCCACACACATTTGGAACTCTCCTGGGGTACCCTCACACATATTATTCCCTCATTTAGTGGATATTTTCACAAAAAAGTGAAATTTTCAAAAATCCAGAAAATTGGCCGAAAACGACTAAATATCAAGGACTCATTGGGCGAATCGCTCTGGAACTGAAATCGGAATGCTCACTGACATTTCCCCTATCTGAAAGTCTGATAAACGCCGGAAAAATGACTAAGTCCAAAAAAAAAATATTTCAACTTTTTTCAATTTTACCCCCGTGGGATATATATTCTACCCACACACATTTGGAACTCTCCTGGGGTACCCTCACACATATTATTCCCTCATTTAGTGAATATTTTCACAAAGAAGTGAAATTTTCAAAAATCCAGAAAATTGGCTGAAAACGACTAAATATCAAGGACCCATTGGGCGAATCGCTCTGGAACGGAAATCGGAATGCTCACTGACATTTCCCCTATCTGAAAGTCTGATAAACGCCAGAAAAATGACTAAGTACAAAAAAAAAATATTTTTCAATTTTAACCCTGTGGGATATATATTCTACCCACACACATTTGGAACTCTCCTGGGGTACCCTCACACATATTATTCCCTCATTTAGTGGATATTTTCACAAAAAAGTGAAATTTTCAAAAATCCAGAAAATTGGCTGAAAACGACTAAATATCAAGGACTCATTGGGCGAATCGCTCTGATACTGAAATCGGAATGCTCACTTACATTTCCCCTATCTGAAAGTCTGATAAATGCCAGAAAAATGAGTAAATCCAAAAAAAAAAATATTTAAACTTTTTTCAATTTTACCCCCGTGGGATATATATTCTACCCACACACATTTGGAACTCTCCTGGGGTACCCTCACACATATTATTCCCTCATTTAGTGGATATTTTCACAAAAAAGTGAAATTTTCAAAAATCCAGAAAATTGCCTGAAAACGACTAAATATCAAGAACTCATTGGGCGAATCGCTCTGTAACTGAAATCGGAATGCTCACTGACATTTCCCCTATCTGAAAGTCTGATAAACGACGGAAAAATGACTAAGTCCAAAAAAAAAATATTTAAACTTTTTTCAATTTTACCCCCGTGGGATATATATTCTACCCACACACATTTGGAACTCTCCTGGGGTACCCTCACACATATTATTCCCTCATTTAGTGGATATTTTCACATAAAAGTGAAATTTTCAAAAATCCAGAAAATTGGCTGAAAACGACTAAATATCAAGGACTCATTGGGCGAATCGCTCTGGAACTGAAATCGGAATGCTCACTTACATTTCCACTATCTGAAAGTCTGATAAATGCTAGAAAAATGAGTAAATCCAAAAAAAAAAATATTTAAACATTTTTCAATTTTACCCCCGTGGGATATATATTCTACCCACACACATTTGGAACTCTCCTGGGGTACCCTCACACATATTATTCCCTTATTTAGTGGATATTTTCACAAAAAAGTGAAATTTTCAAAAAGCCAGAAAATTGCCTGAAAACGACTAAATATCAAGGACTCATTGGGCGAATCGCTCTGGAACTGAAATCGGAATGCTCACTTACATTTCCCCTATCTGAAAGTCTGATAAATGCCAGAAAAATGAGTAAATCCAAAAAAAAAAATATTTCAACTTTTTTCAATTTTACCCCCGTGGGATATATATTCTACCCACACACATTTGGAACTCTCCTGGGGTACCCTCACACATATTATTCCCTCATTTAGTGGATATTTTCACAAAAAAGTGAAATTTTCAAAAATCCAGAAAATTGCTTGAAAACGACTAAATATCAAGGACTCATTGGGCGAATCGCTCTGGAACTGAAATCGGAAGGTTCACTGACATTTCCAGCATCTGAAAGTCCGATAAAAGCCGGAAAAATGACTAAGTACAAAAAAAAAAATTTTTTCAACTATTTTCAATTTTAACCCTGTGGGATATACATTCTACCCACACACATTTGGAACTCTCCTGGGGTAACCTCACACGTATTATTCCCTCATTTAGTGGATATTTTCACAAAAAAGTGAAATTTTCAAAAATCCAGAAAATTGCCTAAAAACGACTAAATATCAAGGACTCATTGGGCGAATCGCTCTGGAACTGAAATCGGAACGATCACTGACATTTCCCCTATCTGAAAGTCTGATAAACGCCGGAGAAATGACTAAGTCCAAAAAAAAAATTTTTTCAACTTTTTTCAATTTTACCCCCGTGGGATATATATTCTACCCACACACATTTGGAACTCTCCTGGGGTACCCTCACACATATTATTCCCTCATTTAGTGGATATTTTCACAAAAAAGTGAAATTTTCAAAAATCCAGAAAATTAGCTGAAAACCACGAAATATCAAGGACTCATTGGGCGAATCGCTCTGGAACTGAAATCGGAATGCTCACTTACATTTCCCCTATCTGAAAGTCTGAAAAAATCCAAAAAAATGACTAAATCCCAAAAAAAAAAATTTCAACTTTTTTCAATTTTACCCCCGTGGGATATATATTCTACCCACACACATTTGGAACTCTCCTGGGGTAACCTCACACATATTACTCCCTCATTTAGTGGATATTTAAAAAAAAAGTGAAATTTTCAAAAATCCAGAAAATTGCCTGAAAACGACTAAATATCAAGAACTCATTGGGCGAATCGCTCTGTATCTGAAATCGGAATGCTCACTGACATTTCCCCTATCTGAAAGTCTGATAAACGCCGGAAAAATGACTAAGTCCAAAAAAAAAATATTTAAACTTTTTTCAATTTTACCCCCGTGGGATATATATTCTAAACACACACATTTGGACCTCTTCTGGGGTACCCTCACACATATTATTCCCTCATTTAGTGGATATTTTCACAAAAAAGTGAAATTTTCAAAAATCCAGAAAATTGCCTGAAAACAACTAAATATCATGGACTCATTGGGCGAATCGCTGTGGAACTGAAATCGGAATGCTCACTTACATTTCCCCTATCTGAAAGTCTGATAAATGCCAGAAAAATGACTAAATCAAAAAAAAAAATATTTCAACTTTTTTCAATTTTACCCCCGTGGGATATATATTCTACCCACACACATTTGGAACTCTACTGGGGTAACCTCACACATATTATTCCCTCATTTAGTGGATATTTTCACAAAAAAGTGAAATTTTCAAAAATCCAGAAAATTGGCTGAAAACGACTAAATATCAAGGACTCATTGGGCGAATCGCTCTGGAACTGAAATCGGAATGCTCACTGACATTTCCCCTATCTGAAAGTCTGATAAACGCCGGAAAAATGACTAAGTCCAAAAAAAAAATATTTAAACTTTTTTCAATTTTACCCCCGTGGGATATATATTCTAAACACACACATTTGGACCTCTTCTGGGGTACCCTCACACATATTATTCCCTCATTTAGTGGATATTTTCACAAAAAAGTGAAATTTTCAAAAATCCAGAAAATTGCCTGAAAACGACTAAATATCATGGACTCATTGGGCGAATCGCTGTGAAACTGAAATCGGAATGCTCACTTACATTTCCCCTATCTGAAAGTCTGATAAATGCCAGAAAAATGACTAAATCCAAAAAAAAAAATATTTAAACTTTTTTCAATTTTACCCCCGTGGGATATATATTCTACCCACACACATTTGGAACTCTCCTGGGGTACCCTCACACATATTATTCCCTTATTTAGTGGATATTTTCACAAAAAAGTGAAATTTTCAAAAATCCAGAAAATTGGCTGAAAACGACTAAATATCAAGGACTCATTGGGCGAATCGCTCTGGAACTGAAATCGGAACGCTCACTGACATTTCCCGTATGTGAAAGTCTGATAAACGCCGGAAATATGACTAAGTCCAAAAGAAAAAATTTTTCAACTTTTTTCAATTTTACCCCCGTGGGATATATATTCTACCCACACACATTTGGAACTCTCCTGGGGTAACCTCACACATATTACTCCCTCATTTAGTGGATATTTAAAAAAAAAAGGGAAATTTTCAAAAATCCAGAAAATTGCCTGAAAACGACTAAATATCAAGAACTCATTGGGCGAATCGCTCTGTAACTGAAATCGGAATGCTCACTGACATTTCCCCTATCTGAAAGTCTGATAAACGCCGGAAAAATGACTAAGTCCAAAAAAAAAATATTTAAACTTTTTTCAATTTTACCCCCGTGGGATATATATTCTACCCACACACATTTGGAACTCTCCTGGGGTACCCTCACACATATTATTCCCTTATTTAGTGGATATTTTCACAAAAAAGTGAAATTTTCAAAAAGCCAGAAAATTGCCTGAAAACGACTAAATATCAAGGACTCATTGGGCGAATCGCTCTGGAACTGAAATCGGAATGCTCACTTACATTTCCCCTATCTGAAAGTCTGATAAATGCCAGAAAAATGAGTAAATCCAAAAAAAAAAATATTTCAACTTTTTTCAATTTTACCCCCGTGGGATATATATTCTACCCACACACATTTGGAACTCTCCTGGGGTACCCTCACACATATTATTCCCTCATTTAGTGGATATTTTCACAAAAAAGTGAAATTTTCAAAAATCCAGAAAATTGCTTGAAAACGACTAAATATCAAGGACTCATTGGGCGAATCGCTCTGGAACTGAAATCGGAATGTTCACTGACATTTCCAGTATCTGAAAGTCCGATAAAAGCCGGAAAAATGACTAAGTACAAAAAAAAAAATTTTTTCAACTATTTTCAATTTTAACCCTGTGGGATATACATTCTACCCACACACATTTGGAACTCTCCTGGGGTAACCTCACACGTATTATTCCCTCATTTAGTGGATATTTTCACAAAAAAGTGAAATTTTCAAAAATCCAGAAAATTAGCTGAAAACCACGAAATATCAAGGACTCATTGGGCGAATCGCTCTGGAACTGAAATCGGAATGCTCACTTACATTTCCCCTATCTGAAAGTCTGAAAAAATCCAAAAAAATGACTAAATCCCAAAAAAAAAAATTTCAACTTTTTTCAATTTTACCCCCGTGGGATATATATTCTACCCACACACATTTGGAACTCTCCTGGGGTAACCTCACACATATTACTCAATCATTTAGTGGATATTTAAAAAAAAAGTGAAATTTTCAAAAATCCAGAAAATTGCCTGAAAACGACTAAATATCAAGAACTCATTGGGCGAATCGCTCTGTAACTGAAATCGGAATGCTCACTGACATTTCCCCTATCTGAAAGTCTGATAAACGCCGGAAAAATGACTAAGTCCAAAAAAAAAAATATTTCAACTTTTTTCAATTTTGCCCCCGTGGGATATATATTCTACCCACACACATTTGGAACTCTACTGGGGTAACCTCACACATATTATTCCCTCATTTAGTGGATATTTTCACAAAAAAGTGAAATTTTCAAAAATCCAGAAAATTGCCTGAAAACAACTAAATATCATGGACTCATTGGGCGAATCGCTGTGGAACTGAAATCGGAATGCTCACTTACATTTCCCCTATCTGAAAGTCTGATAAATGCCAGAAAAATGACTAAATCAAAAAAAAAAATATTTCAACTTTTTTCAATTTTACCCCCGTGAGATATATATTCTACCCACACACATTTGGAACTCTACTGGGGTAACCTCACACATATTATTCCCTCATTTAGTGGATATTTTCACAAAAAAGTGAAATTTTCAAAAATCCAGAAAATTGGCTGAAAACGACTAAATATCAAGGACTCATTGGGCGAATCGCTCTGGAACTGAAATCGGAATGCTCACTTACATTTCCACTATCTGAAAGTCTGATAAACGCCAGAAAAATGAGTAAATCCAAAAAAAAAAATATTTAAACATTTTTCAATTTTACCCCCGTGGGATATATATTCTACCCACACACATTTGGAACTCTCCTGGGGTACCCTCACACATATTATTCCCTTATTTAGTGGATATTTTCACAAAAAAGTGAAATTTTCAAAAAGCCAGAAAATTGCCTGAAAACGACTAAATATCAAGGACTCATTGGGCGAATCGCTCTGGAACTGAAATCGGAATGCTCACTTACATTTCCCCTATCTGAAAGTCTGATAAATGCCAGAAAAATGACTAAATCCAAAAAAAAAAATATTTCAACTTTTTTCAATTTTACCCCCGTGGGATATATATTCTACCCACACACATTTGGATCTCTCCTGAGGTAACATCACACATATTATTCCCTCATTTAGTGGATATTTTCACAAAAAATTGAAATTTTCAAAAATCCAGAAAATTGCCTGAAAACGACTAAATATCAAGGACTCATTGGGCGAATCGCTCTGGAACTGAAATCGGAATGCTCACTTACATTTCCCCTATCTGAAAGTCTGATGAATGCCAGAAAAATGACTAAATCCAAAAAAAAAAAATATTTCAACTTTTTTCAATTTTACCCCCGTGGGATATATATTCTACCCACACACATTTGGAACTCTCCTGGGGTAACCTCACACATATTATTCCCTCATTTAGTGGATATTTTCACAAAAAAGTGAAATTTTCAAAAATCCAGAAAATTGGCTGAAAACGACTAAATATCAAGGACTCATTGGGCGAATCGCTCTGGAACTGAAATCGGAACGCTCACTGACATTTCACGTATGTGAAAGTCTGATAAACGCCGGAAATATGACTAAGTCCAAAAAAAAAAATTTTCAACTTTTTTCAATTTTACCCCCGTGGGATATATATTCTACCCACACACATTTGGAACTCTCCTGGGGTACCCTCACAGATATTATTCCCTCATTTAGTGGATATTTTCACAAAAAAAGTGAAATTTTCAAAAATCCAGAAAATTGCCTGAAAGCGACTAAATATCAAGGACTCATTGGGCGAATCGCTCTGGAACTGAAATCGGAATGCTCACTGACATTTCCCCTATCTGAAAGTCTGATAAACGCCGGAAAAATGACTAAGTCCAAAAAAAAAATATTTAAACTTTTTTCAATTTTACCCCCGTGGGATATATATTCTACCCACACACATTTGGAACTCTCCTGGGGTACCCTCACACATATTATTCCCTCATTTAGTGGATATTTTCACAAAAAAGTGAAATGTTCAAAAATCCAGAAAATTGCCTGAAAACGACTAAATATCAAGGACTCATTGGGCGAATCGCTCTGGAACTGAAATCGGAATGCTCACTGACATTTCCCCTATCTTTGAAAGTCTGATAAACGCCGGAAAAATGACTAAGAACAAAAAAAAATTTTTTTTCAACTATTTTCAATTTTAACCCTGTGGGATATTAACCCTGTGGGATATATATTCTACCCACACACATTTGGATCTCTCCTGGGGTAACCTCACACATATTATTCCCTCATTTAGTGGATATTTTCACAAAAAAGTGAAATTTTCAAAAATAAAGAAAATTGCCTGAAAACGACTAAATATCAAGGACTCATTGGGCGAATCGCTCTGGAACTGAAATCGGAATGCTCACTTACATTTCCCCTATCTGAAAGTCTGATAAATGCCAGAAAAATGACTAAATCCCAAAAAAAAAATATTTTAACTTTTTTCAATTTTACCCCCGTGGGATATATATTCTACCCACACACATTTGGAACTCTCCTGGGGTAACCTCACACATATTATTCCCTCATTTAGTGGATATTTTCACAAAAAAGTGAAATTTTCAAAAATCCAGAAAATTGGCTGAAAACGACTAAATATCAAGGACTCATTGGGCAAATCGCTCTGGAACTGAATTCGGAATGCTCACTGACATTTCCCCTATCTGAAAGTCTGATAAACGCGGGAAAAATGACTAAGTACAAAAAAAAATTTTTTTTCAACTATTTTCAATTTTAACCCTGTGGGATATATATTCTACCCACACACATTTGGAACTCTCCTGGGGTACCCTCACACATATTATTCCCTCATTTAGTGGATATTTTCACAAAAAAGTGAAATTTTCAAAAATCCAGAAAATTGGCTGAAAACGACTAAATATCAAGGACTCATTGGGCGAATCGCTCTGGAACTGAAATCGGAATGCTCACTTACATTTCCCCTATCTGAAAGTCTGATAAACGCCGGAAATATGACTAAGTCCAAAAAAAAAAATTTTTCAACTTTTTTCAATTTTACCCCCGTGGGATATATATTCTACCCACACACATTTGGAACTCTCCTGGGGTACCTTCACACATATTATTCCCTCATTTAGTGGATATTTTCACAAAAAAAGTGAAATTTTCAAAAATCCAGAAAATTAGCTGAAAACCACGAAATATCAAGGACTCATTGGGCGAATCGCTCTGGAACTGAAATCTGAATGCTCACTTACATTTCCCCTATCTGAAAGTCTGATAAATGCCAGAAAAATGACTGAATCCAAAAAAAAAAATTTTTTCAACTATTTTCAATTTTAACCCTGTGGGATATATATTCTACCCACACACATTTGGAACTCTCCTGGGGTACCTCACACATATTATTCCCTCATTTAGTGGATATTTTCACAAAAAAGTGAAATATTTCAAAAATCCAGAAAATTGCCTGAAAACGACTAAATATCAAGGACTCATTGGGCGAATCGCTCTGGAACTGAAATCGGAACGCTCACTGACATTTCCCGTATGTGAAAGTCTGATAAATGCCGGAAATATGACTAAGTCCAAAAAAAAAAAATTTACAACTTTTTTCAATTTTACCCCCGTGGGATATATATTCTACCCACACACATTTGGAACTCTCCTGGGGTACCCTCACACATATTATTTCCTCATTTAGTGGATATTTTCACAAAAAAGTGAAATTTTCAAAAATCCAGAAAATTGGCTGAAAACGACTAAATATCAAGGACTCATTGGGCGAATCGCTCTGGAACTGAAATCGGAATGTTCACTTACATTTCCCCTATCTGAAAGTCTGATAAATGCCAGAAAAATGACTAAATCCAAAAAAAAAAATATTTAAACTTTTTTCAATTTTACCCCCGTGGGATATATATTCTACCCACACACATTTGGAACTCTCCTGGGGTACCCTCACAGATATTATTCCCTCATTTAGTGGATATTTTCACAAAAAAAGTGAAATTTTCAAAAATCCAGAAAATTGCCTGAAAACGACTAAATATCAAGGACTCATTGGGCGAATCGCTCTGGAACTGAAATCGGAATGCTCACTGACATTTCCCCTATCTGAAAGTCTGATAAACGCCGGAAAAATGACTAAGTACAAAAAAAAAAATTTTTTTCAACTATTTTCAATTTTAACCCTGTGGGATATTAACCCTGTGGGATATATATTCTACCCACACACATTTGGATCTCTCCTGGGGTAACCTCACACATATTACTCCCTCATTTAGTGGATATTTTAAAAAAAAAGTGAAATTTTCAAAAATCCAGAAAATTGCCTGAAAACGACTAAATATCAAGGACTCATTGGGCGAATCGCTCTGTAACTGAAATCGGAACGCTCACTGACATTTCTCCTATCTGAAAGTCTGATAAACGCCGGAAAAATGACTAAGTCCAAAAAAAAATTTTTTTCAACTTTTTCAATTTTACCCCCGTGGGATATATATTCTACCACACACATTTGGAACTCTCCTGGAGTACCCTCACACATATTATTCCCTCATTTAGTGGATAATTTCACAAAAAAGTGAAATTTTCAAAAATCCAGAAAATTGGCTGAAAACAACTAAATATCAAGGACTCATTGGGCGAATCGCTCTGCAACTGAAATTGGAATGCTCACTGACATTTCCCCTATCTGAAAGTCTGATAAACGCCTGAAAAATGACTAAGTCGAAAAAAAAAAAATTTTCAACTTTTTCCATTTTACCCCCGTGCTATATATATTCTACCCACACACATTTGGAACTCTCCTGGGGTACCCTCACACATATCATTCCCTCATTTAGTGGATATTTTCACAATAAAGTAAAATGTTCAAAAATCCTGAAAATTGGCTGAAAACGACGAAATATCAAGGACTCATTGGGCGAATCGCTCTGCAACTGAAATTGGAATGCTCACTTACATTTCCCCTATCTGAAAGTCTGATAAAAGCCAGAAAAATGGCTAAGTCCAAAAAAAATTTTTTTTAAACTTTTTTCAATTTTACCCCGTGGGATATATATTCTACCCACACAAATTTGGAACTCTCCTGGGGTACCCTCACACATATTATTCCCTCATTTAGAGGATATTTTCACAAAAAAGTGAAATTTTCAAAAATCCAGAAAATTAGCTGAAAACGACGAAATATCAAGGACTCATTGGGCAAATCGCTCTGGAAATGAAATCGGAACGATCACTAACATTTCCCCTATCTGAAAGTCTGATAAACGCCAGAAAAATGACTAAGTCCAAAAAAAAAATGTTTTCAACTTTTTTCAATTTTACCCCCGAGGGATATATATTCTACCCACACACATTTGTAACTCTCCTGGGGTACCCTCACACATATTATTCCCTCATTCAGTGGATATTTTCACAAAAAAGTGAAATTTTCAAAAATCCAGAAAATTGCCTGTAAACTACTAAATATCAAGGACTCATTGGGCGAATCACTCTGGAACTGAAATCGGAATGCTCACTTACATTTCCCCTATCTGAAAGTCTGATGAATGCCAGAAAAATGACTAAATCCAAAAAAAAAAAATTTTCAACTTTTTTCAATTTTACCCCCGTGGGATATATATTCTAAACACACACATTTGGAACTCTCCTGGGGTACCATCACACATATTATTCCCTCATTTAGTGGATATTTTCGCAAAAAAGTGAAATTTTCAAAAATCCAGAAAATTGGCTGAAAACGACTAAATATCAAGGACTCATTGGGCGAATTACTCTGGAACTGAAATCGGAATGCTCACTGACATTTCCCCCATCTGAAAGTCTGATAAACGCCGGAAAAATGAATAAGTCCAAAAAAGAATTTTTTTCAACTTTTTCCAATTTTACCCCCGTGGGATATATATTCTACCCACACACATTTGTAACTCTCCTGGAGTACCCTCACACATATTATTCCCTCATTTAGTGGATATTTTCACAAAAAAGTGATATTTTCAAAAATCCAGAAAATTGGCTGAAAACGACTAAATTTCAAAGACTCATTGGGCGAATCGTTCTGGAACTGAAATCGGAACGATCACTGACATTTCCCCTATCTGAAAGTCTGATAAACGCCGGAAAAATGACTAAGTCCAAAAAAAAAATTTTTCAACTTTTTTCAATTTTACCCCCGTGGGATATATATTATACCCACACACATTTGGAACACTCCTGGGGTACCCTCACACATATTATTCCCTCATTTAGAGAATATTTTCACAAAAAAGTGAAATTTTTGAAAAACCAGAAAATTGGCTGAAAGCGACTAAATATCAAGGACTCATTGGGCGAATCGCTCTGGAACTGAAATCGGAATGCTTACTGACATTTCCCCTATCTGAAAGCCTGATAAACAACGGAAAAATGACTAAGTGCAAAAAAAAATTTTTTTTCAATTTTAACCCTGTGGGATATATATTCTTCCCACACACATTTGGAACTCTCCTGGGGTACCCTCACACAAATTATTCCCTCATTTAGTGGATATTTTCACAAAAAAGTGAAATTTTCATAAATCCAGAAAATTGGCTGAAAACGACTAAATATCAAGGACTCATTGGGCGAATCGCTCTGGAACTGAAATCGGAACGCTCACTGACATTTCCCCTATCTGAAAGTCTGATAAACGCCGGAAAAATGACTAAGTACAAAAAAAAAAATTTTTTTCAATTTTAACCCTGTGGGATATATATTCTACCCACACACATTTGGAACTCTCCTGGGGTACCCTCACACATATTATTCCCTCATTTAGTGGATATTTTCACAAAAAAGTGAAATTTTCAAAAATTCAGAAAATTGGCTGAAAACGACTAAATATCAAGGACTCATTGGGCGAATCGCTCTGGAACTGAAATCGGAACGCTCACTGACATTTCCGCTATCTGAAAGTCTGATAAATGCCAGGAAAATGACTAAATCCCCCCCCAAAAATTTTCAACTTTTTTCAATTTTACCCCCGTGGGATATATATTCTACCCACACACATTTGGAACTCTCCTGCGGTACCCTCACACATATTTTTCCCTCATTTAGTGGATATTTTCACAAAAAAGTAAAATTTTCAAAAATTCTGAAAATTGGCTGAAAACGACTAAATATCATGGGCTCATTGGGCGTATCGCTCTGTAACTGAAATCGGAACGCTCACTGACATTTCCCCTATCTGAAAGTCTGATAAACGCCTCAAAAATGACTAAGTCCAAAAAAAAAAATGTTTTCAACTCTTTTCAATTTTACCCCCGTGGGACACTCAGTGCCTACAAGTAGTATTCAACCCCCTGCAGATTTAGCTGGTTGACACATGCGGAATTAACTTGGCATTGTGACATTTGTACTGTAGATCAGCCTGGAAGTGGGAAATGCACTGCAGCAATTTTTTTTTTTTTTTTTTTTTTTAAACGTAAAAAGTTAGTTTAGAGTGTCATTTATTATTCAACCCCTCAAACCACAAGAATTCTGTTTGGTCCCCCTAAAGTATTAAGAAGTAGTTCAGACACAAGAATAATGAGCTTCACATGTGTGGATTAAAGATCTCTTTTGCCAGCCTTTTCTGACTATTTAAGACCCTCCCCAAACTTGTGAACAGCACTCAGACATGGTCAACATGGGAAGACAAAGGAGCATTCCAAGGCCATCAGAGACAAGATCGTGGAGGGTCACAAGGCTGGCAAGGGGTACAAAACCCTTTCCAAGGAGTTGGGCCTACCTGTCTCCACTGTTGGGAGCATCATCCGTAAGTGGAAGGCTTATGGAACTACTGTTAGCCTTCCACGACCAGGACAGCCTTTGAAAGTGTCCTCCCGTGCCGAGGCCAGGCTTGTCCGAAGAGTCAAGGCTAACCCAAGGACAACAAGGAAGGAGCTCCGGGAAGATCTCATGGCAGTGGGGACATTGGTTTCAGGCAATACCATAAGTAACGTACTCCACCGCAATGGTCTCCGTTCCAGACGAGCCCCTAAGGTACCTTTACTTTCAAAGTGTCATGTCAAGGCACGTCTACAGTTTGCTCATGATCACTTGGAGGACTCTGAGACAGACTGGTTCAAGGTTCTATGGTCTGATGAGACCAAGATCGAGATCTTTGGTGCCAACCACACACGTGATGTTTGGAGACTGGATGGCACTGCATATGACCCCAAGAATACCATCTCTACAGTCAAGCATGGTGGTGGCAGCATCATGCTGTGGGGCTGTTTCTCTGCCAAGGGGCCTGGCCATCTGGTCCGCATCCATGGGAAGATGCATAGCACGGCCTACCTGGAGATTTTGGCCAAGAACCTCCGCTCCTCCATCAAGGATCTTAAGATGGGTCATAATTTCATCTTCCAACAAGACAACAACCCAAAGCACACAGCCAAGAAAACCAAGGCCTGGTTCAATAGGGAAATAGTCAAGGTGTTGGAGTGGCCTAGTCAGTCTCCTGACCCTAACCCAATTGAAAACTTGTGGAAGGAGCTCAAGAATAAAGTCCACATGAGACACCCAAAGAACCTAGATAACTTGGAGAAGATCTGCATGGACGAGTGGGCCAAGATAACTCCACAGACCTGTGCCGGCCTGATCAGGTCTTATAAAAGACGATTATTAGCTGTAATGGCAAACAAGGGTTATTCCACAAAATATTAAACATAGGGGTTGTATAATAATTGACCCACACTTTTATGTTTAAAATTTAATAAAATTCAACTGAGCAACATAACTTTTTGGTGTGTAAGATTTATACTTCTGTTCATAAAATCTACTCTCGTTTGCAGTTTGAAGGCTCTAACTTATTTGCATCTTATCAAACCAGCTAAATCTGCAGGGGTTTGAATACTACTTGTAGGCACTGTACATTCTACCCACACACATTTGGAACTCTCCTGAGGTAACCTCACACATATTATTCCCTCATTTAGTCAATATTTTCACGAAAAAGTGAAATTATCAAAAATTCTGAAAATTGCCTGACGACGAAATATCAAGGACTCATTGGGCGAATCGCTCTGGAACTGAAATCAGAACGCTCACTTCCTAGCTCACTCCCAATCTGAAAGTCTGATAAACGCCGGAAAAATGACTAAGTCCCAAAAAAATTTTTTTTTCAATTTTACCCCCGTGGGATATATATTCTACCCACACACATTTGGAATTCTCCTGGGGTACCCTCACACATAATATTCCCTCATTTAGTTGATATTTTCACAAAAAAGTAAAATTTTCAAAAATCCAGAAAATTGGCTGAAAACGACTAAATATCAAGGACTCATTGGTCGAAACGCTCTGGAACTGAAATCGGAATGCTCACTGACATTTCCCCTATCTGAAAGTCTGATAAACGCCGGAAAAATAGCTAAATCCAAAAGAAAAAATTTTTAAACTTTTTTCAATTTTACCCCCGTGGGAAATATATTCTACCCACACACATTTGGAACTCTCCTGGGGTACCCTCACACATATTATTCCCTCATTTAGTGGATATTTTCACAAAAAAGTGAAATTTTCAAAAATCCAGAAAATTGGCTGAAAACGACTAAATATCAAGGACTCATTGGGCGAATCGCTCTGTAACTGAAATCGGAACGCTCACTGACATTTCTCCTATCTGAAAGTCTGATAAACGCCGGAAAAATGACTAAGTCCAAAAAAAAATTTTTTTCAACTTTTTCAATTTTACCCCCGTGGGATATATATTCTACCACACACATTTGGAACTCTCCTGGAGTACCCTCACACATATTATTCCCTCATTTAGTGGATAATTTCACAAAAAAGTGAAATTTTCAAAAATCCAGAAAATTGGCTGAAAACAACTAAATATCAAGGACTCATTGGGCGAATCGCTCTGCAACTGAAATTGGAATGCTCACTGACATTTCCCCTATCTGAAAGTCTGATAAACGCCTGAAAAATGACTAAGTCGAAAAAAAAAAAATTTTCAACTTTTTCCATTTTACCCCCGTGCTATATATATTCTACCCACACACATTTGGAACTCTCCTGGGGTACCCTCACACATATCATTCCCTCATTTAGTGGATATTTTCACAATAAAGTAAAATGTTCAAAAATCCTGAAAATTGGCTGAAAACGACGAAATATCAAGGACTCATTGGGCGAATCGCTCTGCAACTGAAATTGGAATGCTCACTTACATTTCCCCTATCTGAAAGTCTGATAAAAGCCAGAAAAATGGCTAAGTCCAAAAAAAATTTTTTTTAAACTTTTTTCAATTTTACCCCGTGGGATATATATTCTACCCACACAAATTTGGAACTCTCCTGGGGTACCCTCACACATATTATTCCCTCATTTAGAGGATATTTTCACAAAAAAGTGAAATTTTCAAAAATCCAGAAAATTAGCTGAAAACGACGAAATATCAAGGACTCATTGGGCAAATCGCTCTGGAAATGAAATCGGAACGATCACTAACATTTCCCCTATCTGAAAGTCTGATAAACGCCAGAAAAATGACTAAGTCCAAAAAAAAAATTTTTTCAACTTTTTTCAATTTTACCCCCGAGGGATATATATTCTACCCACACACATTTGTAACTCTCCTGGGGTACCCTCACACATATTATTCCCTCATTCAGTGGATATTTTCACAAAAAAGTGAAATTTTCAAAAATCCAGAAAATTGCCTGTAAACTACTAAATATCAAGGACTCATTGGGCGAATCACTCTGGAACTGAAATCGGAATGCTCACTTACATTTCCCCTATCTGAAAGTCTGATAAATGCCAGAAAAATGACTAAATCCAAAAAAAAAAATTTTCAACTTTTTTCAATTTTACCCCCGTGGGATATATATTCTAAACACACACATTTGGAACTCTCCTGGGGTACCCTCACACATATTATTCCCTCATTTAGTGGATATTTTCACAAAAAAGTGAAATTTTCAAAAATCCAGAAAATTGGCTGAAAACGACTAAATATCAAGGACTCATTGGGCGAATTACTCTGGAACTGAAATCGGAATGCTCACTGACATTTCCCCCATCTGAAAGTCTGATAAACGCCGGAAAAATGAATAAGTCCAAAAAAGAATTTTTTTCAACTTTTTCCAATTTTACCCCCGTGGGATATATATTCTACCCACACACATTTGTAACTCTCCTGGAGTACCCTCACACATATTATTCCCTCATTTAGTGGATATTTTCACAAAAAAGTGATATTTTCAAAAATCCAGAAAATTGGCTGAAAACGACTAAATTTCAAAGACTCATTGGGCGAATCGTTCTGGAACTGAAATCGGAACGATCACTGACATTTCCCCTATCTGAAAGTCTGATAAACGCCGGAAAAATGACTAAGTCCAAAAAAAAAATTTTTCAACTTTTTTCAATTTTACCCCCGTGGGATATATATTATACCCACACACATTTGGAACACTCCTGGGGTACCCTCACACATATTATTCCCTCATTTAGAGAATATTTTCACAAAAAAGTGAAATTTTTGAAAAACCAGAAAATTGGCTGAAAGCGACTAAATATCAAGGACTCATTGGGCGAATCGCTCTGGAACTGAAATCGGAATGCTTACTGACATTTCCCCTATCTGAAAGCCTGATAAACAACGGAAAAATGACTAAGTGCAAAAAAAAATTTTTTTTCAATTTTAACCCTGTGGGATATATATTCTTCCCACACACATTTGGAACTCTCCTGGGGTACCCTCACACAAATTATTCCCTCATTTAGTGGATATTTTCACAAAAAAGTGAAATTTTCATAAATCCAGAAAATTGGCTGAAAACGACTAAATATCAAGGACTCATTGGGCGAATCGCTCTGGAACTGAAATCGGAACGCTCACTGACATTTCCCCTATCTGAAAGTCTGATAAACGCCGGAAAAATGACTAAGTACAAAAAAAAAAATTTTTTTCAATTTTAACCCTGTGGGATATATATTCTACCCACACACATTTGGAACTCTCCTGGGGTACCCTCACACATATTATTCCCTCATTTAGTGGATATTTTCACAAAAAAGTGAAATTTTCAAAAATTCAGAAAATTGGCTGAAAACGACTAAATATCAAGGACTCATTGGGCGAATCGCTCTGGAACTGAAATCGGAACGCTCACTGACATTTCCGCTATCTGAAAGTCTGATAAATGCCAGGAAAATGACTAAATCCCCCCCCAAAAATTTTCAACTTTTTTCAATTTTACCCCCGTGGGATATATATTCTACCCACACACATTTGGAACTCTCCTGCGGTACCCTCACACATATTTTTCCCTCATTTAGTGGATATTTTCACAAAAAAGTAAAATTTTCAAAAATTCTGAAAATTGGCTGAAAACGACTAAATATCATGGGCTCATTGGGCGTATCGCTCTGTAACTGAAATCGGAACGCTCACTGACATTTCCCCTATCTGAAAGTCTGATAAACGCCTCAAAAATGACTAAGTCCAAAAAAAAAAATGTTTTCAACTCTTTTCAATTTTACCCCCGTGGGACACTCAGTGCCTACAAGTAGTATTCAACCCCCTGCAGATTTAGCTGGTTGACACATGCGGAATTAACTTGGCATTGTGACATTTGTACTGTAGATCAGCCTGGAAGTGGGAAATGCACTGCAGCAATTTTTTTTTTTTTTTTTTTTTTTAAACGTAAAAAGTTAGTTTAGAGTGTCATTTATTATTCAACCCCTCAAACCACAAGAATTCTGTTTGGTCCCCCTAAAGTATTAAGAAGTAGTTCAGACACAAGAATAATGAGCTTCACATGTGTGGATTAAAGATCTCTTTTGCCAGCCTTTTCTGACTATTTAAGACCCTCCCCAAACTTGTGAACAGCACTCAGACATGGTCAACATGGGAAGACAAAGGAGCATTCCAAGGCCATCAGAGACAAGATCGTGGAGGGTCACAAGGCTGGCAAGGGGTACAAAACCCTTTCCAAGGAGTTGGGCCTACCTGTCTCCACTGTTGGGAGCATCATCCGTAAGTGGAAGGCTTATGGAACTACTGTTAGCCTTCCACGACCAGGACAGCCTTTGAAAGTGTCCTCCCGTGCCGAGGCCAGGCTTGTCCGAAGAGTCAAGGCTAACCCAAGGACAACAAGGAAGGAGCTCCGGGAAGATCTCATGGCAGTGGGGACATTGGTTTCAGGCAATACCATAAGTAACGTACTCCACCGCAATGGTCTCCGTTCCAGACGAGCCCGTAAGGTACCTTTACTTTCAAAGTGTCATGTCAAGGCACGTCTACAGTTTGCTCATGATCACTTGGAGGACTCTGAGACAGACTGGTTCAAGGTTCTATGGTCTGATGAGACCAAGATCGAGATCTTTGGTGCCAACCACACACGTGATGTTTGGAGACTGGATGGCACTGCATATGACCCCAAGAATACCATCTCTACAGTCAAGCATGGTGGTGGCAGCATCATGCTGTGGGGCTGTTTCTCTGCCAAGGGGCCTGGCCATCTGGTCCGCATCCATGGGAAGATGCATAGCACGGCCTACCTGGAGATTTTGGCCAAGAACCTCCGCTCCTCCATCAAGGATCTTAAGATGGGTCATAATTTCATCTTCCAACAAGACAACAACCCAAAGCACACAGCCAAGAAAACCAAGGCCTGGTTCAATAGGGAAATAGTCAAGGTGTTGGAGTGGCCTAGTCAGTCTCCTGACCTTAACCCAATTGAAAACTTGTGGAAGGAGCTCAAGAATAAAGTCCACATGAGACACCCAAAGAACCTAGATAACTTGGAGAAGATCTGCATGGACGAGTGGGCCAAGATAACTCCACAGACCTGTGCCGGCCTGATCAGGTCTTATAAAAGACGATTATTAGCTGTAATGGCAAACAAGGGTTATTCCACAAAATATTAAACATAGGGGTTGTATAATAATTGACCCACACTTTTATGTTTAAAATTTAATAAAATTCAACTGAGCAACATAACTTTTTGGTGTGTAAGATTTATACTTCTGTTCATAAAATCTACTCTCGTTTGCAGTTTGAAGGCTCTAACTTATTTGCATCTTATCAAACCAGCTAAATCTGCAGGGGTTTGAATACTACTTGTAGGCACTGTACATTCTACCCACACACATTTGGAACTCTCCTGAGGTAACCTCACACATATTATTCCCTCATTTAGTCAATATTTTCACGAAAAAGTGAAATTATCAAAAATTCTGAAAATTGCCTGACGACGAAATATCAAGGACTCATTGGGCGAATCGCTCTGGAACTGAAATCAGAACGCTCACTTCCTAGCTCACTCCCAATCTGAAAGTCTGATAAACGCCGGAAAAATGACTAAGTCCCAAAAAAATTTTTTTTTCAATTTTACCCCCGTGGGATATATATTCTACCCACACACATTTGGAATTCTCCTGGGGTACCCTCACACATAATATTCCCTCATTTAGTTGATATTTTCACAAAAAAGTAAAATTTTCAAAAATCCAGAAAATTGGCTGAAAACGACTAAATATCAAGGACTCATTGGTCGAAACGCTCTGGAACTGAAATCGGAATGCTCACTGACATTTCCCCTATCTGAAAGTCTGATAAACGCCGGAAAAATAGCTAAATCCAAAAGAAAAAATTTTTAAACTTTTTTCAATTTTACCCCCGTGGGAAATATATTCTACCCACACACATTTGGAACTCTCCTGGGGTACCCTCACACATATTATTCCCTCATTTAGTGGATATTTTCACAAAAAAGTGAAATTTTCAAAAATCCAGAAAATTGGCTGAAAACGACTAAATATCAAGGACTCATTGGGCGAATCGCTCTGGAACTGAAATCGGAACGCTCACTGACATTTCCCCTATCTGAAAGTCTGATAAACGCCGGAAAAATGACTAGGTCCAAAAAAAATTTTTTTTCAATTTTACCGCCGTGGGATATATATTCTACCCACACACATTTGGAACTCTCCTGGGGTACCCTTACACATATTATTCCCTATTTAAGTGGATATTTTCACAAAAAAGTGAAATTTTCAAAAATCAAAAAAATTGCCTGACAAAGACGAAATATCAAGGACTCATTGGGCGAATCGCTCTGGAACTGAAGTCGGAACGCTCACTCCCTAGCTCACTCACTATCTGAAAGTCTGATAAATGCCGGAAAAATGACTAAGTCCAAAAAAATTTTTTTTAAACTTTTTTCAATTTTACACCGTGAGATATATATTCTACCCACACACATTTGGAACTCTCCTGGGGTACCCTCACACATATTATTCCTTCATTTAGTAGATATTTTCACAAAAAAGAGAAATTTTCAAAAATCCAGAAAATTGGCTGAAAACGACAAAATATCAAGGACTCATGGGGCGAATCGCTCTGGAACTGAAATCGGAATGCTCACTGACATTTCCCCTATCTGAAAGTCTGATAAACGCCGGAAAAATTACTAAGTCCAAAAAAAAAATATTTTCAACTTTTTACAATTTTGCCCCCGTGGGATATATATTCTACCCACACACATTTGGAACTCTCCTGGGGTACCCTCACACATATTATTCCCTCATTTAGTGGATATTTTCACAAAAAAGTTAAATTTTCCAAAAATCCAGAAAATTGGCTGAAAACGACTAAATATCAAGGACTCATTGGGCGAATTGCTCTGGAACTGAAATCGGAACGCTCACTGTCATTTCCCCAATCTGAAAGTCTGATAAGCGCCGCAAAAATGACTAAGTCCAAAAAAAAAATGTTTTCAACTTTTTTAAATTTTACCCCCTGTCTGATATATATTCTACCCACACACATTTGGAACTCTCCTGGGGTACCCTCACACATATTATTCCCTCATTTAGTGGATATTTTCACAAAAAAGTAAAATTTGCAAAAATCCAGAAAATTGGCTGAAAATGACTAAATATCAATGACTCATTGGGCGAATCGCTCTGGAACTGAAATCGGAACGCTCACTGACATTTCCCCTATCTGAAAGTCTGATAAACGCCGGAAAAATGACTAGGTCCAAAAAAATTTTTTTTTCAATTTTACCGCCGTGGGATATATATTCTACCCACACACATTTGGAACTCTCCTGGGGTACCCTTACACATGCTATTCCCTATTTAAGTGGATATTTTCACAAAAAAGTGAAATTTTCAAAAATCCAGAAAATTGGCTGAAAACGACTAAATATCAAGGACTCATTGGGCGAATCGCACTGTAACTGAAATCGGAACGCTCACTGACATTTCCCCAATCTGAAAGTCTGATAAACGCCGGAAAAATGACTAAGTCCAAAAAAATAATTTTTTCAACTTTTTTAAATTTTACCCCCGTGGGATATATATTCTACCCACACACATTTGGAACTCTCCTGGGGTACCCTCTCACATATTATTCCCTCATTTAGTGGATATTTTCACAAAAAAGTGAAATTTTCAAAAATCAAGAAAATTGGCTGAAAATGACTAAATATCAAGGGCTCATTGGGCGAATCGCTCTGGAACTGAAATCGGAACGCTCACTGACATTTCCCCTATCTGAAAGTCTGATAAACGTCGGAAAAATGACTAAGTCGAAAAAAAATTTTTTTCAACTTTTTACAATTTTACCCCCCGTCTGATATATATTCTACCCACACACATTTGGAACTCTCCTGGGGTACCCTCACACATATTATTCCCTCATTTAGTGGATATTTTCACAAAAAAGTAAAATTTTCCAAAAATCCAGAAAATTGCCTGAAAACGACTAAATATCAAGGACTCATTGGGCGAATCGCTCTGGAACTGAAATCGGAATGCTCACTGACATTTCCCCTATCTGAAAGTCTGATAAACGCCGGCAAAATGACTATGTCCAAAAAAATTTTCTTTTCAATTTTACCCCCGTGGGATATATATTCTACCAACACACATTTGGAACTCTCCTGGGGTACCCTCACACATATTATTCCCTCATTTAGTGGATATTTTCACAAAAAAGTGAAATTTTCAAAAATCCAAAAAATTGCCTGACAACGACGACATATCAAGGACTCATTGGGCGAATCGCTCTGGAACTGAAATCGGAATGCTCACTCCCTAGCTCACTCACTATCTGAAAGTCTGATAAATGCCGGAAAAATGACTAAGTCCAAAAAAAATTTTTTTTCAACTTTTTTCTATTTTACACCGTGAGATATATATTCTACCCACACACATTTGGAACTCTCCTGGGGTACCCTCACACATATAATTCCCTAATTAAGTGGATATTTGCACAAAAAAGTGAAATTTTCAAAAATCCAAATTATTGGCTGAAAACGACTAAATATCAAGGACTCATGGGGCGAATCGGTCTGGAACTGAAATCAGAATGCTCACTGACATTTCCCCTATCTGAAAGTCTGATAAACGCCGGAAAAATGACTAAGTCCAAAAAAAAAATATTTTCAACTTTTTACAATTTTGCCCCCGTGGGATATATATTCTACCCACACACATTTGGAACTCTCCTGGGGTACCCTCACACATATTGTTCCCTCATTTAGTGGATATTTTCACAAAAAAGTAAAATTTTCCAAAAATCCAGAAAATTGGCTGAAAACGACTAAATATCAAGGACTCATTGGGCGAATTGCTCTGGAACTGAAATCGGAACGCTCACTGTCATTTCCCCAATCTGAAAGTCTGATAAACGCCGGAAAAATGACTAAGTCCAAAAAAATTTTTTTTTCAATTTTACCCCCGTGGGATATATATTCTACCCACACACATTTGGAACTCTCCTGGGGTACCCTCACACATATAATTCCCTAATTAAGTGGATATTTTCACAAAAAAGTGAAATTTTAAAAAATCCAAATTATTGGCTGAAAACGACTAAATATCAAGGACTCATGGGGCGAATTGCTCTGGAATTGAAATCGGAATGCTCACTGACTAGTGTTGAGCATTCCGATACTGAAATATCGGGTATCGGCCGATATTCGCGGTATCGGAATTCCGATACTTAATTCCAATACTTTTACAATATCGAATACCGGAATCGGAAGTTCCCATAATGCCTGCACTCTGCAGGGTCTCTGAAGGATGACAAGCTGGATGGCAGCGCTCAGCTGAGATCCAGCCTGTCATCAGAATGCCATCCCGGCGTGGGAGAATTCTCCTGATTGTTTAAAAGCCGGCGGGTGGTAAAAAGCCGCCGGCTTTTAAACAATCACACAGCCCCATACTGCTTCCCCGCAGCCTCCCACCCCGATCCTCCGCTCCTCTCGCCACCTCCCATCCCGATCGTAAGTTAGGACCGGGCGGGGAGCACAGCACCAAGGAGAGGGGAGCGAAGGACCCGGGCGGGGAAGCCGGCAGTGAAAAGACTTCACCGCCGGCTTTCCCGTTCTGTGCTGCGCTTTCTCGCCGGTTATTTCAAATGAACAGCTGAGGTATCAGGTGATGCCGATCAGCTGTTCATTTGAAGTAGCCGCGGTACCCTCAGAGGGTTCATGTGAGTTCATGCTTCACTGCATGAACTCACATGAACTTTCCCACGGTCGCATAGGTCAGCCTCACCTCCCAGACCCGTCATGATTGGTGTGTGTGGGTGTCTGTGCGATGTGTGCGGGTTTGCGCGATGTCTGTGCGATGTGTGCGGGTGTGTGCGGTGTCTGTGCGATGTCTGCGGGTGTGTGTGCGCGGTTTCTGTGCGATGTCTGGGGGTGTGTGCGGGTGTGCGCTGTGTCTGTGCGATGTGTGCGGGTGTGCGCGGTGTCTGTGCGATGTCTGCGGGTGTGTGTGCGCGGTGTCTGTGCGTGCAGGCAGACATAGGCCGATGTGACACTACTACTCCCATCGGCCTATGTCTGTCCCCCGTCCACTCGTGCCGGCAGGATCAGCTCGATGGGAGCAGTAGTTCCCATCAGCCTGATCCTGCTATATAAATTGCCCTACTGTGTCCCCAATAAATTTTAAATACATGTCATTGGTGGCCAGTGGTTACCTCCAATGGATTAGTTTATACATTACCTGTCCCCGCCGATCGCCACCTAAAATAAAGTAAAAAATAAAAAACTACACCTATACTCACCTAGACACCTAATTCCCCGAAGCCATCGATCTCCTGTAATCAAATATAAAATAATAAACCACAACCTTATCCTTACCCCTCCGTAGTAGTCCACGAGTGTCCCACGAAGATCTCCAGTTCAGAGCAGCCACATAGAATGTGACCGCTCTGAACCGCTGCCGCCGCTAGAATGGCGGGGCCGTAAAGCAGACCCGTCACTGCATAAGCGGGTTCACCGGAGTTCAGGCAGCGCTGCTCCGGTCAACTCCTTTACGGCCCTGCTGTATCGTGAGAAATTCCCACGGTACAGCAGTGCCGTAAAGGAGGTCTCCGGAGCAGCTCTGACTGAATGCACTCCGGTGACCTGTCAGTGGCTCCCGCTGCCGGGAGCGGACGTGTTCCCGGCAGCGTGAGCTTACAGCAGCCATGCACAGCTGTCACCATCTCCAGATGTGACAGCTGTGCATGGGAGATCAGCGCAGGAACGTGGACAGGTAACTATTTTTTTTTTAGTAAACTAAGAATTAAATAAAATGGTGTGTTTTATTTCAAATAAATTATTTTTTCTGGGTGTAGTGTGTTTTTTCTTTTTAACACTTTGTAGGTTAGTAATGGGGGTGTCTTATAGACGCCCATCATTACTAACCTGGGCTTCATGGCAGCTGGCGCTGACATGAACCCCAACCCTATTACCCCCTGCCACCGCACCAGGGCAGCGTGGAAGAGCGAGGCTAAGTGCCAGAATTGGCGCATCCTATGGATGCGCCATTTCTGGGTCGGCTGACGGCTGGTGTTTCTAGCCTGGGAGGGGGCCAATATTCATGGCACCCTTCCTGGGCTATTAATATCAGCCCCCAGCTGTCTGCCTAGCCTTTGCTAGCTATTAAATTAGGGGGGACCCCACATCATTTTTTTTGGGGGGTCCCCCATTTTAATAGCTAGTAAAGGCTAGGTATTCAGCTGGGGGCTGATATTAGTAGTCTGGGAAGATCCGTGGGTATTACCCCCTTCCCAGGCTTCAAACATTTTCCCCAGCCGTCTGCTTAACCTCCGCTAGAGACTAAAATTATGGCGGATCCCACTCCAATTTTTTTTTTAAATAAATCCTTTATTTTAACACTAAATGACATTTGAGGAGTTAATAAAGATGCAGTCCCTAAATTATTATTTATTTTTTAATTAATTTTTCCCAAAAATTTTGACCTGGGCTTTGCCATATTTTTGTATGCCAGCCAGGTACAGCATCCAGCTTCTATGAACGCGCCATTTTCCGGGGCGGCTGCGGACTGCAATTTGCAGCGGGGGGGCCCAGAAAGCTTGGGCCTCCCTGCGCTGCGGATTCCAGCCGCCAGCTGCCTAGTTGTACTTGGCTGGACACAAAAATAGGGAGAAGCCCCACGTATTTTTTTTTTTTATTATTTCATGAAATTCATGAAATAATAAAGAAAAAAAGGGCTTCCCTATATTGTTGTGTCCGGCCAGGTACAAATAGGCAGCTGGTGGTTGGGGGCAGCTCGTTCCTGCCTGCTGTACCTGGCTGGATACAAATATAGTGCGAAGCTCCACGTCAATTTTTTTTAAATTATTTCAGGAAATTCATGAAATAATTTAAAAAAAATTGATGTGGGGCTTCGTCCTATATTTGTGACCAGCCAGGTACAGCAGGCAGGAACGGGCTGCCCCCAACCACCAGCTGCCTATTTGTACCTGGCCGGACACAACAATATAAGGAAGCCCTTTTTTTAAAAAATTATTTCATGAAATAATGAAAAAAAAATTGACGTGGAGCTTCGCACTATATTTGGGTCCAGCCAGGTACAGCAGGCAGGAACGTGCTGCCCACAACCACCAGCTGCCTATTTGTACCTGGCCGGACACAACAATATAGGGAAGCCCTTTTTTTCTTAATTATTTCATGAATTTCATGAAATAATTAAAAAAAAAAATACGTGGGGCTTCGCCCTATTTTTGTGTCCAGCCAGGTACAACTAGGCAGCTGGGGGCTGGAATCCGCAGCGCAGGGAGGCCCAAGCTTTCTGGGCCCCACCCGCTGCAAATTGCAATCCGCAGCCGCCCCGGAAAATGGCGCCTTCATAGAAGCGCCATCTTCTGGCGCTGTACCCAACTCATCCAGGGCCCTGGTGCGGTGGCTCACTGGGTAATAAAAGGGTTAAGGCCAGCTTGGCATTATCAGCTGGCCCTAAGCCCGAAATTCATGGGGTCACGCCAATATTAGACATGACCACCATGAATTTCTAGTAAAGTATTTAAAAAAAACGCAACACCCAGAAAAAAGTCCTTTAATTGAAATAAAGACACAATTCTTTATTGTTCTAAATTAAACTATACTTACCATCACGCCCATTCCAGCTGAAGCCAACGATCTCCTGCAATAAAAGAAAAATAATAAACCAACCTCATCCTTACCTTCCCATGGATCCCACGACAGCTTCAGCTCTGCTACATCGAGATGACAGGCTGGACCGCAGCAGAACGCTGCCATCCAGCCTGTCATCCCGCAGACACTGAGAAGCGCAGGCATGCTTGCGCTCCTCAGTGTCTGGCTGTGACGGCATAAAGATGAGCCGAGTTCATGTCCAATGAACTCAGCTCACCTCATGCACGTCACTGACAGCGTGGGAAAATTCTCCTGCACTCAGCGCTTCAGCGTGAGAATTCTCCCACGCTGTCAGTGACGTGCATGAAGTGAGCTGAGTTCATTGGACATGAGCTCACCTCATGCACGTCACTGACAGCGTGGGGAAATTCTCACGCTGAAGCACTGAGTGCAGGAGAATTTTCCCACGCTGTCAGTGACATGCATGAGGTGAGGTCATGTCCAATGAACTCGGCTCACCTCATGCACATCACTGACAGCGTGGGAAAATTCTCCTGCACTCAGCGCTTCAGCGTGAGAATTCTCCCACGCTGTCAGTGACGTGCATGAGGTGAGCCGAGTTCATTGGACATGAACTCGTCTCATCTTTATGCCGTCACAGCCAGACACTGCAGAGCGCAATCATGCCTGCGCTTCTCAGTGTCTGCGGGATGACAGGCTGGATTGCAGCGTTCTGCTGCGGTCCAGCCTGTCATCTCAATGTAGCAGAGCTGGAGCCGTCGTGGGAACCATGGAAAGGTAAGGATGAGGTTGCTTTATTATTTTTCTATTATTGCAGGAGATCGTTGGCTTCAGCTGGAATGGGCGTGACGGTAAGTATGGTTTAATTTAGAACAATAAAGAATTGTGTGTTTATTTCAATTAAAGGACTTTATTCTGGGTGTTTGTGTTTTTTTTTTAACTTTCACTATGGGGTTAGTAATGGGGGTGTCTTATAGACGCCTCTCCATTACTAACCTGGGCTTGATGTCAGCTGGCATTATAAGTAGTTTTGAGCGATACCTTCCGATATCAGGAAATATCGTATCGGATTGGATCGGGCCGATACCCAAAAAGTATCGGATATCGCCGATTCCGATACCGGAAACCAATGCAAGTCAATGGGACACAAATATCGGAATGAAAATAAACCCTTTCTTTCCTTGTAGGTTAATTCTACATGAAGTAAAACAACTAAGAATAATGTAGAATGACATGAAAAGCCGGCAATTCATCAGCGGCATACACCGGTACCCGACAGTTTAGAACAGAAAGAATAGAGCATCACACACAGATTAGGTAGATAGAACCATGTCAGTCACATATATATGAAGTACAGTGACAGTGTTGCTTACAGAACTTGTCATTTAGTGTAAAGGATTTATTTAAAAAAATATTAGTGTTTTCATGCACTGTCTCTTTAAAAAAGCCGGCCGGCAATTCAGCAGCGGTACCCGACAATTTATAACAGACAGAATAGAGCTTCACACATAGATTAGATAGATAGAGACATGTCAGTCACATATATATGAAGTACAGTGACAGTGTTGCTTACTGTACTTGTCATTTAGTGTAAAGGATTTATTTAAAAAAATATTAGTGTTTTCATGCACTGTCTCTTCAAAAAAGCCGGCCGGCAATTCAGCAGCAGTACCCGACAATTTAGAATAGAAAGAATAGAGAATCACACATAGATTAGATAGATAGAAACATGTCAGTCACATATATATGAAGTACAGTGACAGTGTTGATTACTGTACTTGTCATTTAGTGTTAAAATAAAGGATTTATTTAAAAAAAAATTGGCGTGGGGTTCCCCTTAATTTTAGGCTTTAGCGGAGGTTAAGCAGACGGCTGGGGCAGATGTTTGAAGCCTGGGAAGGGGGTAATACCCACGGAGCTTCCCAGGCTATTAATATCAGCCCCCAGCTGAATACCTAGCCTTTACTAGCTATTAAAATGGGGGAACCCCCCAAAAAAAATAACGTGGGGTCCCCCCTAATTTAATAGCTAGCAAAGGCTAGGCAGACAGCTGGGGGCTGATTTTAATAGCCCAGGAAGGGTGCCATGAATATTGGCCCCCTCCCAGGCTAGAAAAACCAGCCGTCAGCCGCCCCAGAAATGGCGCATCCATAGGATGCGCCAATTCTGGCACTTAGCCTCACTCTTCCCACTGCCCTGTAGCGGTGGCAGTGGGGTAATAGGGCTGGGGTTGATGTCAGCTTATAATGCCAGCTGACATCAAGCCCAGGTTAGTAATGGAGAGGCGTCTATAAGACACCCCCATTACTAACCCCATAGTCAAAGTTAAAGAAAAACACAAACACCCAGAATAAAGTCCTTTAATTGAAATAAACACACAATTCTTTATTGTTCTAAATTAAACCATACTTACCATCACGCCCATTCCAGCTGAAGCCAACGATCTCCTGCAATAAAAGAAAAATAATAAAGCAACATCATCCTTACCTTTCCATCATTCCCACGACAGCTTCAGCTCTGCTACATCGAGATGACAGGCTGGACCGCAGCAGAACGCTGCCATCCAGCCTGTCATCCCGCAGACACTGAGAAGCGCAGGCTTGCTTGCGCTCCTCAGTGTCTGGCTGTGACGGCATAAAGATGAGCCGAGGTAAGGTCCAATGAACTCAGCTCACCTCATGCACGTCACTGACAGCGTGGGAAAATTCTCCTGCACTCAGCGCTTCAGCGTGAGAATTTTCCCACGCTGTCAGTGACGTGCATGAGGTGAGCTGAATTCATTGGACATGACCTCGGCTCATCTTTATGCCGTCACAGCCAGACACTGAGGAGTGCAAGCATGCCTGCGCTTCTCAGTGTCTGCGGGATGACAGGCTGAATGGCAGCGTTCTGCTGCGGTCCAGCCTGTCATCTCGATGTAGCAGAGCTGAAGCTGTCGTGGGAGCCATGGAAAGGTAAGGATGAGGTTGCTTTATTATTTTACTTTTATTGCAGGAGATCGTTGGCTTCAGCTGGAATGGGCGTGACGGTAAGTATGGTTTAATTTAGAACAATAAAGAAATGTGTGTTTATTTCAATTAAAGGACTTTATTCGGGGTGTTGTGTTTTTTTAAATACTTTACTAGAAATTCATGGTGGTCATGTCTAATATTGGCGTGACCCCATGAATTTCGGGCTTAGGGCCAGCTGATAATGCCAAGCAGGCCTTAACCCCTTTATTATCCAGTGAGCCACCGCACCAGGGCCCTGGATGAGTTGGGTACAGCGCCAGAAGATGGCGCTTCTATGAACGCGCCATTTTCTGGGGCGGCTGCGGACTGCAATTTGCAGCGGGGGTGGCCCAGAAAGCTTGGGTCTCCCTGCGCTGCAGATTCCAGCCCCCAGCTGCCTAGTTGTACCTGGCTGGGCACAAACATAGGGCGAAGACCCACGCATTTTTTTTTTAAATTATTTCATGAAATTCATGGAATAATTAAGAAAAAAAGGGCTTCCCTATATTGTTGTGTCCAACCAGGTACAAATAGGCAGCTGGTGGTTGGGGGCAGCCCGTTCCTGCCTGCTGTACCTGGCTGGACACAAATATAGTGCGAAGCCCCACGTCAATTTTTTTTAAATTATTTCAGGAAATTCATGAAATAATTAAAAAAAATTGATGTGGGGCTTCGCCCTATATTTGTGTCCAGTCAGGTACAGCAGGCAGGAACGGGCTGCCCCCAACCACCAGCTGCCTATTTGTACCTAGCCGGACACAACAATATAGGGAAGCCCTTTTTTTCTTAATTATTCCATGAATTTCATGAATTTAAAAAAAAAATACGTGGGGCTTCGCCCTATTTTTGTGTCCAGCCAGGTACAACTAGGCAGCTGGGGGCTGGAATCTGCAGCTCAGGGAGACCCAAGCTTTCTGGGCCCCACCCGCTGCAAATTGCAGTCCGCAGCCGCCCCGGAAAATGGCACGTTCATAGAAGCGCCATCTTCTGGCGCTGTACCCAACTCATCCAGGGCCCTGGTGCGGTGGCTCACTGGGTAATAAAGGGGTTAAGGCCAGCTTGGCATTATCAGCTGGCCCTAAGCCCGAAATTCATGGGGTCACGCCAATATTAGACATGACCACCATGAATTTCTAGTAAAGTATTTAAAAAAACACAAACACCCAGAAAAAAGTCCTTTAATTGAAATAAACACACAATTCTTTATTGTTCTAAATTAAACCATACTTACCATCACGCCCATTCCAGCTGAAGCCAACGATCTCCTGCAATAAAAATAAAATAATAAACCAACATCATCCTTACCTTTCCATGGCTCCCACGACAGCTTCAGCTCTGCTACATTGAGATGACAGGCTGGACCGCAGCAGAACGCTGCCATCCAGCCTGTCATCCCGCAGACACTGAGAAGCGCAGGCCTGCTTGCGCTCCTCAGTGTCTGGCTGTGACGGCATCCAGATGAGCCGAGGTCATGTCCAATGAACTCGGCGCACCTCATGCACGTCACTGACAGCGTGGGAAAATTCTCACGCTGAAGCGCTGAGTGCAGGAGAATTTTCCCACGCTGTCAGTGACGTGCATGAGGTGAGCTGAGTTCATTGGACATGACCTCACCTCATGTATGACACTGACAGCGTGGGAGAATTCTCACGCTGAAGCGCTGAGTGCAGGAGAATTTTCCCACGCTGTCAGTGACGTGCATGAGGTGAGCCGAGTTCATTGCACATGACCTCGGCTCATCTGGATGCCGTCACAGCCTGACACTGAGGAGCGCAAGCATGCCTGTGCTTCTCAGTGTCTGCGGGATGACAGACTGGTTGGCAGCGTTGTGCTGCGGTCCAGCCTGTCATCTCGATGTAGCAGAGCTGGAGCCATCGTGGGATCCATGGAAAGGTAAGGATGAGGTTGCTTTATTATTTTTCTTTTATTGAAGGAGATCGTTGGCTTCAGCTGGAATGGGCGTGACGGTAAGTATGGTTTAATTTAGAACAATAAAGAATTGTGTCTTTATTTCAATTAAAGGACTTTTTTCTGGGTGTTTGTGTTTTTTTAAATACTTTACTAGAAATTCATGGCGGTCATGTCTAATATTGGCGTGACCCCATGAATTTCGGGCTTAGGGCCAGCTGATAATGCCAAGCTGGCCTTAACCCCTTTATTACCCAGTGAGCCACCGCACCAGGGCCCTGGATGAGTTGGGTACAGCGCCAGAAGATGGCGCTTCTATGAACACGCCATTTTCCGGGGCGGCTGCGGACTGCAATTTGCAGCGGGTGGGGCCCAGAAAGCTTGGGCCTCCCTGCGCTGCAAATTCCAGCCCCCAGCTGCCTAGTTGTACCTGGCTGGACACAAAAATAGGGTGAAGCCCCACGTATTTTTTTTTTTAATTATTTCATGAAATTCATGGAATAATTAAGAAAAAAAGGGCTTCCCTATATTGTTGTGTCCGGCTAGGTACAAATAGGCAGCTGGTGGTTGGGGGCAGCCCGTTCCTGCTTGCTGTACCTGACTGGACACAAATATAGGGCGAAGCCCCACATAAATTTTTTTTTAATTATTTCATGAATTTGGTGGAATAATTAAAAAAAAATTGACATGGGGCTTTGCACTATATTTGTGTCCAGCCAGGTACAGCAGGCAGGAACGGGCTGCCCCCAACCACCAGCTGCCTATTTGTACCTGGTTGGACACAACAATATAGGGAAGCCCTTTTTTTCTTAATTATTCCATGAATTTCATGAAATAATTAAAAAAAAAAAAAAGTGGAGCTTCTCCCTATTTTTGTGCCCAGCCAAGTACAACTAGGCAGCTGGGGGATGGAATCTGCAGCGCAGGGAGGCCCAAGCTTTCTGCCCCCCCCCCCCGCTGAAAATTGCAGTCCGCAGCCGCCCCAGAAAATGGCGCGTTCATAGAAGCTGGATGCTGTACCTGGCTGGCATACAAAAATATGGCGAAGCCCACGTCAAAAGTTTTGGGAAAAATTAATTAAAAAATAAATAATAATTTAGGGACTGCATCTTTATTAACTCCTCAAATGTCATTTAGTGTTAAAATAAAGGATTTATTTAAAAAAAAAATGGTGTGGGATCCCCCATAATTTTAGTCTCTAGCGGAGGTTAAGCAGACGGCTGGGGCAGATGTTTGAAGCCTGGGAAGGGGGTAAAACCCACGGAGCTTCCCAGGCTACTAATATCAGCCCCCAGCTGAATACCTAGCCTTTACTAGCTATTAAAATGGGGGACCCCCCAAAAAAAAATGACGTGGGGTCCCCCCTATTTTAATAGCTAGCAAAGGCTAGGCAGACAGCTGGGGGCTGATATTAATAGCCCAGGAAGGGTGCCATGAATAATGGCCCCCTCCCAGGCTAGAAACACCAGCCGTCAGCCGCCCCAGAAATGGCGCATCCATAGGATGCGCCAATTCTGGCACTTAGCCTCGCTTTTCCACGCTGCCCCGGTGCGGTGGCAGGGGATAATAGTGGTGGGGTTCATGTCAGCGCCAGCTGCCATGATGAAGCCAAGGTTAGTAATGATGGGCGTCTATAAGACACCCCCATTACTAACCTACAAAGTGTTAAAAAGAAAAAACACACTACACCCAGAAAAAAATAATTTATTTGAAATAAAACAGACCATTTTATTTAATTCTTAGTTTACTAAAAATAATAGTTACCTGTTCACGTTCCTGCGCTGATCTCCCATGCATAGCTGTCACATCTGGAGATGGTGACAGCTGTGCATGGCTGCTGTAAGCTCACGCTGCCAGGAACACGTCCGCTCCCGGCAGCGGGAGCCCCTGACTGAGGTCACCGGAGTGCATTCAGTCAGCGCAGCTCCGGAGACCTCCTTTACGGCACTGCTGTACCGTGGGAATTTCTCACGATACAGCAGGGCCGTAAAGGAGCTAACCGGATCAGCGCTGCCTGAACTCCGGTGAACCCTTACGGCCCCGTCATTCTAGCGGCGGCAGCGGTTCAGAGCGGTCACATTCTATGTGGCTGCTCTGAACTGGAGATCTTCGTGGGACACTCGTGGACTACTACGGAGGGGTAAGGATAAGGTTGTGGTTTATTATTTTATATTTTATTACAGGAGATCGATGGCTTCGGGGAATTAGGTGTCTAGGTGAGTATAGGTGTAGTTTTTTATTTTTTACTTTATTTTAGGTGGCGATCGGCGGGGACAGGTAATGTATGAACTAATTTATTGTAGGTAACCACTGGCCACCAATGAAGTGTATTTAAAATTTATTGGGGCACAGTAGGGCAATTTAAATAGCAGGATCAGGCTGATGGGAACTACTGCTCCCATCGAGCTGATCCTGCTGGCACGAGTGGACGGGGGACAGACATAGGCCGATGGGAGTAGTAGTGTCACAATGGCCTATGTCTGCCTGCATGCACAGACACCGCGCACACCCGCACAAACATCACACAGACACCTCGCACACACACGCAGACATCGCACACACACCCCGCACACACACGCACAGACACCCGCACACACACGCACAGACACCCGCACACACACTAATCATTACCGGTCTGATGGTCTAGGAGGTGAGGCTGACCTGTGCGGCCGTGGGAAAGTTCATGTGAGTTCATGCAGTCAAGCATGAACTCACATGAACCCTCTGAGGGCACCGCGGCTACTTCAAATGAACAGCTGATCGGCATCAGCTGATACCTCAGCTGTTCATTTGAAATAACCGGCGGGAAAGCGCAGCACAGAACGGGAAAGCCGGCGGTGAAGTCTTTTCACTGCCGGCTTCCCCGCCCGGGTCCTTCGCTCCTTGGTGCTGCGCTCCCCGCCCAGTCCTAACTTACGATCGGGATGGGAGGTGGCGAGGGGAGCGGAGGATCGGGGTGGGAGGCTGCGGGGAAGCAGTATGGGGCTGAGTGATTGTTTAAAAGCCGGCGGCTTTTTACCGCGTGCCGGCTTTTAAACAATCAGGAGAATTCTTCCCCGCTGGGATGGCATTCTAATGACAGGCTGGATCGCAGCTGAGCACTGCCATCCAGCTTGTCATCCTTCACAGACACTGCAGAGCGCAGGCATTATAGGAACTTCCGATTCCGGTGTTCGATATTGTAAAAGTATCGGAATTAAGTATCGGAATTCCGATACCGCGAATATCGGCCGATACCCGATATTTCAGTATCGGAATGCTCAACACTAATTATAAGCTGACATCAACCCCAGCCCTATTACCCCACTGCCACCGCTACAGGGCAGTGGGAAGAGCGAGGCTAAGTGCCAGAATTGGCGCATCCTATGGATGCGCCATTTCTGGGGCGGCTGACAGCTGGTGTTTCTAGCCTGGGAGGGGGCCAATATTCATGGTTCCCTTCCTGGGCTATTAATATCAGCCCCCAGCTGTCTGCCTAGCCTTTGCTAGCTATTAAAATAGGGGGGACCCCACGTCATTTTTTGGGGGGGTCCCCCATTTTAATAGCTAGTAAGGGCTAGGTATTCAGCTGGGGGCTGATATTAGTAGCCTGGGAAGCTCCGTGGGTATTACCCCCTTCCCAGGCTTCAAACATCTGCCCCAGCTGTCTGCTTAACCTCCGCTAGAGACTAAAATTAAGGGGAACCCCACGCCAATTTTTTTTAAAATAAATCCTTTATTTTAACACTAAATGACAAGTACAGTAATCAACACTGTCACTGTACTTCTTATATATGTGACTGACATGTTTCTATCTATCTAATCTATGTGTGATCCTCTATTCTTTCTATTCTAAATTGTCGGGTACCGCTGCTGAATTGCCGGCCGGCTTTCTTAAAGAGACGGTGCATGAAAACACTATTATTTTTTTAAATAAATCCTTTACACTAAATGACAAGTACAGTAATCAACACTATCACTGTACTTCATATATATGTGACTGACGTGTTTCTATCTATCTAATCTATGTGTGATTCTCTATTCCTTCTATTCTAAATTGTCGGGTGCAGATGCTGAATTGCCGGCCGGCTTTTTTAAAGAGACGGTGCATGAAAACACTATTATTTTTTTTAAATAAATCCTTTACACTAAATGACAAGTACAGTAAGCAACATTGTCCCTGTACTTCATATATATGTGACTGACATGTTTCTATCTATCTAATCTATGTGTGATTCTCTATTCTTTCTGTTGTAAATTGTCGGGTACCGGTGTATGCCGCTGATGAATTGCCGGCTTTTCGCATAATACATTCTACATTATTCTTAGTTGTATTACTTCATGTAGAATTAACCTACAAGGAAAGAAAGGGTTTATTTTCATTCCGATATTAGTGTCCCATTGACTTGTATTGGTTTCCGGTATCGGAATCGGCGATATCCGATACTTTTTGAGTATCGGTCCGATCCAATCCGATACGATATTTCCTGATATCGGAAGGTATCGCTCAACACTATCACTGACATTTCCCCTATCTGAAAGTCTGATAAACGCCGGAAAAATGACTAAGTCCAAAAAAAAAATATTTTCAACTTTTTACAATTTTGCCCCCGTGGGATATATATTCTACCCACACACATTTGGAACTCTCCTGGGGTACCCTCACACATATTATTCCCTCATTTAGTGGATATTTTCACAAAAAAGTAAAATTTGAAAAAATCCAGAAAATTGGCTGAAAACGACTAAATATCAAGGACTCATTGGGCGAATCGCTCTGGAACTGAAATCAGAACGCTCACTGACATTTCCCCTATCTGAAAGTCTGATAAATGCTTGAAAAATGGCAAAGTCCAAAAAAAATTTTTTTTCAACTTTTTTCAATTTTACCCCGTGGGATATATATTCTACCCACACACATTTGGAACTCTCCTGGGGTACCCTCACACATATTATTCCCTCATTTAGTGGATGTTTTCACAAAAAAGTGAAATTTTCAAAAATCCAAATTATTGTCTGAAAACGACTAACTATCAAGGACTCATGGGGCGAATCGCTCTGGAACTGAAATCGGAATGCTCACTGACATTTCCCCTATCTGAAAGTCTGATAAACGCCGGAAAAATGACTAAGTCCAAAAAAAAATTTTTTCAACTTTTTACAATTTTACCCCCGTGGGATATATATTCTACCCACACACATTTGGAACTCTCCTGGGGTACCCTCACACATATTATTCCCTCATTTAGTGGATATTTTCACAAAAAAGTGAAATTTTCAAAAATCCAGAAAATTGGCTGAAAATGACTAAATATCAAGGGCTCATTGGGTGAATCACTCTGGAACTGAAATCGGAACGCTCACTGACATTTCCCCTATCTGAAAGTCTGATAAACGCCGGAAAAATGACTAAGTCCAAAAAAAAATTTTTTCAACTTTTTTAAATTTTACACCCGTGGGATATTTATTCTACCCACACACATTTGGAACTCTCCTGGGGTACCCTCACACATATTATTCCCTCATTTAGTGGATATTTTCACAAAAAAGTAAAATTTTCCAAAAATCCAGAAAATTGCCTGAAAACGACTAAATATCAAGGACTCATTGGGCGAATCGCTCTGGAACTGAAATCGGAACGCTCACTCCCTAGCTCACTCACTATCTGAAAGTTTGATAAACGCCGGAAAAATGACAAAGTCCAAAAAAAAATTTATTTCAACTTTTTTCAATTTTACCCCCCATCTGATATATATTCTACCCACACACATTTGGAACTCTCCTGGGGCACCCTCACACATATTATTCAATCATTTTGTGGGTATTTTCACAAAAAAGTGAAATTTTCAAAAATCCAGAAAATTGGCTGAAAACGACTAAATATCAAGGGCTCATTGGGCGAATCGCACTGTAACTGAAATCGAAACGCTCACTGACATTTCCTCAATCTGAAAGTCTGATAAACGACGGAAAAATGACTAAGTCCAAAAAAATAATTTTTTCAACTTTTTTAAATTTTACCCCCGTGGGATATATATCCTACCCACACACATTTTGAACTCTCCTGGGGTACCCTCACACATATTATTCCCTCATTTAGTGGATATTTTCACAAAAAAGTAAAATTTTCCAAAAATCCAGAAAATTGCCTGAAAACGACTAAATATCAAGGACTCATTGGGCGAATCGCTCTGGAACTGAAATCGGAACGCTCACTCCCTAGCTCACTCACTATCTGAAGGTCTGATAAATGCCGGAAAAATGACAAAGTCCAAAAAAAATTTTTTTTCAACTTTTTTCAATTTTACCCCGTGGGATATATATTCTACCCACACACATTTGGAACTCTCCTGGGGTACCCTCACACATATTATTCCCTCATTTAGTGGATGTTTTCACAAAAAAGTGAAATTTTCAAAAATCCAAATTATTGTCTGAAAACGACTAACTATCAAGGACTCATGGGGCGAATCGCTCTGGAACTGAAATCGGAATGCTCACTGACATTTCCCCTATCTGAAAGTCTGATAAACGCCGGAAAAATGACTAAGTCCAAAAAAAAATTTTTTCAACTTTTTACAATTTTACCCCCGTGGGATATATATTCTACCCACACACATTTGGAACTCTCCTGGGGTACCCTCACACATATTATTCCCTCATTTAGTGGATATTTTCACAAAAAAGTGAAATTTTCAAAAATCCAGAAAATTGGCTGAAAATGACTAAATATCAAGGGCTCATTGGGTGAATCACTCTGGAACTGAAATCGGAACGCTCACTGACATTTCCCCTATCTGAAAGTCTGATAAACGGCGGAAAAATGACTAAGTCCAAAAAAAAATTTTTTCAACTTTTTTAAATTTTACACCCGTGGGATATTTATTCTACCCACACACATTTGGAACTCTCCTGGGGTACCCTCACACATATTATTCCCTCATTTAGTGGATATTTTCACAAAAAAGTAAAATTTTCCAAAAATCCAGAAAATTGCCTGAAAACGACTAAATATCAAGGACTCATTGGGCGAATCGCTCTGGAACTGAAATCGGAACGCTCACTCCCTAGCTCACTCACTATCTGAAAGTTTGATAAACGCCGGAAAAATGACAAAGTCCAAAAAAAAATTTATTTCAACTTTTTTCAATTTTACCCCCCATCTGATATATATTCTACCCACACACATTTGGAACTCTCCTGGGGCACCCTCACACATATTATTCAATCATTTTGTGGGTATTTTCACAAAAAAGTGAAATTTTCAAAAATCCAGAAAATTGGCTGAAAACGACTAAATATCAAGGGCTCATTGGGCGAATCGCACTGTAACTGAAATCGAAACGCTCACTGACATTTCCCCAATCCGAAAGTCTGATAAACGCCGGAAAAATGACAAAGTCCAAAAAAAAATTTTTTTCAACTTTTTTCAATTTTACCCCCCGTCTCATATATATTCTACCCACACACATTTGGAACTCTCCTGGGGCACCCTCACACATATTATTCAATCATTTAGTGGATATTTTCACAAAAAAGTGAAATTTTCAAAAATCCAGAAAATTGGCTGAAAACGACTAAATATCAAGGACTCATTGGGCGAATCGCTCTGGAACTGAAATCGGAACGCTCTCTCCCTAGCTCACTCCCTATCTGAAAGTCTGATAAAAGCCGGAAAAAATGCCTAAGTCCAAAAAAAATTTTTTTTCAAGTTTTTTCAATTTTACACCGTGAGATATATATTCTACCCACACACATTTGGAACTCTCCTGGGGTACCCTCACACATATTATTCCCTCATTTAGTGGATATTTTCACAAAAAAGTGAAATTTTCAAAAATCCAGAAAATTGGCTGAAAATGACTAAATGTCAAGGACTCATTGGGCGATTCGCTCTGGAACTGAAATTGGAATGCTCACTGAAATTTGCCCTATCTGAAAGTCTGATAAACGCCGGAAAAATGACTAAATCCAAAAAAAAAATGTTTTCAACTTTTTTCAATTTTATCCCCGTGGGATATATATTCTACCCACACACATTTGGAACTCTCCTGGGGTACCCTCACACATATTATTCCCTCATTTAGTGGATATTTTCACAAAAAAGTGAAATTTTCAAAAATCCAGAAAATTGGCTGAAAACGACTAAATATCAAGAACTCATTGGGCGAATCGCTCTGGAACTGAAATCGGAACGCTCACTGACATTTCCCCTATCTGAAAGTCTGATAAACGCCGGAAAAATGACAAAGTCCAAAAAAAATTTTTTTTCAACTTTTTTCAATTTTACCCCGTGGGATATATATTCTACCTACACACATTTGGAACTCTCCTGGGGTACCCTCACACATATTATTCCCTCATTTAGTGGATGTTTTCACAAAAAAGTGACATTTTCAAAAATCCAAATTATTGGCTGAAAACGACTAAATATCAAGGACTCATGGGGCGAATCGCTCTGGAACTGAAATCGAAATACTCACTGACATTTTCCCTATCTGAAAGTCTGATAAACGCCGGAAAAATGACTAATTTCAAAAAAAAATTTTTTCAACTTTTTACAATTTTACCCCCGTGGGATATATATTCTACCCACACACATTTGGAACTCTCCTGGGGTACCCTCACACATATTATTCCCTCATTTAGTGGATATTTTCACAAAAAAGTACAATTTTCAAAAATCCAGAAAATTGGCTGAAAACGACTAAATATCAAGGACTCATTAGGCGAGTCGCTCTGGAACTGAAATCGGAATGCTCACTGACATTTACCCTATCTGAAAGTCTGATAAACACCGGAAAACTGACAAAGTCCAAAAAAAAATGTTTTCAACTTTTTTCAATTTTAATCCTGTTTGATATATATTCTACCCACACACATTTGGAACTCTCCTGGGGTACCCTCACACATATTATTCCCTCATTTAGTGGATATTTTCACAAAAAAGTGAAATTTTCAAAAATCCTGAAAATTGGCCAAAAATGACTAAATATCAAGGACTCATTGGGCGAATCGCTCTGGAACTGAAATCGGAACGCTCACTGACATTTCCCCTATCTGAAAGTATGATAAACGCCCGAAAAATGACTAAGTCCAAAAAAAAATTTTTTTCAACTTTTTTCAATTTTACCCCCCGTGTGATATATATTCTACCCACACACATTTGGAACTCTCCTGGGGTACCCTCACACAATTTATTCCCTCATTTAGTGGATATTTTCATAAAAAAGTAAAATTTTCAAAAATTCAGAAAATTGGCTGAAAACGACTAAATATCAAGGACTCATTGGGCGAATCGCTCTGGAACTGAAATCGGAACGCTCACTCCCTAGCTCACTCACTATATGAAAGTCTGATAAACGCCGGAAAAATGACTAAGTCCAAAAAAAAATGTTTTCAACTTTTTTCAATTTTACCCCCGTGGGATATATATTCTACCCACACACATTTGGAACTCTCCTGGGGTACCCTCACACATATTATTCCCTCATTGAGTGGATATTTTCACAAAAAAGTGAAATTTTCAAAAATCCAAAAAATTGGCTGAAAACGACTAAATATCAAGGACTCATTGGGCGAATCGCTCTGGAACTGAAATCGGAACGCTCACTGACATTTGCCCTATCTGAAAGTCTGATAAACACCGGAAAAATGACTAAATCCAAAAAAAAAATTTTTTCAACTTTTTTAAATTTTACCCCCGTGGGATATATATTCTACCCACACACATTTGGAACTCTCCTGGGGTACCCTCACACATATTATTCTCTCATTTAGTGGATATTTTCACAAAAAAGTGAAATTTTCAAAAATCCAAAATATTGGCTGAAAACGACTAAATATGAAGGACTCATTTGGCGAATCGCTCTGGAACTGAAATCGGAACGCTCACTGACATTTCCCCTTATGTGAAAGTCTGATAAACGCCGGAAAAATGACAGTCCAAAAAAAAATTTTTTCAACTTTTTTCAATTTTACCCCCGTGGGATATATATTCTACCCACACACATTTGGAACTCTCCTGGGGTACCCTCATACATATTATTCCCTCATTTAGTGGATATTTTGACAAAAAAGTGAAATTTTCAAAAATCCAGAAAATTGGCTGAAAACGACTAAATATCAAGGACTCATTGGGAAAATCGCTCTGGCATTGAAATCGGAACGCTCACTGACATTTGCCCTATCTGAAAGTCTGATAAACGCCGGAAAAATGACTAAGTCCAAAAAAAAAATGTTTTCAACTTTTTTCAATTTTACCCCCGTGGGATATATATTCTACCCACACACATTTGGAACTCTCCTGGGTACCCTCACACATATTATTCCCTCATTTGGTGGATATTTTGACAAAAAAGTGAAATTTTCAAAAATCCAGAAAATTGGCTGAAAACGACTAAACATCAAGGATTCATTGAGCGAATCGCTCTGGAACTGAAATCGGAACGCTCACTGACATTTCCCCTATCTGAAGGTCTGATAAACGCCGGAAAAATGACTAAGTCCAAAAAAATGATTTTTTAAACTTTTTTAAATTTTACCCCCATGGGATATATATTCTACCCACACACATTTGGAACTCTCCTGGGGTACCCTCACACATATTATTCCCTCATTTAGTGGATATTTTCACAAAAAAGTAAAATTTTCCAAAAATCCAGAAAATTGCCTGAAAACGACTAAATATCAAGGACTCATTGGGCGAATCGCTCTGGAACTGAAATCGGAACGCTCACTCCCTAGCTCACTCACTATCTGAAAGTCTGATAAACGCCGGAAAAATGACTGTCCAAAAAAAAATTTTTTTCAACTTTTTTCAATTTTACCCCCCGTCTGATATATATTCTACCCACACACATTTGGAACTCTCCTGGGGCACCCTCACACATATTATTCAATCATTTAGTGGACATTTTCACAAAAAAGTGAAATTTTCAAAAATCCAGAAAATTGGCTGAAAACGACTAAATATCAAGGACTCATTGGGCGAATCGCTCTGGAACTGAAATTGGAACGCTCACTCCCTAGCTCACTCACTATCTGAAAGTCTGATAAATGACGGAAAAAATGCCTAAGTCCAAAAAAAAATTTTTTTCAAGTTTTTTCAATTTTACACCGTGAGATATATATTCTACCCACACACATTTGGAACTCTCCTGGGGTACCCTCACACATATTATTCCCTCATTTATTGGATATTTTCACAAAAAAGTGACATTTTCAAAAATCCAGAAAATTGGCTGAAAATGACTAAATATCAAGAACTCATTGGACGAATCGCTCTGGAACTGAAATCGGAATGCTCACTACCTAGCTCACTCCCTATCTGAAAGTCTGATAAATGCCGGAAAAAATGCCTAAGTCCAAAAAAAATTTTTTTTCAACTTTTTTCAATTTTACACCGTGAGATATATATTCTACCCACACACATTTGGAACTCTCCTGGGGTACCCTCACACATATTATTCCCTCATTTAGTGGATATTTTCACAAAAAAGTGAAATTTTCAAAAATCCAGAAAATTAGCTGAAAACGACTAAATATCAAGGACTCATTGGGCGAATCACTCTGGAACTGAAATTGGAATGCTGACTGACATTTGCCCTATCTGAAAGTCTGATAAACGCCGGAAAAATGACTAAATCCAAAAAAAAAATGTTTTCAACTTTTTTCAATTTTATCCCCGTGGGATATATATTCTACCCACACACATTTGGAACTCTCCTGGGGTACCCTCACACATATTATTCCCTCATTTAGTGGATATTTTCACAAAAAAGTGAAATTTTCAAAAATCCAAAAAATTGGCTGAAAACGACTAAATATCAAGGACTCATTGGGCGAATCGCTCTGGAACTGAAATCGGAACGCTCACTGACATTTGCCCTATCTGAAAGTCTGATAAACACCGGAAAAATGACTAAATCCCAAAAAAAAAATTTTTCAACTTTTTTCAATTTTACCCCCGTGGGATATATATTCTACCCACACACATTTGGAACTCTCCTGGGGTACCCTCACACATATTATTCTCTCATTTAGTGGATATTTTCACAAAAAAGTGAAATTTTCAAAAATCCAAAATATTGGCTGAAAACGACTAAATATCAAGGACACATTTGGCGAATCGCTCTGGAACTGAAATCGGAACGCTCACTGACATTTCCCCTATCTGAAAGTCTGATAAACGCCGGAAAAATTACTAAGTCCAAAAAATTATTTTTTCAACTTTTTTCAATTTTACCCCCGTGGGATATATATTCTACCCACACACATTTCTAACTCTCCTGGGGTACCCTCACACATATTTTTCCCTCATTTAGTGGATATTTTCACAAAAAAGTGAAATTGTCAAAAATCCAGAAAATTGGCTGAAAACGACTAAATATCAAGGACTCATTGGGCGAATCGCTCTAGAACTGAAATCGGAACGCTCACTGACATTTGCCCTATCTGAAAGTCTGATAAACGCCGGAAAAATGACTAAGTCCAAAAAAAAATGTTTTCAACTTTTTTCAATTTTACCCCCGTGGGATATATATTCTACCCACACACATTTGGAACTCTCCTGGGGTACCCTCACACATATTATTCCCTCATTTGGTGGATATTTTCCCAAAAAAGTGAAATTTTCAAAAATCCAGAAAATTGGCTGAAAACACTAAACATCAAGGACTCATTGAGCGAATCGCTCTGGAACTGAAATCGGAACGCTCACTAACATTTCCCCTATCTGAAGGTCTGATAAACGCCGGAAAAATGACTAAGTCCAAAAAAATAATTTTTTCAACTTTTTTAAATTTTACCCCCGTGGGATATATATTCTACCCACACACATTTGGAACTCTCCTGGGGTACCCTCACACATATTATTCCCTCATTTAGTGGATATTTTCACAAAAAAGTAAAATTTTCCAAAAATCCAGAAAATTGGCTGAAAACGACTAAATATCAAGGACTCATTGGGTGAATCGCTCTGGAACTGAAATCGGAACGCTCACTCCCTAGCTCACTCACGATCTGAAAGTCTGATAAACGCCGGAAACATGACAAAGTCCAAAAAAAAATTTTTTTCAACTTTTTTCAATTTTACCCCCCGTCTGATATATATTCTACCCACACACATTTGGAACTCTCCTGGGGCACCCTCACACATATTATTCAATCATTTAGTGGATATTTTCACAAAAAAGTGAAATTTTCAAAAATCCAGAAAATTGGCTGAAAACGACTAAATATCAAGGACTCATTGGGCGAATCGCTCTGGAACTGAAATCGGAACGCTCACTCACATTTGCCCTATCTGAAAGTCTGATAAACACCGGAAAAATGACTAAATCCAAAAAAAAAAATTTTTCAACTTTTTTCAATTTTACCCCCGTGGGATATATATTCTACCAACACACATTTGGAACTCTCCTGGGGTACCCTCACACATATTATTCTCTCATTTAGTGGATATTTTCACAAAAAAGTGAAATTTTCAAAAATCCAAAATATTGGCTGAAAACGACTAAATATCAAGGACACATTTGGCGAATCGCTCTGGAACTGAAATCGGAACGCTCACTGACATTTCCCCTATCTGAAAGTCTGATAAACGCCGGAAAAATTACTAAGTCCAAAAAATTATTTTTTCAACTTTTTTCAATTTTACCCCCGTGGGATATATATTCTACCCACACACATTTCTAACTCTCCTGGGGTACCCTCACACATATTTTTCCCTCATTTAGTGGATATTTTCACAAAAAAGTGAAATTGTCAAAAATCCAAAAAATTGGCTGAAAACGACTAAATATCAAGGACTCATTGGGCGAATCGCTCTGGAACTGAAATCGGAACGCTCACTGACATTTGCCCTATCTGAAAGTCTGATAAACACCGGAAAAATGACTAAATCCAAAAAAAAAATTTTTTCAACTTTTTTCAATTTTACCCCCGTGGGATATATATTCTACCCACACACATTTGGAACTCTCCTGGGGTACCCTCACACATATTATTCTCTCATTTAGTGGATATTTTCACAAAAAAGTGAAATTTTCAAAAATCCAAAATATTGGCTGAAAACGACTAAATATCAAGGACTCATTTGGCGAATCGCTCTGGAACTGAAATCGGAACGCTCACTGACATTTCCCCTTATGTGAAAGTCTGATAAACGCCGGAAAAATGACAGTCCAAAAAAAAATTTTTTAAACTTTTTTCAATTTTACCCCCGTGGGATATATATTCTACCCACACACATTTGGAACTCTCCTGGGGTACCCTCATACATATTATTCCCTCATTTAGTGGATATTTTCACAAAAAAGTGAAATTTTCAAAAATCCAGAAAATTGGCTGAAAACGACTAAATATCAAGGACTCATTGGGAAAATCGCTCTGGCATTGAAATCGGAACGCTCACTGACATTTGCCCTATCTGAAAGTCTGATAAACGCCGGAAAAATGACTAAGTCCAAAAAAAAAATGTTTTCAACTTTTTTCAATTTTACCCCCGTGGGATATATATTCTACCCACACACATTTGGAACTCTCCTGGGGTACCCTCACACATATTATTCCCTCATTTAGTGGATATTTTCACAAAAAAGTAAAATTTTCCAAAAATCGAGAAAATTGCCTGAAAACGACTAAATATCAAGGACTCATTGGGCGAATCGCTCTGGAACTGAAATCGGAACGCTCACTCCCTAGCTCACTCACTATCTGAAAGTCTGATAAACGCCGGAAAAATGACTGTCCAAAAAAAAATTTTTTTTAACTTTTTTCAATTTTACCCCCCGTCTGATATATATTCTACCCACACACATTTGGAACTCTCCTGGGGCACCCTCACACATATTATTCAATCATTTAGTGGACATTTTCACAAAAAAGTGAAATTTTCAAAAATCCAGAAAATTGGCTGAAAACGACTAAATATCAAGGACTCATTGGGCGAATCGCTCTGGAACTGAAATCGGAACGCTCACTCCCTAGCTCACTCACTATCTGAAAGTCTGATAAACGCCGGAAACATGACAAAGTCCAAAAAAAAATTTTTTTCAACTTTTTTCAATTTTACCCCCCGTCTGATATATATTCTACCCACACACATTTGGAACTCTCCTGGGGCACCCTCACACATTTTATTCAATCATTTAGTGGATATTTTCACAAAAAAGTGAAATTTTCAAAAATCCAGAAAATTGGCTGAAAACGACTAAATATCAAGGACTCATTGGGCGAATCGCTCTGGAACTGAAATCGGAACGCTCACTCCCTAGCTCACTCCCTATCTGAAAGTCTGATAAATGACGGAAAAAATGCCTAAGTCCAAAAAAAATTTTTTTTCAAGTTTTTTCAATTTTACACCGTGAGATATATATTCTACCCACACACATTTGGAACTCTCCTGGGGTACCCTCACACATATTATTCCCTCATTTAGTGGATATTTTCACAAAAAAGTGAAATTTTCAAAAATCCAGAAAATTGGCTGAAAATGACTAAATGTCAAGGACTCATTGGGCGAATCGCTCAGGAACTGAAATTGGAATGCTCACTGAAATTTGCCCAATCCGAAAGTCTGATAAACGCCGGAAAAATGACTAAGTCCAAAAAAATAATTTTTTCAACTTTTTTCAATTTTACCCCCCGTGTGATATATATTCTACCCACACACATTTGGAACTCTCCTGGGGTACCCTCACACAATTTATTCCCTCATTTAGTGGATATTTTCATAAAAAAGTAAAATTTTCAAAAATTCAGAAAATTGGCTGAAAACAACTAAATATCAAGGACTCATTGGGCGAATCGCTCTGGAACTGAAATCGGAACGCTCACTCCCTAGCTCACTCACTATCTGAAAGTCTGATAAACGCCGGAAAAATGACAAAGTCCAAAAAAAAAATTTTTTCAACTTTTTTCAGTTTTACCCCCCGTCTGATATATATTCTACCCACACACATTTGGAACTCTCCTGGGGTACCCTCACACATATTATTCCCTCATTTAGTGGATATTTTCACAAAAAAGTGAAATTTTCAAAAATCCAGAAAATTGGCTGAAAATGACTAAATGTCAAGGACTCATTGGGCGAATTGCTCTGGAACTGAAATTGGAATGCTCACTGAAATTTGCCCTATCTGAAAGTCTGATAAACGCCGGAAAAATGACTAAATCCAAAAAAAAAATGTTTTCAACTTTTTTCAATTTTATCCCCATGGGATATATATTCTACGCACACACATTTGGAACTCTCCTGGGGTACCCTCACACATATTATTCCCTCATTTAGTGGATATTTTCACAAAAAAGTGAAATTTTCAAAAATCCAGAAAATTGGCTGAAAACGACTAAATATCAAGAACTCATTGGACGAATCGCTCTGGAACTGAAATCGGAACGCTCACTACCTAGCTCACTCCCTATCTGAAAGTCTGATAAATGCCGGAAAAAATGCCTAAGTCCCAAAAAAATTTTTTTTCAACTTTTTTCAATTTTACACCGTGAGATATATATTCTACCCACACACATTTGGAACTCTCCTGGGGTACCCTCACACATATTATTCCCTCATTTAGTGGATATTTTCACAAAAAAGTGAAATTTTCAAAAATCCAGAAAATTGGCTGAAGACGACTAAATATCAAGGACTCATTGGGCGAATCACTCTGGAACTGAAATTGGAATGCTGACTGACATTTGCTCTATCTGAAAGTCTGATAAACGCCGGAAAAATGACTAAATCCAAAAAAAAAATGTTTTCAACTTTTTTCAATTTTATCCCCGTGGGATATATATTCTACCCACACACATTTGGAACTCTCCTGGGGTACCCTCACACATATTATTCCCTCATTTAGTGGATATTTTCACAAAAAAGTGAAATTTTCAAAAATCCAAAAAATTGGCTGAAAACGACTAAATATCAAGGACTCATTGGGCGAATCGCTCTGGAACTGAAATCGGAACGCTCACTGACATTTGCCCTATCTGAAAGTCTGATAAACACCGGAAAAATTACTAAATCCAAAAAAAAAAATTTTTCAACTTTTTTCAATTTTACCCCCGTGGGATATATATTCTACCCACACACATTTGGAACTCTCCTGGGGTACCCTCACACATATTATTCTCTCATTTAGTGGATATTTTCACAAAAAAGTGAAATTTTCAAAAATCCAAAATATTGGCTGAAAACGACTAAATATCAAGGACTCATTTGGCGAATCGCTCTGGAACTGAAATCGGAACGCTCACTGACATTTCCCCTATCTGAAAGTCTGATAAACGCCGGAAAAATTACTAAGTCCAAAAAATTATTTTTTCAACTTTTTTCAATTTTACCCCCGTGGGATATATATTCTACCCACACACATTTCTAACTCTCCTGGGGTACCCTCACACATATTTTTCCCTCATTTAGTGGATATTTTCACAAAAAAGTGAAATTGTCAAAAATCCAAAATATTGGCTGAAAACGACTAAATATCAAGGACTCATTTGGCGAATCGCTCTGGAACTGAAATCGGAACGCTCACTGACATTTCCCCTTATGTGAAAGTCTGATAAACGCCGGAAAAATGACAGTCCAAAAAAAAATTTTTTCAACTTTTTTCAATTTTACCCCCGTGGGATATATATTCTACCCACACACATTTGGAACTCTCCTGGGGTACCCTCATACATATTATTCCCTCATTTAGTGGATATTTTCACAAAAAAGTGAAATTTTCAAAAATCCAGAAAATTGGCTGAAAACGACTAAATATCAAGGACTCATTGGGAAAATCACTCTGGCATTGAAATCGGAACGCTCACTGACATTTGCCCTATCTGAAAGTCTGATAAACGCCGGAAAAATGACTAAGTCCAAAAAAAAAATGTTTTCAACTTTTTTCAATTTTACCCCCGTGGGATATATATTCTACCCACACACATTTGGAACTCTCCTGGGGTACCCTCACACATATTATTCTCTCATTTAGTGGATATTTTCACAAAAAAGTGAAATTTTCAAAAATCCAAAATATTGGCTGAAAACGACTAAATATCAAGGACTCTTTGAGCGAATCGCTCTGGAACTGAAATCGGAACGCTCACTGACATTTCCCCTATCTGAAAGTCTGATAAACGCCGGAAAAATTAGTAAGTCCAAAAAAAAATTTTTTTTAACTTTTTTCAATTTTACCCCCGTGGGATATATATTCTACCCACACACATTTGGAACTCTCCTGGGGTACCTTCACACATATTATTCCCTCATTTAGTGGATATTTTCACAAAAAAGTGAAATTTTCAAAAATCCAGAAAATTGGCTGAAAACGACTAAACATCAAGGACTCATTGAGCGAATCGCTCTGGAACTGAAATCGGAACGCTCACTGACATTTCCCCTCTCTGAAAGTTTGATAAACGCTGGAAAAATGACTAAGTCCAAAAAAAAATTTTTTCAACTTTTTTTAATTTTACCCCCGTGAGATATATATTCTACCCACACACATTTGGAACTCTCCTGTGGTACCCTCACGCATATTATTCCCTCATTTAGTGGATATTTTCACAAAAAAGTGAAATTTTCAAAAATCCAAAATATTGGCTGAAAACGTCTATATATCAAAGACTCATTGGGCGAATCGCACTGGAACTGAAATCAGAACGCTCACTGACATTTCCCCTATCTGAAAGTCTGATAAACGCCGGAAAAATGACTAAGTCCAAAAAAAAAATGTTTTCAACTTTTTTCAATTTTACCCCCGTGGCACATATATTCTACCCACACACATTTGGAACTCTCCTGGGGTACCCTCACACATATTATTCTCTCATTTAGTGGATATTTTCACAAAAAAGTGAAATTTTCAAAAATCCAGAAAATTGGCTGAAAATGACTAAATATCAAGGACTCATTGGGCGAATCGCTCTGGAACTGAAATCGGAACGCTCACTGACATTTCCCCTATGTGAAAGTCTGATAAACGCCGGAAAAATTACTAAGTCCAAAAAATTATTTTTTCAACTTTTTTCAATTTTACCCCCGTGGGATATATATTCTACCCACACACATTTCTAACTCTCCTGGGGTACCCTCACACATATTTTTCCCTCATTTAGTGGATATTTTCACAAAAAAGTGAAATTGTCAAAAATCCAGAAAATTGGCTGAAAACTATTAAATATCAAAGACTCAATGGACGAATCGCTCTGGAACTGAAATTGGAACGCTCACTGACATTTGCCCTATCTGAAAGTCTGATAAACGCCGGAAAAATTAGTAAGTCCAAAAAAAAATTTTTTTAAACTTTTTTCAATTTTACCCCCGTGGGATATATATTCTACCCACACACATTTGGAACTCTCCTGGGGTACCTTCACACATATTATTCCCTCATTTAGTGGATATTTTCACAAAAAAGTGAAATTTTCAAAAATCCAGAAAATTGGCTGAAAACGACTAAACATCAAGGTCTCATTGAGCGAATCGCTCTGGAACTGAAATCGGAACGCTCACTGACATTTCCCCTCTCTGAAAGTTTGATAAACGCCGGAAAAATGACTAAGTCCAAAAAAAAATTTTTTCAACTTTTTTCAATTTTACCCCCGTGAGATATATATTCTACCCACACACATTTGGAACTCTCCTGTGGTACCCTCACACATATTATTCCCTCATTTAGTGGATATTTTCACAAAAAAGTGAAATTTTCAAAAATCCAAAATATTGGCTGAAAACGTCTATATATCAAAGACTCATTGGGCGAATCGCACTGGAACTGAAATCAGAACGCTCACTGACATTTCCCCTAGCTGAAAGTCTGATAAACGCCGGAAAAATTACTAAGTCCAAAAAATTATTTTTTCAACTTTTTTCAATTTTACCCCCGTGGGATATATATTCTACCCAAACACATTTCTAACTCTCCTGGGGTACCCTCACACATATTTTTCCCTCATTTAGTGGATATTTTCACAAAAAAGTGAAATTGTCAAAAATCCAGAAAATTGGCTGAAAACTATTAAATATCAAAGACTCAATGGACGAATCGCTCTGGAACTGAAATTGGAACGCTCACTGACATTTGCCCTATCTGAAAGTCTGATAAACGCCGGAAAAATGACTAAGTCCAAAAAAAAAATGTTTTCAACTTTTTTCAATTTTACCCCCGTGGGATATATATTCTACCCACACACATTTGGAACTCTCCTGGGGTACCCTCACACATATTATTCTCTCATTTAGTGGATATTTTCACAAAAAAGTGAAATTTTCAAAAATCCAAAATATTGGCTGAAAACGACTAAATATCAAGGACTCTTTGAGCGAATCGCTCTGGAACTGAAATCGGAACGCTCACTGACATTTCCCCTATCTGAAAGTCTGATAAACGCCGGAAAAATTACTAAGTCCAAAAAAAAATTTTTTTAAACTTTTTTCAATTTTACCCCCGTGGGATATATATTCTACCCACACACATTTGGAACTCTCCTGGGGTACCTTCACACATATTATTCCCTCATTTAGTGGATATTTTCACAAAAAAAGTGAAATTTTCAAAAATCCAGAAAATTGGCTGAAAACGACTAAATATCAAGGACTCATTGGGCGAATCGCTCTGGAACTGAAATCGGAACGCTCACTCCCTAGCTCACTCCCTATCTGAAAGTCTGATAAATGACGGAAAAAATGCCTAAGTCCAAAAAAAATTTTTTTTCAAGTTTTTTCAATTTTACACCGTGAGATATATATTCTACCCACACACATTTGGAACTCTCCTGGGGTACCCTCACACATATTATTCCCTCATTTAGTGGATATTTTCACAAAAAAGTGAAATTTTCAAAAATCCAGAAAATTGGCTGAAAATGACTAAATGTCAAGGACTCATTGGGCGAATCGCTCAGGAACTGAAATTGGAATGCTCACTGAAATTTGCCCAATCCGAAAGTCTGATAAACGCTGGAAAAATGACTAAGTCCAAAAAAATAATTTTTTCAACTTTTTTCAATTTTACCCCCCGTGTGATATATATTCTACCCACACACATTTGGAACTCTCCTGGGGTACCCTCACACAATTTATTCCCTCATTTAGTGGATATTTTCATAAAAAAGTAAAATTTTCAAAAATTCAGAAAATTTGCTGAAAACAACTAAATATCAAGGACTCATTGGGCGAATCGCTCTGGAACTGAAATCGGAACGCTCACTCCCTAGCTCACTCACTATCTGAAAGTCTGATAAACGCCGGAAAAATGACAAAGTCCAAAAAAAAAATTTTTTCAACTTTTTTCAGTTTTACCCCCCGTCTGATATATATTCTACCCACACACATTTGGAACTCTCCTGGGGTACCCTCACACATATTATTCCCTCATTTAGTGGATATTTTCACAAAAAAATGAAATTTTCAAAAATCCAGAAAATTGGCTGAAAATGACTAAATGTCAAGGACTCATTGGGCGAATTGCTCTGGAACTGAAATTGGAATGCTCACTGAAATTTGCATTATCTGAAAGTCTGATAAACGCCGGAAAAATGACTAAATCCAAAAAAAAAATGTTTTCAACTTTTTTCAATTTTATCCCCATGGGATATATATTCTACGCACACACATTTGGAACTCTCCTGGGGTACCCTCACACATATTATTCCCTCATTTAGTGGATATTTTCACAAAAAAGTGAAATTTTCAAAAATCCAGAAAATTGGCTGAAAACGACTAAATATCAAGAACTCATTGGACGAATCGCTCTGGAACTGAAATCGGAACGCTCACTACCTAGCTCACTCCCTATCTGAAAGTCTGATAAATGCCGGAAAAAATGCCTAAGTCCCAAAAAAATTTTTTTTAAACTTTTTTCAATTTTACACCGTGAGATATATATTCTACCCACACACATTTGGAACTCTCCTGGGGTACCCTCACACATATTATTCCCTCATTTAGTGGATATTTTCACAAAAAAGTGAAATTTTCAAAAATCCAGAAAATTGGCTGAAGACGACTAAATATCAAGGACTCATTGGGCGAATCACTCTGGAACTGAAATTGGAATGCTGACTGACATTTGCCCTATCTGAAAGTCTGATAAATGCCGGAAAAATGACTAAATCCAAAAAAAAAATGTTTTCAACTTTTTTCAATTTTATCCCCGTGGGATATATATTCTACCCACACACATTTGGAACTCTCCTGGGGTACCCTCACACATATTATTCCCTCATTTAGTGGATATTTTCACAAAAAAGTGAAATTTTCAAAAATCCAAAAAATTGGCTGAAAACGACTAAATATCAATGACTCATTGGGCGAATCGCTCTGGAACTGAAATCGGAACGCTCACTGACATTTGCCCTATCTGAAAGTCTGATAAACACCGGAAAAATGACTAAATCCAAAAAAAAAAATTTTTCAACTTTTTTCAATTTTACCCCCGTGGGATATATATTCTACCCACACACATTTGGAACTCTCCTGGGGTACCCTCACACATATTATTCTCTCATTTAGTGGATATTTTCACAAAAAAGTGAAATTTTCAAAAATCCAAAATATTGGCTGAAAACGACTAAATATCAAGGACTCATTTGGCGAATCGCTCTGGAACTGAAATCGGAACGCTCACTGACATTTCCCCTATCTGAAAGTCTGATAAACGCCGGAAAAATTACTAAGTCCAAAAAATTATTTTTTCAACTTTTTTCAATTTTACCCCCGTGGGATATATATTCTACCCACACACATTTCTAACTCTCCTGGGGTACCCTCACACATATTTTTCCCTCATTTAGTGGATATTTTCACAAAAAAGTGAAATTGTCAAAAATCCAAAATATTGGCTGAAAACGACTAAATATCAAGGACTCATTTGGCGAATCGCTCTGGAACTGAAATCGGAACGCTCACTGACATTTCCCCTTATGTGAAAGTCTGATAAACGCCGGAAAAATGACAGTCCAAAAAAAAATTTTTTCAACTTTTTTCAATTTTACCCCCGTGGGATATATATTCTACCCACACACATTTGGAACTCTCCTGGGGTACCCTCATACATATTATTCCCTCATTTAGTGGATATTTTCACAAAAAAGTGAAATTTTCAAAAATCCAGAAAATTGGCTGAAAACGACTAAATATCAAGGACTCATTGGGAAAATCACTCTGGCATTGAAATCGGAACGCTCACTGACATTTGCCCTATCTGAAAGTCTGATAAACGCCGGAAAAATGACTAAGTCCAAAAAAAAAATGTTTTCAACTTTTTTCAATTTTACCCCCGTGGGATATATATTCTACCCACACACATTTGGAACTCTCCTGGGGTACCCTCACACATATTATTCTCTCATTTAGTGGATATTTTCACAAAAAAGTGAAATTTTCAAAAATCCAAAATATTGGCTGAAAACGACTAAATATCAAGGACTCTTTGAGCGAATCGCTCTGGAACTGAAATCGGAACGCTCACTGACATTTCCCCTATCTGAAAGTCTGATAAACGCCGGAAAAATTAGTAAGTCCAAAAAAAAATTTTTTTTAACTTTTTTCAATTTTACCCCCGTGGGATATATATTCTACCCACACACATTTGGAACTCTCCTGGGGTACCTTCACACATATTATTCCCTCATTTAGTGGATATTTTCACAAAAAAGTGAAATTTTCAAAAATCCAGATAATTAGCTGAAAACGACTAAACATCAAGGACTCATTGAGCGAATCGCTCTGGAACTGAAATCGGAACGCTCACTGACATTTCCCCTCTCTGAAAGTTTGATAAACGCTGGAAAAATGACTAAGTCCAAAAAAAAATTTTTTCAACTTTTTTTAATTTTACCCCCGTGAGATATATATTCTACCCACACACATTTGGAACTCTCCTGTGGTACCCTCACGCATATTATTCCCTCATTTAGTGGATATTTTCACAAAAAAGTGAAATTTTCAAAAATCCAAAATATTGGCTGAAAACGTCTATATATCAAAGACTCATTGGGCGAATCGCACTGGAACTGAAATCAGAACGCTCACTGACATTTCCCCTATCTGAAAGTCTGATAAACGCCGGAAAAATGACTAAGTCCAAAAAAAAAATGTTTTCAACTTTTTTCAATTTTACCCCCGTGGCACATATATTCTACCCACACACATTTGGAACTCTCCTGGGGTACCCTCACACATATTATTCTCTCATTTAGTGGATATTTTCACAAAAAAGTGAAATTTTCAAAAATCCAGAAAATTGGCTGAAAATGACTAAATATCAAGGACTCATTGGGCGAATCGCTCTGGAACTGAAATCGGAACGCTCACTGACATTTCCCCTATGTGAAAGTCTGATAAACGCCGGAAAAATTACTAAGTCCAAAAAATTATTTTTTCAACTTTTTTCAATTTTACCCCCGTGGGATATATATTCTACCCACACACATTTCTAACTCTCCTGGGGTACCCTCACACATATTTTTCCCTCATTTAGTGGATATTTTCACAAAAAAGTGAAATTGTCAAAAATCCAGAAAATTGGCTGAAAACTATTAAATATCAAAGACTCAATGGACGAATCGCTCTGGAACTGAAATTGGAACGCTCACTGACATTTGCCCTATCTGAAAGTCTGATAAACGCCGGAAAAATTAGTAAGTCCAAAAAAAAATTTTTTTAAACTTTTTTCAATTTTACCCCCGTGGGATATATATTCTACCCACACACATTTGGAACTCTCCTGGGGTACCTTCACACATATTATTCCCTCATTTAGTGGATATTTTCACAAAAAAGTGAAATTTTCAAAAATCCAGAAAATTGGCTGAAAACGACTAAACATCAAGGTCTCATTGAGCGAATCGCTCTGGAACTGAAATCGGAACGCTCACTGACATTTCCCCTCTCTGAAAGTTTGATAAACGCCGGAAAAATGACTAAGTCCAAAAAAAAATTTTTTCAACTTTTTTCAATTTTACCCCCGTGAGATATATATTCTACCCACACACATTTGGAACTCTCCTGTGGTACCCTCACACATATTATTCCCTCATTTAGTGGATATTTTCACAAAAAAGTGAAATTTTCAAAAATCCAAAATATTGGCTGAAAACGTCTATATATCAAAGACTCATTGGGCGAATCGCACTGGAACTGAAATCAGAACGCTCACTGACATTTCCCCTATCTGAAAGTCTGATAAACGCCGGAAAAATTACTAAGTCCAAAAAATTATTTTTTCAACTTTTTTCAATTTTACCCCCGTGGGATATATATTCTACCCAAACACATTTCTAACTCTCCTGGGGTACCCTCACACATATTTTTCCCTCATTTAGTGGATATTTTCACAAAAAAGTGAAATTGTCAAAAATCCAGAAAATTGGCTGAAAACTATTAAATATCAAAGACTCAATGGACGAATCGCTCTGGAACTGAAATTGGAACGCTCACTGACATTTGCCCTATCTGAAAGTCTGATAAACGCCGGAAAAATGACTAAGTCCAAAAAAAAAATGTTTTCAACTTTTTTCAATTTTACCCCCGTGGGATATATATTCTACCCACACACATTTGGAACTCTCCTGGGGTACCCTCACACATATTATTCTCTCATTTAGTGGATATTTTCACAAAAAAGTGAAATTTTCAAAAATCCAAAATATTGGCTGAAAACGACTAAATATCAAGGACTCTTTGAGCGAATCGCTCTGGAACTGAAATCGGAACGCTCACTGACATTTCCCCTATCTGAAAGTCTGATAAACGCCGGAAAAATTACTAAGTCCAAAAAAAAATTTTTTTAAACTTTTTTCAATTTTACCCCCGTGGGATATATATTCTACCCACACACATTTGGAACTCTCCTGGGGTACCTTCACACATATTATTCCCTCATTTAGTGGATATTTTCACAAAAAAAGTGAAATTTTCAAAAATCCAGAAAATTGGCTGAAAACGACTAAACATCAAGGACTCATTGAGCGAATCGCTCTGGAACTGAAATCGCAACGCTCACTGACATTTCCCCTATCTGAAAGTCTGATAAACGCAGGAAAAATGACTAAGTCCAAAAAAAAAATGTTTTCAACTTTTTTCAATTTTACCCCCGTGGGATATATATTCTACGCACACACATTTGGAACTCTCCTGGGGTACCCTCACACATATTATTCTCTCATTTAGTGGATATTTTCACAAAAAAGTGAAATTTTCAAAAATCCAGAAAATTGGCTGAAAACGACTAAATATCAAGGATAGTGTTGAGCCACCCCCGTAGTGTTCGAGTTCGGTTCGGTTCGTCGAACACCCGTGTGTTCGCCGAACTGTTCGTCGAACTGTTCGTCGAACACCTTCGAACACCGTTAAACCAATGGCAGGCAAACAAAAACACATAGAAACACATAGAAAACACCTTCAAAGGTGTCCAAAAGTTGACAAACTGCTCAGAAGACACAACTAACACATGGAAAAGTGACAAGTACATATAGTCATGCGAAAATAAAAGAGGTGGAGGAGTAAAAGGAGGGGGAGACACAGATATAGGCATGTCATGCCCTTCTAAAATCCAAAAAGTGAGAAGCCGACACGGCCAGTCCGCTCCTGCCCGTGCCACCTCCGTGTCGACAGGTTTGTGCCAGAGCCGCGGTGAACCCTGATGGCCAGCCCCCCTCTCCCAATACTGGTGCCTGTCCGCTGGTGGGTCGAGCGAGCCCCCCTGTGGTGGAGGCAGCTCTAAGCTTTTTAAATTAAATTGTCTCTCTAATTTGAATGAATACACTTTAAATCCATTTACAAGGATCTATTGGAGGGCAAGTCTCATGCCAGCAGCCGCGTAATTCCAGCTCCAGTAGCGTCCACTAAAGCTGCTGCAGTTAAAAAGCTTTTATAAGGATCGAGCTCGGCTGTCCACCGCAAGGCATCTTACTGCCAGTCCCAGCCCCTATGCCTTGGGGTGCCTCCTGATGCTCTTCACTGAGTATCCCATGGTCCCGAAGCATTTCCTTTGAAAAAATTAAGTGTCTAAACTACAGGTGGTGTAGCTTGCTTAACAGCCGGGATAATCCGCTGACTAGCAGACACTGCTACTAGGCACAAAGTATTTCCTGGGCTAGATGCAGTTAAAAATTTGTAATTAGATACTCTCGTTGGATGCTGAGAAAGCATTCCATAGAGTCTCCTGGCACGCCATATATGATTCTCTTAAAAAGCTTGGGGTAGGGGTCTAGGGGACCCTTTTATAGCCAAAATCACAATACGTCACCTAGGACTGAAGATAAATTGGAACTGTAGCACCCTGAGGGCTCGGTTGCTACAGAGGTATTGCACCTCACCCAGAGGTGTGATATCTCACTCTCAGGTAAGGATGGAGTGTGGATCAGGACCCGACACCTGCATGCATTACACCACATTGCCGTGGGGCAGGGCGACCAATATGCCTCTGAGATGGGCACGACAGTCCCTGTCCCTGGCTGGAGTGGGGGGAGGGAACACTGAGGAAGGGGAACCCTGTAGTGCAGGAGCAGGGAGGAAGCAGTTCTGGGTGCATTGAGAAGGGAGTATAAAAGGTGGGCACCATCTTAGTTCAGTGCAGAGAAGTCTGAGCAGAAGTGGCAGGGAGCAGGGGCTCTGTATGAGCTCTGCTCCGGAGGCGGGCCTAGTAACAGAGGCCCAGGCCTGGAAGAGGGAGAAGGAAGGAAGAGGAGCGGAGAAGGCTCCAGGAACGAGGAATGAAGGGATCCCAGGGGTGCGGACGGGCGAGTCGCCACCGTACGCCCGAATCCACCTGCGTGGAGGGGTCAGGCCAAAGGGGGAGACGGGTCCCCGAAACTAGTGGAGGCAGGAAACGACCCTCAGCTAGAAACCGGAGGCTGTGACATTTTATGTGGCGCAGCCCCTCGCTACACCCGCTAGGAAGGCACCACATAGGGTCAGGGAAACTGGCGCCAAGTTTACCAAGAGGAGGCCCGAGGCAGCCGGACAGAAGGGTTGGTAAGAAAGGCCAGACAAAGGACACACAAAGGGGGTCCTGTGAAGCGCTCCAAAGTTATCTGGGAGTTGTCTGAGCCCCTCACCTGGTGAGCACAGTACGACGTGGGCAGCCGTTACCTGCAGACGTGGTCTGGATAATAAGAACTGTGAGTAAAGGCCCTGGACTGCAACACTGACTCCGTGTCGTTACTGCTGCTGCCCTGCACCATCACCCCCATCCTCCGCATACACTGCCCTGAGGCTATATTCCTCCCGTGGGGAGTTATGCTACGCTCTGCTGCACCCACAACACCAGCCTCAGCGGTCTGCCCTGCAGCGGCGGTTCACTCTGACCGCAATCCACGGGTGGCGTAGTCGGACATTTAAACATCAAAACCACATAAATAGTTCCGCCACTGGTTTGACCACCCTGAGCCACGGAACCGGGTCGCCGCCACGAAGACTACAACCACCAGCATCCACCAAAAAGGGTCCGGCTCCGGGTGTCCCAAGGCCCAGGGGGTGCATCAGAACATTTTCATCACCTTTCACAATCACCAATGGGACAAGGCAGGGATGTCCTCTGTCCCCTCTCTTATACATCCTAGTGACGGAGCACCTGCTCTCATCAATTCGCCATAACTCCAATATTAGGTGGATTGAGGTGGGAGGCACCGAGTACAAGTGCTCTCTATTTGCTGATGATGTCCTAGTATATATCACTCAATCACATATATCCATCCATGCTGTTATGGCTGAAATAGATCACTTTGTTACATGGTCAAATTTTAAAATCAATGCAGCGTAGTCTGAGGCCCTCGATGTCTCCCTCCCCAAATCCATATAGGATTCCATCCAGTCCAACTTTCCCTTTGCCTGGCACTCACAGGGTATCAAATACTTAGGAATTCCTATTCATAGAGACCTCTCCCATCTATGTTATCTTAATTTTGGGCCCTTTATTGAACAACTCCATACAGACCACGGTTGGCAAGTTAGAACTGTAAGATTCACTACGTGAACCACTGGTGTTTTGTGGAAAAGCACATGTACACTGCGTTCCAAATTATTATGCAAAAAGTGTTTAGGAGTGATAAGGGAAGAATTTGTTTGTTTGTCAGTTAAACTCATTGATGGTGATGTGTGTCAGGGCTCTTTATATCACTGTAAGCAATTGCAGACACCTGTGCTAATTAGTTTGGCAGGTGTGTCCAATGAAAGGCAAGACTACTTAAGAAGGCTGTCTCACATTATTAAGCAGCCTACATTTTCTGCCAAAATGGGAAAGAAAAAGGATGTGTCGGCTGCTGAGAAGCAACAAATTGTGGAGTGTTTAGGTCAAGGCATGACTACAATCAACATTGTGCGATGATCAGGATGAAGTGTCTTGGCAATCAAGAAGTATGTAGCTGATTCACAGTACACACGTGTGCGTGCTGATAAGGGCAAATTGAGGACTCTTTCCTACAGGCAATTACGTCAGGTTGAAAGAGCAGCGGCAAAAAAGCCTTGTCATAGCAGCAGACAAGTTTTTGAAGCTGCTTGTGCCTCCAACGTCCACCGAACAACAAGATGCAGGGTCCTTCAGAGGTTTGCAGCTGTGCATACGCCATCCTGTCGACCTCCTCTATCCACTTCACACAAGCAGAAACGGCTCCAGTGGGCCAAACATTACATGAAGACTGATTTCAAAACTGTTTTGTTCACGGATGAGTGCCGTGCAGCGCTCGATGGTCCAGATGGATGGAGTGGAGGATGGCTGGTTGATGGACACCCCACGCAAACACGGCTACAGCGCCAACAAGGAGGAGGTGGAGTAATGTTTTGGGCTGGAATCATGGGGAGAGAGATTGTCGGCCCCTTTAGGATCCCTGAAGGCGCTAAAGATGAACTCCATAATGTATGTGGATTTTCTCAAACAGCACTTCCTGCCATGGTTCAAGAAGAAGAACCGTGTATTTCACAGCAAGATCATTTTTTTGCATGATAATGCACCATCTCATGCTGCACATAAAACATCTGCATCTCTGGCTGATATGGGCATAAAAGGGGACAAACTTATGGTGTAACCCCCATGCTCCCCTGACCTGTACCCCATTCAGAACCTTTGGAGCATCATTAAAAGGAGTCTCTATGATGGCGGGAGGCAGTTCACATCTAAGCAACAGCTCTGGGAGGGTATTCTGTCCTCATGCAAAACAATTGAAGCAGAAACCATCCAAAACCTGACAAATTCAATGGACGAGAGAGTTCAGAAGCTCCTTTCGAACAAGGGGTCCTATGTGAAAATGTAACATCACCTAGAATAAAGTTTTGAGTTGAAAACTGTTTGATTTCAGTTTCTAACAACCTGCTAATGCTTATAATTTCAAAAATGACAATTTTTTTGGTCTTTATTAAAATGAAAAGGTTGATCGAAAAGTTTGGGGGATCTAAGAGTGTGGCAACCCAGTAGTCATGATTACTTCGAATTCTGACAATATGAGGGTCATGCTGCAGGTAGTGCAGCAAGAAGGCACTTATGTGTCTTGCGCATCTCGGAGCCCCAAAATTATTTTCCGGGCTAGATGCAGCTAAAAATTATTATTAATTTTAAATCGGGTGAAGCTTTAGTATAGATGGCCTAATAGGATCAGTCAAGATACAGATAAACATGATTAGTAATTTTAAATCTGGTGGAGCTTATTATAGATGGCCTAATAGAATCAGTGCTGCACACTGCTACAAAGCCCAAATTATTTTCCAGCCAAGATACAGATAAACATGATTCGTAATTTGAAAGCTTAAAACGGTTGGTAGGGTGATTTTAACCAATCATCAAGCTTTTACTCTCCCCAGGATGACACAGGGGTAGAAAAGTCGTTTCGGATCCATGATTTGTTCATCTTTATGAACGTGAGTCTGTCTACATTATCAGTGGAGAGCCGCGTGCGCTTATCTGTCAGCACACCACCAGCAGCGCTGAACACACGTTCAGACAGAACGCTGGCTGCGGGGCATGACAAGATCTCCAAGGCGTAAGTGGCTAGCTCCGGCCATTTATCCAGATTGGAAGCCCAAAAAGAGCAAGTGTCCAGTGACACAGTCGCGGCTTCAATGTTTACTTGGAGATACTCCTGTACCATCGTCTCTAGGCGTTGACTATGTGTCAGACTTCTTGTCTCCTGTGGCCTTGCAAAGGATGGGCTAAAAAAGTGGTGAAATGATTCCGCAAAATTGATGTTACCAGCAGATACTGTGGTTCTGTTACGGTTTGAGTGCTGAACACTTGACGGTCCCACGGTTGGCAAGTTGGAACTGTGAGATTCACTACGTGCACCACTGGTATTTTGTGGAAAAGCACATGTAAGATTCTGCAACAGTCTCTGCTGATACTCCTGCATGCGTGCATCCCTTTCTATGGCAGGAATAATTTCTGCAAATTTACTTTTGTACCGGGGATCTAACAGTGTGGCAACCCAGTAGTCAGGATTATTTCTAATTCTCACAATTCGAGGGTCATGTTGCAGGTAGTGCAGCAAGAAGGCACTCATGTGTGTTGCGCATCCAGGAGCACCAAGTCCCTGTTGTGTTGGTGGCGAGGTAACAATCATGCTTCCTTCCTCTGTCCTCTCCCCCCAACCTCGCACAACAGAAATGTGATCAAGGTCTCCCTCATCTGATGAGTCTTCCATCAGTTCGTCCTCCACTTCTTCCTGGGCTCCTGCACCTTCCTCACTAGTTTGGCTGCTACCATGCGCCCTGGTAAAACCATCTCCCCCACCCTCACATGCCTGCCGCCTTGGTGCTGCCGACCGTCTGGACCTTGCAGATGTTAGCCCTTCCGCATACAACTCCTCCTCCTCTACTTCCTCCACCTCCTCTTGTGCCACCACCTGACTCCGAATTCTGTTTAACATGTGCTCCAGCATGTAAATCACCGGAATAGTCATGCTGATAATGGCATCGTCAGCACTAAACATCTTCGTCGCCATTTCAAAACTGTGCAGAAGGGTGCATAGGTCCCTGATCTGAGACCACTCCTCCAGCGTGATTTGCCCCACCTCTGAATCTCGTTGGCCCAGGCTATACGCCAGAACGTATTGCACCAGGGCTTGTCGGTGCTGCCACAGTCGCTGCAACATGTGCAGAGTTGAATTCCACCGGGTAGGCACATCGCATTTTAGCCGGTGAAGTGGCAGGCCCAACGACTTCTGTAGAGATGTAAGTCGCTGAGCTGCGGGATGCGAACGGCGGAAGTGAGCACACAGCGACCGTGCCCTCTGCAGAAGGCCATCTAGTCTGGGATAGTGGGCTAAAAATTGCTGGACAACCAGGTTCAACACGTGAGCCATACAAGGCACGTGTGTGACATTGCCCCGGCGAAGGGCCGCACCCAGGTTTGCAGCATTGTCGCACACGGCCTTCCCTGGTTTCAGGTCCAGTGGAGACAACCATTCATGAAATTGGTTCTCCAGAGCTGACCACAACTCCTCAGCTGTGTGACTCACATTTCCCAGACATTTCAATGTAAAAACCGCCTGATGATGTTGAGCCCTACTGCCAGCATAGTAAGGAGGTGTGCAGAATCCCTTCTGCGCAGTTAGAAAGCTTGTGGCATGACCAGACAGGGGGTGGGTGCAGGTGGAAGACCGAGAGGAGGTTGAGGAGGCAGAAGCAGTGGAGGAACTTTGACATAAAGAGGATTGACGCACAACTCGTGGGGACGGCAAGACTTGGACAGCAGCCCCTTGTCCTGCTGTCACCATAGTTACCCAGTGCCCAGTCAGCGACATGTAACGCCCCTGTCCATGCCTACTCGTCCAAGTGTCTGTGGTGAAATGCACCCTGTCACACACAGAGTTTCTCAAAGAAGCGGTGATGTTGTGTGCGACATGCTGGTGGAGCGCAGGCACACCTTTCTTTGAGAAGTAGTGCCGACTGGGCATCTGGTACTGGGGCACTGCGACGGACATAAGGTCTCGAAAATCCTCTGTGTCCACCAGGCGGAAAGGCAGCATTTCTGTAGCCAAGAGCTTGCAGATGGTGAAATTCAACCTCTTAGCTTTCTCATGGCTAGGAGGAAATGGTCTTTTACTTGTCCACATCTGAGGGACCGAGGACTGGCTATTGTGCTTAGACGGGGTTGATAAGGGTGTCCCCGGCAAACTGCCGGTCTGTGAGGAAGATGCAGGCGGACATGTTAGGTTGCCTTGATCCAAAGGTGGTGCTATCGATGTCGGACAGCGCTCAACACCAGCTGGTGTTCCCACCTCCAAAGAAAATGATGACCTGCCAATCACGCTGGCTGTTGCGGGTAAAGAGGTGGCAGGTCTGCGCCCCAAAACAGGTGTGACTGCTGTCCCCCCAGTCACAGAGGATGAAGAGGCCGCGGATGCACAAGATATGGCAGACGGTGGTTGGCCCGGCCGGCTAGGCCGCATTGTAGCACACTGAGCTTCCCACTGCAACTTATGCTTCATGACCATGTGCCGGTTCATGCATGAAGTACTCAAACTATGTATTTTTTGGCCTCTACTTAGCTTTTGCTGACAAATGTTACAGATCACACGAGTTGGGTCATCTTTATCGATCTGAAAAAATGCCCAGGCTATGCAAGGCTTAGCACCCATGCGACCTGAAGAGCCACCACGACTTGTGGTGAGAGGCAGAGTTGTGTTTGAGGATGCAGTTGTTGACGTGCTTCCAGTACTACGTCTCTGTCCAGGAAGGCGCAACCTGACCTCGTCGTCACTAGCATCTTCCTCCACCTCCTCTGCTGACCTCATCTCTTGGCTGACTGTGGGTTGACAGTAAGTGGGATCTCCGACCTCATCATCATCACCCTGTGCGTTATCACACCTGTCGTCCTCAGAGCCAACCTGTTCCTGCCCTGACAAAAAACTAAATTTGTCGCTCCAATCAGGTATTTGAGTCTTATCATCGTCTTCCTCATTGTCTCCACCAACAGGAGTTACAGTTTGGGAATGAGGGTCTACATTATGGTCAGAACCTTCTGCGTCTGGTCCTGGATCCGACTCATAAAGATTCTGGGCATCAGTGCAGATCATTTCCTCGTCTGGATTCACAGAAGCGCTGGAGTCGACCTCTGATTCCCAGGCTATAGTATGAGTAAACAGCTCTGCAGACTCAACCATCTGTTCTACCTCATACTCAGACGGGCAGCTGGAGATTTGGGAGCTGTGAGGAAGCAAGTGCGATTTGGGTGACACCTTTGAGGACTGGAGTATTTGTGATGTTGAAGTTGATGTGGAGGAGAGCCCACTTAAAGGAGCACTTGATATCCGTTGAAGCACCTGCTGTTTTTGTGCCTCATCTGGAATTTGTAGCGATTGGCGTGGCCGTAAGAAAGGGATCTTATCACATTATCCACTAAAAGAAGTAGACATTTTAGTTTGGCTGGAAGATGGTCTCTCTTCTGCAGATGTTACTGTTGCTTTAACACCTACCCTACGGACACAACCTTTTTTCCCCTTCCCAACACGCCTATTCCCCTTTCCACCAGCAGCAGGCCTTTTTCCACTCATTTTGGTGGTTAACTAATTCACAACTCTGGAGTTGTTTGCACAAAAAAACAATGGATGGTAACCGAGCAGAGCTGAGTGGCCAAACTGTGGTATTAGGCCAAAACTATTGGCTGGGTTAGATGCAGAAAAAAATTATTTTGAATTTGCAACCTGATGGAGGTCAGTATAGATGGACTAATACAAATAGTCCCACACACAGCTAGAAGCCCAAATATTTTTTCAGAGGTACTGTAGATGCAGATAAAAATTAGTTTTAATTTGCAACCTGATGGAGGTCAGTATAGATGGACTAATAGAGAAAGTCCGACACACTACTAGAAGGCCAAATATTTTTTCAGAGGTAGAAGCAGAAAAAAATATATTCAGTTTGCAACCTGATGGAGGTCAGTATAGATGGACTAATACAAATAGTCCCACACACAGCTAGAAGCCCAAATATTTTTTCAGAGGTACTGTAGATGCAGATAAAAATTATTTTTAATTTGCAACCTGATGGAGGTCAGTATAGATGGACTAATAGACCAAGTCCCACACACTGCTAGAAGCCCAAATATTTTTTCAGAGCTAGATGCAGAAAAAAATTATTTTTGATTTGCAACCTGATGGAGGTCAGTATAGATGGACTAATAGACCAAGTCCCACACACCGCTAGAAGCCCAACTATTTTTTCAGAGCTAGATGCAGAAAAAAATGATATTCAATTTGTAACCTGCTGGAGGTCAGTATAGAAGGACTAATAGAACAAGTCCCACACACTGCTAGAAGCCCAAATATTTTTTCAGAGCTAAATGAAGAAAAAAATTATTTTTAATTTGCAACCTGATGGAGGTCAGTATAGATGGACTAATAGACCAAGTCCCACACACTGCTAGAAGCCCAAATATTTTTTCAGAGCTAGATGCAGAAAAAAATTATTTTTAATTTGCAACCTGATGGAGGTCAGTATAGATGGACTAATAGACCAAGTCCCACACACCGCTAGAAGCCCAACTATTTTTTCAGAGCTAGATGCAGAAAAAAATTATATTCAATTTGCAACCTGCTGGAGGTCAGTATAGAAGGACTAATAGACCAAGTCCCACACACCGCTAGAAGCCCAACTATTTTTTCAGAGCTAGATGCAGAAAAAAATTATATTCAATTTGCAACCTGCTGGAGGTCAGTATAGAAGGACTAATAGAACAAGTCCCACACACTGCTAGAAGCCCAAATATTTTTTCAGAACTAAATGAAGAAAAAAATTATTTTTAATTTGCAACCTGATGGAGGTCAGTATAGATGGACTAATAGACCAAGTCCCACACACTGCTAGAAGCCCAAATATTTTTTCAGAGCTAGATGCAGAAAAAAAATATTTTTAATTTGCAACCTGATGGAGGTCAGTATAGATGGACTAATAGACCAAGTCCCACACACCGCTAGAAGCCCAACTATTTTTTCAGAGCTAGATGCAGAAAAAAATTATATTCAATTTGCAACCTGCTGGAGGTCAGTATAGAAGGACTAATAGACCAAGTCCCACACACCGCTAGAAGCCCAACTATTTTTTCAGAGCTAGATGCAGAAAAAAATTATATTCAATTTGCAACCTGCTGGAGGTCAGTATAGAAGGACTAATAGAACAAGTCCCACACACTGCTAGAAGCCCAAATATTTTTTCAGAGCTAAATGAAGAAAAAAATTATTTTTAGTTTGCAACCTGATGGAGGTCAGTATAGATGGACTAATAGACCAAGTCCCACACACTGCTAGAAGCCCAAATATTTTTTCAGAGCTAGATGCAGAAAAAAATTATATTCAGTTTGCAACCTGATGGAGGTCAGTATAGATGGACTAATAGAATGATGCTATGCCCAAAAGATTTTACTTCACTAGGTGCAGTAAAAAAATTGGTATTCTATACACAGGTGGTATATCTTGCAACACAGATAGGCTACTCCACTGACTAACACACTCTGCAATAGGCCAAAAAGGATTAGCTTTGCGAGATTCAGCCAAATGCTGTGAAAAAAACTTGCACAGCACTGGCACAGACCTGCCTGGCAAAAACTGATAGGAACTCATGTAACCTAGTCCTGAAAAGGACTCCAATTACAATTAGTCTTTACTCCCACAACCTATCTATTTAAGAGCACAGACCTCCCTGATAAAAGTCGTAGGAAATGCTGTAACCTAGTCCTTAAAAGGACTGCAATCACAACTATTCCCTACTCCCAAGCTATCTGTATATTTGTGCGAAAATTGGCTTGAAATTAACAAGGTATAGCGCACAAAGCAACAGCGGTGCCGTCTAACACGCAGCTGCAGCAGTGAGAAAATGGTGGCGACGGGGAAAATGGCTTGGTCTTATAGGGCAAGGACATGTGACATACACTGCCAATGACACATGCCCTTGCTTGTGTGAAAAAAAGCACTTCGCTCCGTGTGTGCGCTGCTGATAGGCTGACAGATTGCACTTCCCCACTGCAAATGCGGGAAAGAGAAAAAAAAATGGAGATCTTCATTGTTCCTGCAGAGATCCATCCCCTGCCCCTCCCCCCACCCCGCTGTACACTCAAACTGCGTATTAACATTAATTTTCATTATTACTGAGAAAAAATCCAGTTATGATTTTGGTGCACGAACAGTTATCGAACATAACCTCAAACAGCCAAATTTTTCTCAAATTGTTCGTGTTCGCCGATCGGCTCGAACACCGCCCAAAACAGCTCGAATTTGAGATTGGCGAACAGTTCGAGTAGAACAACGCTCATCTCTAATCAAGGACTCATTGGGCGAATCGCTCTGGAACTGAAATCGGAACGCTCACTGACATTTCCCCTTATGTGAAAGTCTGATAAACGCCGGAAAAATGACAGTCCAAAAAAAAATGTTTTCAACTTTTTTCAATTTTACCCCCGTGGGATATATATTCTACCCACATACATTTGGAACTCTCCTGGGGTACCCTCACACATATTATTCTCTCATTTAGTGGATATTTTCAGAAAAAGTTAAATTTTCAAAAAGCCAAAATATTGGCTGAAAACGACTAAATATCAAGGACTCATTGGGCGAATCGCTCTGGAACTGAAATCGGAATGCTCACTGAAATTTCCCCTATGTGAAAGTCTGATAAACGCCGGAAAAATGACTAAGTCCAAAAGAAAATTTTTTCAACTTTTTTCAATTTTACCCCCGTGGGATATATATTCTACCCACACACATTTGGAACTCTCCTGGGGTACCATCACACATATTATTCGCTCAATTAGTGGATATTTTCACAAAAAAGTGAAATTTTCAAAAATCCATAAAATTGTCTGAAAATGACTAAATATCAAGGACTCATTGGGCGAATCGCTCTGGAACTGAAATCGGAACGCTCACTGACATTTCCCCTATCTGAAAGTCTGATAAACGCCGGAAAAATTACTAAGTCGAAAAATTATTTTTTCAACTTTTTTCAATTTTACCCCCGTGGGATATATATTCTACCCACACACATTTGTAACTCTCCTGGGGTACCCTCACACATATTATTCCCTCATTTAGTGGATATTTTCACAAAAAAGTGAAATTGTCAAAAATCCAGAAAATTGGCTGAAAACTATTAAATATCAAAGACTCAATGGGCGAATCGCTCTGGAACTGAAATTGTAACGCTCACTGACATTTCCCCTATCTGAAAGTCTGATAAACGCCGGAAAAATGACTAAGTCCAAAAAAAAATTTTTTCAACTTTTTTCAATTTTACCCCCGTGGGATATATATTCTACCCACACACATTTGGAACTCTCCTGGGGTACCATCACACATATTATTCGCTCAATTAGTGGATATTTTCACAAAAAAGTGAAATTTTCAAAAATCCAGAAAATTGTCTGAAAATGACTAAATATTAAGGACTCATTGGGCGAATCGCTCTGGAACTGAATTCGGAATGCTCACTGACATTTCCCCTATCTGAAAGTCTGATAAACGCCGGAAAAATTACTAAGTCCAAAAAAAAATTTTTTTCAACTTTTTTCAATTTTACCCCCGTGGGATATATATTCTACCCACACACATTTGGAACTCTCCTGGGGTACCTTCACACATATTATTCCCTCATTTAGTGGATATTTTCACAAAAAAGTGAAATTTTCAAAAATCCAGAAAATTGGCTGAAAACGACTAAACATCAAGGACTCATTGAGCGAATCGCACTGGAGCTGAAATCAGAACGCTCACTGACATTTCCCCTATCTGAAAGTCTGATAAACGCCGTTATAATGACTAAGTCCAAAAAAAAAATGTTTTCAACTTTTTTCAATTTTACCCCCGTGGGATATATATTCTACCCACACACATTTGAAACTCTCCTGGGGTACCCTCACACATATTATTCCCTCATTTGGTGGATATTTTCACAAAAAAGTGAAATTTTCAAAAATCCAGAAAATTGGCTGAACACGACTAAACATCAAGGACTCATTGGGCGAATCGCTCTGGAACTGAAATCGGAACGCTCACTGACATTTGCCCTATCTGAAAGTCTGATAAACACCGGAAAAATGACTATATCCCAAAAAAAAATTTTTGCAACTTTTTTCAATTTTACCCCCGTGGGATATATATTCTACCCACACACATTTGGAACTCTCCTGGGGTACCCTCACACATATTATTCTCTCATTTAGTGGATATTTTCACAAAAAAGTGAAATTTTCAAAAATCCAAAATATTGGCTGAAAACCACTAAATATCAAGGACTCATTTGGCGAATCGCTCTGGAACTGAAATCGGAACGCTCACTGACATTTCCCCTTATGTGAAAGTCTGATAAACGCCGGAAAAATGACAGTCCAAAAAAAAAATTTTTCAACTTTTTTCAATTTTACCCCCGTGGGATATATATTCTACCCACACACATTTGGAACTCTCCTGGGGTACCCTCATACATATTATTCCCTCATTTAGTGGATATTTTCACAAAAAAGTGAAATTTTCAAAAATCCAGAAAATTGGCTGAAAACGACTAAATATCAAGGACTCATTGGGCAAATCGCTCTGGCATTGAAATCGGAACGCTCACTGACATTTCCCCTATCGGAAAGTCTGATAAACGCCGGAAAAATGACTAAGTCCAAAAAAAAAATGTTTTCAACTTTTTTCAATTTTACCCCCGTGGGATATGTATTCTACCCACACACATTTGGAACTCTCCTGGGGTACCCTCACACATATTATTCTCTCATTTAGTGGATATTTTCACAAAAAAGTGAAATTTTCAAAAATCCAAAATATTGGCTGAAAACTACTAAATATCAAGGACTCATTGGGCGAATCGCTCTGGAACTGAAATCGGAACGCTCACTGACATTTCCCCTATGTGAAAGTCTGATAAACGCCGGAAAAATGACAGTACAAAAAAAAAATTTTCAACTTTTTTCAATTTTACCCCCGTGGGATATATATTCTACCCACACACATTTGGAACTCTCCTGGGGTACCCTCATACATATTATTCCCTCATTTAGTGGATATTTTCACAAAAAAGTGAAATTTTCAAAAATCCAGAAAATTGGCTGAAAACGACTAAATATCAAGGACTCATTGGGCGAATCGCTCTGGAACTGAAATCGGAACGCTCACTGACATTTGCCCTATCTGAAAGTCTGATAAACGCCGGAAAAATGTCTAAGTCCAAAAAATAAATGTTTTCAACTTTTTTCAATTTTACCCCCATGGGATATATATTCTACCCACACACATTTGGAACTCTCCTGGGGTACCCTCACACATATTATTCTCTCATTTAGTGGATATTTTCACAAAAAGTGACATTTTCAAAAATCCAGAAAATTGGCTGAACACGACTAAACATCAAGGACTCATTGGGCGAATCGCTCTGGAACTGAAATCGGAACGCTCACTGACATTTGCCCTATCTGAAAGTCTGATAAACACCGGAAAAATGACTATATCCCAAAAAAAAATTTTTGCAACTTTTTTCAATTTTACCCCCGTGGGATATATATTCTACCCACACACATTTGGAACTCTCCTGGGGTACCCTCACACATATTATTCTCTCATTTAGTGGATATTTTCACAAAAAAGTGAAATTTTCAAAAATCCAAAATATTGGCTGAAAACCACTAAATATCAAGGACTCATTTGGCGAATCGCTCTGGAACTGAAATCGGAACGCTCACTGACATTTCCCCTTATGTGAAAGTCTGATAAACGCCGGAAAAATGACAGTCCAAAAAAAAAATTTTTCAACTTTTTTCAATTTTACCCCCGTGGGATATATATTATACCTACACACATTTGGAACTCTCCTGGGGTACCCTCACACATATTATTCTCTCATTTAGTGGATATTTTCACAAAAAAGTGAAATTTTCAAAAATCCAAAATATTGGCTGAAAACTACTAAATATCAAGGACTCATTGGGCGAATCGCTCTGGAACTGAAATCGGAACGCTCACTGACATTTACCCTATGTGAAAGTCTGATAAACGACGGAAAAATGACTAAGTCCAAAAAAAAATTTTTTCAACTTTTTTCAATTTTACCCCCGTGGGATATATATTCTACCCACACACATTTGGAACTCTCCTGGGGTACCCTCATACATATTATTCCCTCATTTAGTGGATATTTTCACAAAAAAGTGAAATTTTCAAAAATCCAGAAAATTGGCTGAAAACTATTAAATATCAAAGACTCAATGGGCGAATCGCTCTGGAACTGAAATTGTAACGCTCACTGACATTTCCCCTATCTGAAAGTCTGATAAACGCCGGAAAAATGACTAAGTCCAAAAAAAAATTTTTTCAACTTTTTTCAATTTTACCCCCGTGGGATATATATTCTACCCACACACATTTGGAACTCTCCTGGGGTACCATCACACATATTATTCGCTCAATTAGTGGATATTTTCACAAAAAAGTGAAATTTTCAAAAATCCAGAAAATTGTCTGAAAATGACTAAATATTAAGGACTCATTGGGCGAATCGCTCTGGAACTGAATTCGGAACGCTCACTGACATTTCCCCTATCTGAAAGTCTGATAAACGCCGGAAAAATTACTAAGTCCAAAAAAAAATTTTTTTCAACTTTTTTCAATTTTACCCCCGTGGGATATATATTCTACCCACACACATTTGGAACTCTCCTGGGGTACCTTCACACATATTATTCCCTCATTTAGTGGATATTTTCACAAAAAAGTGAAATTTTCAAAAATCCAGAAAATTGGCTGAAAACGACTAAACATCAAGGACTCATTGAGCGAATCGCACTGGAGCTGAAATCAGAACGCTCACTGACATTTCCCCTATGTGAAAGTCTGATAAACGCCGGAAAAATGACAGTACAAAAAAAAAATTTTCAACTTTTTTCAATTTTACCCCCGTGGGATATATATTCTACCCACACACATTTGGAACTCTCCTGGGGTACCCTCATACATATTATTCCCTCATTTAGTGGATATTTTCACAAAAAAGTGAAATTTTCAAAAATCCAGAAAATTGGCTGAAAACGACTAAATATCAAGGACTCATTGGGCGAATCGCTCTGGAACTGAAATCGGAACGCTCACTGACATTTGCCCTATCTGAAAGTCTGATAAACGCCGGAAAAATGTCTAAGTCCAAAAAATAAATGTTTTCAACTTTTTTCAATTTTACCCCCATGGGATATATATTCTACCCACACACATTTGGAACTCTCCTGGGGTACCCTCACACATATTATTCTCTCATTTAGTGGATATTTTCACAAAAAGTGACATTTTCAAAAATCCAGAAAATTGGCTGAACACGACTAAACATCAAGGACTCATTGGGCGAATCGCTCTGGAACTGAAATCGGAACGCTCACTGACATTTGCCCTATCTGAAAGTCTGATAAACGCCGTAAAAATGACTAAGTCCAAAAAAAAAATTTTTTTCAACTTTTTTCAATTTTACCCCCGTGGGATATATATTCTTCCCACACACATTTAGAACTCTCCTGGGGTACCCTAACACATACTATTCCCTCATTTAGTGGATATTTTCACAAAAAAGTGAAATTTTCAAAAATCCAAAAAATTGGCTAAAAAAGGACTAAATATCAAGGACTCATTGGGCGCATCGCTCTGGAACTGAAATCGGAACGCTCACTGACATTTGCCCTATCTGAAAGTCTGATAAACGCCGTAAAAATGACTAAGTCCAAAAAAAAAATTTTTTTCAACTTTTTTCAATTTTACCCCCGTGGGATATATATTCTACCCACACACATTTGGAACTCTCCTGGGGTACCCTCACACATATTCTTCCCTCATTTAGTGGATATTTTCACAAAAAAGTGAAATTTTCAAAAATCCAAAAAATTGGCTGAAAACGACTAAATATGAAGGACTCATTGGGCGAATCGCTCTGGAAGTGAAATCGGAACGCTCACTGACATTTCCCCTATCTGAAAGTCTGATAAACGCCGGAAAAATGACTAAGACCAAAAAAAAAATGTTTTCAACTTTTTTCAATTTTACCCCCGTGGGATATATATTCTACCCACACACATTTGGAACTCTCCTGGGGTACCCTAACACATACTATTCCCTCATTTAGTGGATATTTTCACAAAAAAGTGAAATTTTCAAAAATCCAAAAAATTGGCTGAAAACGATTAAATATCAAGGACTCATTGGGCGCGTCGCTCTGGAACTGAAATCGGAACGCTCACTGACATTTCCCCTATCTGAAAGTCTGATAAACGCCGGAAAAATGACTAAGTCCAAAAAAAAAATGTTTTCAACTTTTTTCAATTTTACCCCCGTGGGATATATATTCTACCCACACACATTTGGAACTCTCCTGGGGTACCCTCACACATATATTATTCCCTCATTTAGTGGATATTTTCACAAAAAAGTGAAATTTTCAAAAATCCAGAAAATTGGCTGAAAACGACTTAATATCAAGGACTCATTGGGCGAATCGCTCTGGAACAGAAATCGGAACGCTCACTGACATTTCCCCTATCTGAAAGTCTGATAGATGCCGTAAAAATGACTAAGTCTAAAAAAAAATATTTTTCAACTTTTTTCAATTTTACCCTCGTGGGATATATATTCTACCCATACACATTTGGAACTCTCCTGGGGTACCCTCACACATATTCTTCCCTCATTTAGTGGATATTTTCACAAAAAAGTGAAATTTTCAAAAATCCAAAAAATTGGCTGAAAACGACTAAATATCAAGGACTCATTGGGCGCATCGCTCTGGAACTGAAATCGGAACGCTCACTGACATTTGCCCTATCTGAAAGTCTGATAAACGCCGGAAAAATGACTAAATCCCAAAAAAAAATGTTATCAACTTTTTTCAATTTTACCCCCGTGGGATATATATTCTACCCACACACATTTGGAACTCTCCTGGGGTACCCTCACACATATTATTCTCTCATTTAGTGGATATTTTCACAAAAAAGTGACATTTTCAAAAATCCAGAAAATTGGCTAAATATCAAGGACTCATTGGGCGAATCGCTCTGGAACTGAAATCGGAACGCTCACTGACATTTCCCCTATCTGAAAGTCTGATAAACGCCGGAAAAATGACTAAGTCCAAAAAAAAAATGTTTTCAACTTTTTTCAATTTTACCCCCGTGGGATATATATTCTTCTCACACACATTTGGAACTCTCCTGGGGTACCCTCACACATATTCTTCCCTCATTTAGTGGATATTTTCACAAAAAAGTGAAATTTTCAAAAATCCAAAAAATTGGCTGAAAACGACTAAATATCAAGGACTCATTGGGCGAATCGCTCTGGAACTGAAATCGGAATGCTCACTGACATTTGCCCTATCTGAAAGTCTGATAAACGTCGGAAAAATGACTAAATCCAAAAAAAAAATTTTTTCAACTTTTTTCAATTTTACCCCCGTGGGATATATATTCTACCCACACACATTTGGAACTCTCCTGGGGTACCCTCACACATATTATTCTCTCATTTAGTGGATATTTTTCATAAAATGTGACATTTTCAAAAATCCAGAAAATTGGCTGAAAATGACTAAATATCAAGGACTCATTGGGCGAATCGCTCTGGAACTGAAATCGGAACGCTCACTGACATTTCCCCTATCTGAAAGTCTGATAAACGCCGGAAAAATGACTAAGACCAAAAAAAAAATGTTTTCAACTTTTTTCAATTTTAGCCCCGTGGGATATATATTCTACCCACACACATTTGGAACTCTCCTGGGGTACCCTAACACATACTATTCCCTCATTTAGTGGATATTTGCACAAAAAAGTGAAATTTTCAAAAATCCAAAAAATTGGCTGAAAACGACTAAATATCAAGGACTCATTGGGCGCATCGCTCTGGAACTGAAATCGGAACGCTCACTGACATTTGCCCTATCTGAAAGTCTGATAAACGCCGGAAAAATGACTAAATCCCAAAAAAAAATGTTATCAACTTTTTTCAATTTTACCCCCGTGGGATATATATTCTACCCACACACATTTGGAACTCTCCTGGGGTACCCTCACACATATTATTCTCTCATTTAGTGGATATTTTCACAAAAAAGTGACATTTTCAAAAATCCAGAAAATTGGCTAAATATCAAGGACTCATTGGGCGAATCGCTCTGGAACTGAAATCGGAACGCTCACTGACATTTCCCCTATCTGAAAGTCTGATAAACGCCGGAAAAATGACTAAGTCCAAAAAAAAAATGTTTTCAACTTTTTTCAATTTTACCCCCGTGGGATATATATTCTTCTCACACACATTTGGAACTCTCCTGGGGTACCCTCACACATATTATTCCCTCATTTAGTGGATATTTTCACAAAAAAGTGAAATTTTCAAAAATCCAGAAAATTGGCTGAAAACTACTAAATATCAAGGACTCATTGGGCGAATCGCTCTGGAACTGAAATCGGAATGCTCACTGACATTTCCCCTATCTGAAAATCTGATAAATGCCGGAAAAATGACTAAGTCCAAAAAAAAATTTTTTCTACTTTTTTCAATTTTACCCCCTTGGGATCTGAATTCTACCCACACACATTTGGAACTCTCCTTGGGTACCCTCACACATATTATTCCCTCATTTAGTGGATATTTTCACAAAAAAGTGAAATTTTCAAAAATCCAGAAAATTGGCTGAAAACGACTAAATATCAAAGACTCTTTGGGCGAATCGCTCTGGAACTGAAATTGGAACGCTCACTGACATTTGCCCTATCTGAAAGTCTGATAAACGACGGAAAAATGACTAAGTCCAAAAAAAAATGTTTTCAACTTTTTTCAATTTTACCCCCGTGGGATATATATTCTACCCACACACATTTGGAACTCTCCTGGGGTACCCTCACACATATTATTCTCTCATTTAGTGGATATTTTCACAAAAAAGTGACATTTTCAAAAATCCAGAAAATTGGCTAAATATCAAGGACTCATTGGGCGAATCGCTCTGGATCTGAAATCGGAACGCTCACTGACATTTCCCCTATCTGAAAGTCTGATAAACGCCGGAAAAATGACTAAGTCCAAAAAAAAAATGTTTTCAACTTTTTTCAATTTTACCCCCGTGGGATATATATTCTTCTCACACACATTTGGAACTCTCCTGGGGTACCCTCACACATATTATTCCCTCATTTAGTGGATATTTTCACAAAAAAGTGAAATTTTCAAAAATCCAGAACATTGGCTGAAAATGACTAACTATCAAAGACTAATAGGGCGAATCGCTCTGGAACTGAAATTGGAAGGCTCACTGACATTTGCCCTATCTGAAAGTCTGATAAACACCGGAAAAATGACTAAGTCCAAAAAAAAATGTTTTCAACTTTTTTCAATTTTACCCTCGTGGATATATATTCTACCCATACACATTTGGAACTCTACCCTCACACATATTCTTCCCTCATTTAGTGGATATTTTCACAAAAAAGTGAAATTTTCAAAAATCCAAAAAATTGGCAGAAGACGACTAAATATCAAGGACTCATTGGGCGAATCGCTCTGGAACTGAAATCGGAATGCTCACTGACATTTCCCCTATGTGAAAGTCTGATAAACGCCGTAAAAATGACTAAGTCCAAAAAAAAAATTTTTTTAAACTTTTTTCAATTTTACCCCCGTGGGATATATATTCTTCCCAAACACATTTAGAACTCTCCTGGGGTACCCTCACACATATTATTCCCTCATTTAGTGGATATTTTCACAAAAAAAGTGACATTTTCAAAAATCCCGAAAATTGGCTGAAAACAACTAAATAACAAGGACTCATTGGGCGAATCGCTCTGGAACTGAAATCGGAATGCTCACTGACATTTCCCCTATGTGAAAGTCTGATAAACGCCGTAAAAATGACTAAGTCGAAAAAAAAATGTTTTCAACTTTTTTCAATTTTACCCCAGTGGGATATATATTCTACCCACACACATTTGGAACTCTCCTGGGGTACCCTCACACATATTCTTCCCTCATTTAGTGGATATTTTCACAAAAAAGTGAAATTTTCAAAAATCCAAAAAATTGGCTGAAAACGACTAAATATGAAGGACTCATTGGGCGAATCGCTCTGGAACTGAAATCGGAACGCTCACTGACATTTCCCCTATCTGAAAGTCTGATAAACGCCGGAAAAATGACTAAGACCAAAAAAAAAATGTTTTCAACTTTTTTCAATTTTACCCCCGTGGGATATATATTCTACCCACACACATTTGGAACTCTCCTGGGGTACCCTAACACATACTATTCCCTCATTTAGTGGATATTTTCACAAAAAAGTGAAATTTTCAAAAATCCAAAAAATTGGCTGAAAATGATTAAATATCAAGGACTCATTGGGCGCATCGCTCTGGAACTGAAATCGGAACGCTCACTGACATTTGCCCTATCTGAAAGTCTGATAAACGCCTGAAAAATGACTAAGTCCAAAAAAAAAATGTTTTCAACTTTTTTCAATTTTACCCCCGTGGGATATATATTCTACCCACACACATTTGGAACTCTCCTGGGGTACCCTCACACATATATTATTCCCTCATTTAGTGGATATTTTCACAAAAAAGTGAAATTTTCAAAAATCCAGAAAATTGGCTGAAAACGACTTAATATCAAGGACTCATTGGGCGAATCGCTCTGGAACAGAAATCGGAACGCTCACTGACATTTCCCCTATCTGAAAGTCTGATAAATGCCGTAAAAATGACTAAGTCGAAAAAAAAATATTTTTCAACTTTTTTCAATTTTACCCCCGTGGGATATATATTCTACCCACACACATTTGGAACTCTCCTGTGGTACCCTCACACATATTATTCTCTCATTTAGTGGATATTTTCATAAAATGTGACATTTTCAAAAATCCAGAAAATTGGCTGAAAATGTCTAAATATCAAGGACTCATTGGGCGAATCGCTCTGGAACTGAAATCGGAACGCTCACTGACATTTCCCCTATCTGAAAGTCTGATAAACGCCGGAAAAATGACTAAGACCAAAAAAAAAATGTTTTCAACTTTTTTCAATTTTAGCCCCGTGGGATATATATTCTACCCACACACATTTGGAACTCTCCTGGGGTACCCTAACACATACTATTCCCTCATTTAGTGGATATTTGCACAAAAAAGTGAAATTTTCAAAAATCCAAAAAATTGACTGAAAACGACTAAATATCAAGGACTCATTGGGCGCATCGCTCTGGAACTGAAATCGGAACGCTCACTGACATTTCCCCTATCTGAAAGTCTGATAAACGCCGGAAAAATGACTAAGTCCAAAAAAAAAATGTTTTCAACTTTTTTCAATTTTACCCCCGTGGGATATATATTCTTCCCACACACATTTGGAACTCTCCTGGGGTACCCTCACACATATTATTCCCTCATTTAGTGGATATTTTCACAAAAAAGTGAAATTTTCAAAAATCCAGAAAATTGGCTGAAAATGACTAAATATCAAGGACTCATTGGGCGAATCGCTCTGGAACTGAAATCGGAACGCTCACTGACATTTCCCCTATCTGAAAGTCTGATAAACGCCGGAAAAATGACTAAGACAAAAAAAAAAATGTTTTCAACTTTTTTCAATTTTAGCCCCGTGGGATATATATTCTACCCACACACATTTGGAACTCTCCTGGGGTACCCTAACACATACTATTCCCTCATTTAGTGGATATTTGCACAAAAAAGTGAAATTTTCAAAAATCCAAAAAATTGGCTGAAAACGACTAAATATCAAGGACTCATTGGGCGCATCGCTCTGGAACTGAAATCGGAACGCTCACTGACATTTGCCCTATCTGAAAGTCTGATAAACGCCGGAAAAATGACTAAATCCAAAAAAAAAATGTTATCAACTTTTTTCAATTTTACCCCCGTGGGATATATATTCTACCCACACACATTTGGAACTCTCCTGGGGTACCCTCACACATATTATTCTCTCATTTAGTGGATATTTTCACAAAAAAGTGACATTTTCAAAAATCCAGAAAATTGGCTAAATATCAAGGACTCATTGGGCGAATCGCTCTGGAACTGAAATCGGAACGCTCACTGACATTTCCCCTATCTGAAAGTCTGATAAACGCCGGAAAAATGACTAAGTCCAAAAAAAAAATGTTTTCAACTTTTTTCAATTTTACCCCCGTGGGATATATATTCTTCCCACACACATTTGGAACTCTCCTGGGGTACCCTCACACATATTATTCCCTCATTTAGTGGATATTTTCACAAAAAAGTGAAATTTTCAAAAATCCAGAAAATTGGCTGAAAACTACTAAATATCAAGGACTCATTGGGCGAATCGCTCTGGAACTGAAATCGGAATGCTCACTGACATTTCCCCTATCTGAAAATCTGATAAATGCCGGAAAAATGACTAAGACAAAAAAAAAAATGTTTTCAACTTTTTTCAATTTTACCCCCTTGGGATCTAAATTCTACCCACACATTTGGAACTCTCCTGGGGTACCCTCACACATATTATTCCCTCATTTAGTGGATATTTTCACAAAAAAGTGAAATTTTCAAAAATCCAGAAAATTGGCTGAAAACAACTAAATATCAAAGACTCTTTGGGCGAATCGCTCTGGAACTGAAATTGGAACGCTCACTGACATTTGCCCTATCTGAAAGTCTGATAAACGACGGAAAAATGACTAAGTCAAAAAAAAAATGTTTTCAACTTTTTTCAATTTTACCCCCGTGGGATATATATTCTACCCACACACATTTGGAACTCTCCTGGGGTACCCTCACACATATTATTCTCTCATTTAGTGGATATTTTCACAAAAAAGTGACATTTTCAAAAATCCAGAAAATTGGCTAAATATCAAGGACTCATTGGGCGAATCGCTCTGGAACTGAAATCGGAACGCTCACTGACATTTCCCCTATCTGAAAGTCTGATAAACGCCGGAAAAATGACTAAGACCAAAAAAAAAATGTTTTCAACTTTTTTCAATTTTAGCCCCGTGGGATATATATTCTACCCACACACATTTGGAACTCACCTGGGGTACCCTAACACATACTATTCCCTCATTTAGTGGATATTTTCACAAAAAAGTGAAATTTTCAAAAATCCAAAAAATTGGCTGAAAACGACTAAATATCAAGGACTCATTGGGCGCATCGCTCTGGAACTGAAATCGGAACGCTCACTGACATTTCCCTATCTGAAAGTCTGATAAACGCCGGAAAAATGACTAAATCCAAAAAAAAAATGTTTTCAACTTTTTTCAATTTTACCCCCGTGGGATATATATTCTACCCACACACATTTGGAACTCTCCTGGGGTACCCTCACACATATTATTCTCTCATTTAGTGGATATTTTCACAAAAAAGTGACATTTTCAAAAATCCAGAAAATTGGCTAAATATCAAGGACTCATTGGGCGAATCGATCTGGAACTGAAATCGGAATGCTCACTGACATTTCCCCTATCTGAAAGTCTGATAAACGCCGGAAAAATGACTAAGTCCAAAAAAAAAATGTTTTCAACTTTTTTCAATTTTACCCACGTGGGATATATATTCTACCCACACACATTTGGAACTCTCCTGGGGTACCCTCACACATATTATTCCCTCATTTAGTGGATATTTTCACAAAAAAGTAAAATTTTCAAAAATCCAGAAAATTGGCTGAAAACGACTAACTATCAAAGACTCATTGGGCGAATCGCTCTGGAACTGAAATTGGAACGCTCACTGACATTTGCCCTATCTGAAAGTCTGATAAACGCCGGAAAAATGACTAAATCCCCCAAAAAAATGTTTTCAACTTTTTTCAATTTTACCCCCGTGGGATATATATTCTACCCACACACATTTGGAACTCTCCTGGGGTACCCTCACACATATTATTCTCTCATTTAGTGGATATTTTCACAAAAAAGTGACATTTTCAAAAATCCAGAAAATTGGCTAAATATCACGGACTCATTGGGCGAATCGCTCTGGAACTGAAATCGGAACGCTCACTGACATTTCCCCTATCTGAAAGTCTGATAAACGCCGGAAAAATGACTCAGTCCAAAAAAAATTTTTTTTCAACTTTTTTCAATTTTACCCCCGTGGGATATATATTCTACCCACACACATGTGGAATTCTCCTGGGGTACCCTAACACATACTATTCCCTCATTTAGTGGATATTTTCACAAAAAAGTGAAATTTTCAAAAATCCAAAAAATTGGCTGAAAACGATTAAATATCAAGGACTCATTGGGCGCATCGCTCTGGAACTGAAATCGGAACGCTCACTGACATTTGCCCTATCTGAAAGTCTGATAAACGCCGGAAAAATGACTAAGTCGAAAAAAAAATATTTTTCAACTTTTTTCAATTTTACCCCCGTGGGATATATATTCTTCCCACACAAATTTAGAACTCTCCTTCGTTACCCTCACACATATTATTCCCTCATTTAGTGGATATTTTCACAAAAAAGTGAAATTTTCAAAAATCCAGAAAATTGTCTGAAAACGACTAAATATCAAAGACCCATTGGGTGAATCGCTCTGGAACTGAAATTGGAACGCTCACTGACATTTGCCCTATCTGAAAGTCTGATAAACACCGGAAAAATGACTAAGTCCAAAAAAAAATGTTTTCAACTTTTTTCAATTTTACCCTCGTGGGATATATATTCTACCCATACACATTTGGAACTCTCCTGGGGTACCCTCACACATATTCTTCCCTCATTTAGTGGATATTTTCACAAAAAAGTGAAATTTTCAAAAATCCAAAAAATTGGCTGAAAACGACTAAATATCAAGGACTCATTGGGCGAATCGCTCTGGAACTGAAATCGGAATGCTCACTGACATTTGCCCTATCTGAAAGTCTGATAAACGCCGGAAAAATGACTAAATCCAAAAAAAAAATTTTTTCAACTTTTTTCAATTTTACCCCCGTGGGATATATATTCTACCCACACACATTTGGAACTCTCCTGTGGTACCCTCACACATATTATTCTCTCATTTAGTGGATATTTTCATAAAATGTGACATTTTCAAAAATCCAGAAAATTGGCTGAAAATGACTAAATATCAAGGACTCATTGGGCGAATCGCTCTGGAACTGAAATCGGAACGCTCACTGACATTTCCCCTATCTGAAAATCTGATAAATGCCGGAAAAATGACTAAGTCCAAAAAAAAATTTTTTCAACTTTTTTCAATTTTACCCCCTTGGGATCTATATTCTACCCACACACATTTGGAACTCTCCTGGGGTACCCTCACACATATTATTCCCTCATTTAGTGGATATTTTCACAAAAAAGTGAAATTTTCAAAAATCCAGAAAATTGGCTGAAAATGCCTAAATATCAAGGACTCATTGGGCGAATCGCTCTGGAAGTGAAATCGGAACGCTCACTGACATTTCCCCTATCTGAAAGTCTGATAAACGCCGGAAAAATGACTAAGACCAAAAAAAAAATGTTTTCAACTTTTTTCAATTTTAGCCCCGTAGGATATATATTCTACCCACACACATTTGGAACTCTCCTGGGGTACCCTCACACATATTATTCCCTCATTTAGTGGATATTTTCACAAAAAAGTGAAATTTTCAAAAATCCAGAAAATTGGCTGAATACAACTAAATATCAAAGACTCTTTGGGCGAATCGCTTTGGAACTGAAATTGGAACGCTCACTGACATTTGCCCTATCTGAAAGTCTGAAAAACGACGGAAAAATGACTAAGTCAAAAAAAAAATGTTTTCAACTTTTTTCAATTTTACCCCCGTGGGATATATATTCTACCCACACACATTTGGAACTCTCCTGGGGTACCCTCACACATATTATTCTCTCATTTAGTGGATATTTTCACAAAAAAGTGACATTTTCAAAAATCCAGAAAATTGGCTAAATATCAAGGACTCATTGGGCGAATCGCTCTGGAACTGAAATCGGAACGCTCACTGACATTTCCCCTATCTGAAAGTCTGATAAACGCCAGAAAAATGACTAAGTGGAAAAAAAATTTTTTTTCAACTTTTTTCAATTTTACCCCCGTGGGATATATATTCTACCCACACACATTTGGAACTCTCCTGGGGTACCCTCACACATATTATTCTCTCATTTAGTGGATATTTTCACAAAAAAGTGACATTTTCAAAAATCCAGAAAATTGGCTAAATATCAAGGACTCATTGGGCGAATCGATCTGGAACTGAAATCGGAATGCTCACTGACATTTCCCCTATCTGAAAGTCTGATAAACGCCGGAAAAATGACTAAGTCCAAAAAAAAAATGTTTTCAACTTTTTTCAATTTTACCCACGTGGGATATATATTCTACCCACACACATTTGGAACTCTCCTGGGGTACCCTCACACATATTATTCCCTCATTTAGTGGATATTTTCACAAAAAAGTAAAATTTTCAAAAATCCAGAAAATTGGCTGAAAACGACTAACTATCAAAGACTCATTGGGCGAATCGCTCTGGAACTGAAATTGGAACGCTCACTGACATTTGCCCTATCTGAAAGTCTGATAAACGCCGGAAAAATGACTAAATCCCCCAAAAAAATGTTTTCAACTTTTTTCAATTTTACCCCCGTGGGATATATATTCTACCCACACACATTTGGAACTCTCCTGGGGTACCCTCACACATATTATTCTCTCATTTAGTGGATATTTTCACAAAAAAGTGACATTTTCAAAAATCCAGAAAATTGGCTAAATATCACGGACTCATTGGGCGAATCGCTCTGGAACTGAAATCGGAACGCTCACTGACATTTCCCCTATCTGAAAGTCTGATAAACGCCGGAAAAATGACTCAGTCCAAAAAAAATTTTTTTTCAACTTTTTTCAATTTTACCCCCGTGGGATATATATTCTACCCACACACATGTGGAATTCTCCTGGGGTACCCTAACACATACTATTCCCTCATTTAGTGGATATTTTCACAAAAAAGTGAAATTTTCAAAAATCCAAAAAATTGGCTGAAAACGATTAAATATCAAGGACTCATTGGGCGCATCGCTCTGGAACTGAAATCGGAACGCTCACTGACATTTGCCCTATCTGAAAGTCTGATAAACGCCGGAAAAATGACTAAGTCGAAAAAAAAATATTTTTCAACTTTTTTCAATTTTACCCCCGTGGGATATATATTCTTCCCACACAAATTTAGAACTCTCCTTCGTTACCCTCACACATATTATTCCCTCATTTAGTGGATATTTTCACAAAAAAGTGAAATTTTCAAAAATCCAGAAAATTGTCTGAAAACGACTAAATATCAAAGACCCATTGGGTGAATCGCTCTGGAACTGAAATTGGAACGCTCACTGACATTTGCCCTATCTGAAAGTCTGATAAACACCGGAAAAATGACTAAGTCCAAAAAAAAATGTTTTCAACTTTTTTCAATTTTACCCTCGTGGGATATATATTCTACCCATACACATTTGGAACTCTCCTGGGGTACCCTCACACATATTCTTCCCTCATTTAGTGGATATTTTCACAAAAAAGTGAAATTTTCAAAAATCCAAAAAATTGGCTGAAAACGACTAAATATCAAGGACTCATTGGGCGAATCGCTCTGGAACTGAAATCGGAATGCTCACTGACATTTGCCCTATCTGAAAGTCTGATAAACGCCGGAAAAATGACTAAATCCAAAAAAAAAATTTTTTCAACTTTTTTCAATTTTACCCCCGTGGGATATATATTCTACCCACACACATTTGGAACTCTCCTGTGGTACCCTCACACATATTATTCTCTCATTTAGTGGATATTTTCATAAAATGTGACATTTTCAAAAATCCAGAAAATTGGCTGAAAATGACTAAATATCAAGGACTCATTGGGCGAATCGCTCTGGAACTGAAATCGGAACGCTCACTGACATTTCCCCTATCTGAAAATCTGATAAATGCCGGAAAAATGACTAAGTCCAAAAAAAAATTTTTTCAACTTTTTTCAATTTTACCCCCTTGGGATCTATATTCTACCCACACACATTTGGAACTCTCCTGGGGTACCCTCACACATATTATTCCCTCATTTAGTGGATATTTTCACAAAAAAGTGAAATTTTCAAAAATCCAGAAAATTGGCTGAAAATGCCTAAATATCAAGGACTCATTGGGCGAATCGCTCTGGAAGTGAAATCGGAACGCTCACTGACATTTCCCCTATCTGAAAGTCTGATAAACGCCGGAAAAATGACTAAGACCAAAAAAAAAATGTTTTCAACTTTTTTCAATTTTAGCCCCGTAGGATATATATTCTACCCACACACATTTGGAACTCTCCTGGGGTACCCTCACACATATTATTCCCTCATTTAGTGGATATTTTCACAAAAAAGTGAAATTTTCAAAAATCCAGAAAATTGGCTGAATACAACTAAATATCAAAGACTCTTTGGGCGAATCGCTTTGGAACTGAAATTGGAACGCTCACTGACATTTGCCCTATCTGAAAGTCTGAAAAACGACGGAAAAATGACTAAGTCAAAAAAAAAATGTTTTCAACTTTTTTCAATTTTACCCCCGTGGGATATATATTCTACCCACACACATTTGGAACTCTCCTGGGGTACCCTCACACATATTATTCTCTCATTTAGTGGATATTTTCACAAAAAAGTGACATTTTCAAAAATCCAGAAAATTGGCTAAATATCAAGGACTCATTGGGCGAATCGCTCTGGAACTGAAATCGGAACGCTCACTGACATTTCCCCTATCTGAAAGTCTGATAAACGCCAGAAAAATGACAAAGTGGAAAAAAAATTTTTTTTCAACTTTTTTCAATTTTACCCCCGTGGGATATATATTCTACCCACACACATTTGGAACTCTCCTGGGGTACCCTCACACATATTATTCTCTCATTTAGTGGATATTTTCACAAAAAAGTGACATTTTCAAAAATCCAGAAAATTGGCTGAAAATGACTAAATATCAAGGACTCATTGGGCGAATCGCTCTGGAACTGAAATCGGAACGCTCACTGACATTTCCCCTATCTGAAAGTCTGATAAACGCCGGAAAAATGACTAAGACCAAAAAAAAAATGTTTTCAACTTTTTTCAATTTTACCCCCGTGGGATATATATTCTACCCACACACATTTGGAACTCTCCTGGGGTACCCTAACACATACTATTCCGTCATTTACTGGATATTTTCACAAAAAAGTGAAATTTTCAAAAATCCAAAAAATTGGCTGAAAACGACTAAATATCAAGGACTCATTGGGCGAATCGCTCTGGAACTGAAATTGGAATGCTCACTGACATTTGCCCTATCTGAAAGTCTGATAAACGCCGGAAAAATGACTAAGTCCGAAAAAAAAAATGTTTTCAACTTTTTTCAATTTTACCCCGTGGGATATATATTCTACCCACACACATTTGGAACTCTCCTAGGGTACCCTCACACATATTATTCCCTCATTTAGTGGATATCTTCACAAAAAAGTGAAGTTTTGAAAAATCCAGAAAAATGACTGAAAACGACTAAATATCAAGGACTCATTGGGCGAATCGCTCTGGAACTGATATCGGTACGCTCACTGACATTTGCCCTATCTGAAAGTCTGATAAACGCCGGAAAAATGATTAAGTCCAAAAAAAAAGAGTTTTCAACTTTTTTCAATTTTACCCCCGTGGGATATATATTCTACCCACACACATTTGGAACTCTCCTGGGGTACCCTCACACATATTATTCCCTCATTTAGTGGATATTTTCACAAAAAAGTGAAATTTTCAAAAATCCAGAAAATTGGCTGAAAACGACTAAATATCAAAGACTCATTGGGCGAATCGCTCTGGAACTGAAATCGGAACGCTCACTGACATTTGCCTTATCTGAAAGTCTGATAAACGCCAGAAAAATGACTAAGTCCAAAAAAAAAATGTTTTCAACTTTTTTCAATTTTACCCCCGTGGGATATATATTCTACCCACACACATTTGGAACTCTCCTGGGGTACCCTCACACATATTATTCCCTCATTTAGTGGATATTTTCACAAAAAAGTGAAATTTTCAAAAATCCAGAAAATTGGCTGAAAACGACTAAATATCAAAGAATCATTGGGCGAATCGCACTGGAACTGAAATCGGAACGCTCACTGACATTTGCCCTATCTGATAGTATGATAAACGCCGGAAAAATGACTAAGTCCAAAAAAAAAGAGTTTTCAACTTTTTTCAATTTTACACCCGTGGGATATACATTCTTCCCACACACATTTGGAACTCTCCTGGGGTACCCTCACACATATTATTCCCTTATTTAGTGGATATTTTCACCAAAAAGTGAAATTTTCAAAAATCCAGAAAATTGGCTGAAAACGACTAAATATCAAGGATTCATTGGGCGAATCGCTCTGGAACTGAAATTGGAATGCTCACTGACATTTGCCCTATCTGAAAGTCTGATAAAAGCCGGAAAAATAACTAAGTCCCAAAAAAAAAAATGTTTTCAACTTTTTTCAATTTTACCCCCGTGGGATACATATTCTGCCCACACACATTTGGAACTCTCCTGGGGTACCCTCGCACATATTATTCCCTCATTTAGTGGATATTTTCACAAAAAAGTGAAATTTTCAAAAATCCAAAATAATGGCTGAAAATGACTAAATATCAAGGATTCATTGGGCGAATCGCTCTGGAACTGAAATCGGAATGCTCACTGACATTTCCCCTATCTGAAAGTCTGATAAATGCCAGAAAAATGACTAAGTCCAACAAAAAAAATGTTTTCAACTTTTTTCAATTTTACCCCCGTGGGATATATATTCTACCCACACACATTTGGAACTCTCCTGGGGTACCCTCACACATATTATTCCCCAATTTAGTGGATATTTTCACAAAAAAGTGACATTTTCAAAAATCCAAAATATTGGCTGAAAACGACTAAATATCAAAGACTCATTGGGCGAATCGCTCTGGAACTGAAATCGGAACGCTCACTGACATTTGCCTTATCTGAAAGTCTGATAAACGCCAGAAAAATGACTAAGTCCAAAAAAAAAATGTTTTCAACTTTTTTCAATTTTACCCCCGTGGGTTATATATTCTACCCACACACATTTGGAACTCTCCTGGGGTACCCTCACACATATTATTCCCTCATTTAGTGGATATTTTCACAAAAAAGTGAAATTTTCAAAAATCCAGAAAATTGGCTGAAAACGACTAAATATCAAAGACTCTTTGGGCGAATCGCTCTGGAACTGAAATTGGAACGCTCACTGACATTTGCCCTATCTGAAAGTCTGATAAACGACGGAAAAATGACTAAGTCCAAAAAAAAATGTTTTCAACTTTTTTCAATTTTACCCCCGTGGGATATATATTCTACCCACACACATTTGGAACTCTCCTGGGGTACCCTCACACATATTATTCCCTCATTTAGTGGATATTTTCACCAAAAAGTGAAATTTTCAAAAATCCAGAAAATTGGCTGTAAACGACTAACTATCAAAGACTAATAGGGCGAATCGCTCTGGAACTGAAATTGGAACGCTCACTGACATTTGCCCTATCTGAAAGTCTTTTAAACGCCGGAAGAATGACTAAGTCCAAAAAAAAAATATTTTCAACTTTTTTCAATTTTACCCCCGTGGGATATATATTCTACCCACACACATTTGGAAGTCTCCTGGGGTACCCTCACACATATTATTCCCTCATTTAGAGGATATTTTCACAAAAAAGTGAAATTTTCAAAAATCCAGAAAATTGGCTGAAAACGACTAAATATCAAGGACTCATTGGGCGAATCGCTCTGGAACTGAAATTTGAATGCTCACTGACATTTCCCCTATCTGAAAGTCTGATAAACGCCAGAAAAATGACTAAGTGGAAAAAAATTTTTTTTTCAACTTTTTTCAACTTTACCCCCGTGGGATATATATTCTACCCACACACATTTGGAACTCTCCTGGGGTACCCTCACACATATTATTCTCTCATTTAGTGGATATTTTCACAAAAAAGTGACATTTTCAAAAATCCAGAAAATTGGCTGAAAATGACTAAATATCAAGGACTCATTGGGCGAATCGCTCTGGAACTGAAATCGGAACGCTCACTGACATTTCCCCTATCTGAAAGTCTGATAAACGCCGGAAAAATGACTAAATCCCCCAAAAAAATGTTTTCAACTTTTTTCAATTTTACCCCCGTGGGATATATATTCTACCCACACACATTTGGAACTCTCCTGGGGTACCCTAACACATACTATTCCGTCATTTAGTGGATATTTTCACAAAAAAGTGAAATTTTCAAAAATCCAAAAAATTGGCTGAAAACGACTAAATATCAAGGACTCATTGGGCGCCTCGCTCTGGAACTGAAATCGGAACGCTCACTGACATTTGCCCTATCTGAAAGTCTGATAAACGCCGGAAAAATGACTAAATCCCCCAAAAAAATTTTTTCAACTTTTTTCAATTTTACCCCCGTGGGATATATATTCTACCCACACACATTTGGAACTCTCCTGGGGTACCCTCACACATATTATTCTCTCATTTAGTGGATATTTTCACAAAAAAGTGACATTTTCAAAAATCCAGAAAATTGGCTAAATATCACGGACTCATTGGGCGAATCGCTCTGGAACTGAAATCTGAACGCTCACCGACATTTCCCCTATCTGAAAGTCTGATAAACGCCAGAAAAATGACTAAGTGGAAAAAAAATATTTTTTCAACTTTTTTCAATTCTACCCCCGTGGGATACATATTCTAACCACACACATTTAGTACTCTCTTGGGGTACCTTCACACATATTATTCCCTCATTTAGTGGATATTTTCACAAAAAAGTGAAATTTTCAAAAATCAAGAAAATTGGCTGAAAACGACTAAATATCAAAGACTCATTGGGCGAATCGCTCTGGAACTGAAATTGGAATGCTCACTGACATTTGCCCTATCTGAAAGTCTGATAAACGCCGGAAAAATGACTAAGTCCGAAAAAAAAAATGTTTTCAACTTTTTTCAATTTTACCCCGTGGGATATATATTCTACCCACACACATTTGGAACTCTCCTAGGGTACCCTCACACATATTATTCCCTCATTTAGTGGATATCTTCACAAAAAAGTGAAGTTTTGAAAAATCCAGAAAAATGACTGAAAACGACTAAATATCAAGGACTCATTGGGCGAATCGCTCTGGAACTGATATCGGTACGCTCACTGACATTTGTGCTATCTGAAAGTCTGATAAACGCCGGAAAAATGATTAAGTCCAAAAAAAAAGAGTTTTCAACTTTTTTCAATTTTACCCCCGTGGGATATATATTCTACCCACACACATTTAGAACTCTCCTGGGGTACCCTCACACATATTATTCCCTCATTTAGTGGATATTTTCACAAAAAAGTGAAATTTTCAAAAATCCAGAAAATTGGCTGAAAACGACTAAATATCAAAGACTCATTGGGCGAATCGCTCTGGAACTGAAATCGGAACGCTCACTGACATTTGCCTTATCTGAAAGTCTGATAAACGCCAGAAAAATGACTAAGTCCAAAAAAAAAATGTTTTCAACTTTTTTCAATTTTACCCCCGTGGGATATATATTCTACCCACACACATTTGGAACTCTCCTGGGGTACCATCACACATATTATTCCCTCATTTAGTGGATATTTTCACAAAAAAGTGAAATTTTCAAAAATCCAGAAAATTGGCTGAAAACGACTAAATATCAAAGAATCATTGGGCGAATCGCACTGGAACTGAAATCGGAACGCTCACTGACATTTGCCCTATCTGAAAGTATGATAATCGCCGGAAAAATGACTAAGTCCAAAAAAAAAGAGTTTTCAACTTTTTTAAATTTTACACCCGTGGGATATATATTCTACGCACACACATTTGGATCTCTCCTGGGCTACCCTCACACATATTATTCTCTCATTTAGTGGATATTTTCACAAAAAAGTGAAATTTTCAAAAATCCAGAAAATTGGCTGAAAATGACTAAATATCAAGGACTCATTGGGCGAATCGCTCTGGAACTGAAATCTGAACGCTCACCGACATTTCCCCTATCTGAAAGTCTGATAAACGCCAGAAAAATGACTAAGTGGAAAAAAAAATTTTTTTCAACTTTTTTCAATTTTACCCCCGTGGGATACATATTCTAACCACACACATTTAGTACTCTCTTGGGGTGCCTTCACACATATTATTCCCTCATTTAGTGGATATTTTCACAAAAAAGTGAAATTTTCAAAAATCAAGAAAATTGGCTGAAAACGACTAAATATCAAAGACTCATTGGGCGAATCGCTCTGGAACTGAAATCGGAACGCTCACTGACATTTGCCTAATCTGAAAGTCTGATAAACGCCAGAAAAATGACTAAGTCCAAAAAAAAAATGTTTTCAACTTTTTTCAATTTTACCCCCGTGGGATATATATTCTACCCACACACATTTGGAACTCTCCTGGGGTACCCTCACACATATTATTCCCTCATTTAGTGGATATTTTCACCAAAAAGTGAAATTTTCAAAAATCCAGAAAATTGGCTGAAAACGACTAAATATCAAGGACTCATTGGGCGAATCGCTCTGGAACTGAAATTGGAATGCTCACTGACATTTGCCCTATCTGAAAGTCTGATAAAAGCCGGAAAAATGACTAAGTCCAACAAAAAAAATGTTTTCAACTTTTTTCAATTTTACCCCGTGGGATATATATTCTACCCACACACATTTGGAACTCTCCTAGGGTACCCTCACACATATTATTCCCTCATTTAGTGGATATTTTCACAAAAAAGTGAAATTTTCAAAAATCCAGAAAATTGGCTGAAAACGACTAAATATCAAAGACTCATTGGGCGAATCGCTCTGGAACTGAAATCGGAACGCTCACTGACATTTGCCTAATCTGAAAGTCTGATAAACGCCAGAAAAATGACTAAGTCCAAAAAAAAAATGTTTTCAACTTTTTTCAATTTTACCCCCGTGGGATATATATTCTACCCACACACATTTGGAACTCTCCTGGGGTACCCTCACACATATTATTCCCTCATTTAGTGGATATTTTCACCAAAAAGTGAAATTTTCAAAAATCCAGAAAATTGGCTGAAAACGACTAAATATCAAGGACTCATTGGGCGAATCGCTCTGGAACTGAAATTGGAATGCTCACTGACATTTGCCCTATCTGAAAGTCTGATAAAAGCCGGAAAAATGACTAAGTCCAACAAAAAAAATGTTTTCAACTTTTTTCAATTTTACCCCCGTGGGATATATATTCTACCCACACACATTTGGAACTCTCCTGGGGTACCCTCACACATATTATTCCCTAATTTAGTGGATATTTTCACAAAAAAGTGAAATTTTCAAAAATCCAAAATATTGGCTGAAAACGACTAAATATCAAGGACTCATTGGGCGAATCGCTCTGGAACTGAAATCGGAGCGTTCACTGACATTTCCCCTATCTGAAAGTCTGATAAACGCCGGAAAAATGACTAAGTCCAAAAAAAAAATGTTTTCAACTTTTTTCAATTTTACCCCCGTGGGATATATATTCTACCCACACACATTTGGAACTCTCCTGGGGTACCCTCACACATATTATTCCCTCATTTAGTGGATATTTTCACAAAAAAGTGAAATTTTCAAAAATCCAGAAAATTGGCTGAAAACGACTAAATATCAAAGAATCATTGGGCGAATCGCACTGGAACTGAAATCGGAACGCTCACTGACATTTGCCCTATCTGAAAGTATGATAAACGCCGGAAAAATGACTAAGTGGAAAAAAAAATTTTTTTCAACTTTTTTCAATTTTACCCCCGTGGGATACATATTCTAACCACACACATTTAGTACTCTCTTGGGGTGCCTTCACACATATTATTCCCTCATTTAGTGGATATTTTCACAAAAAAGTGAAATTTTCAAAAATCAAGAAAATTGGCTGAAAACGACTAAATATCAAAGACTCATTGGGCGAATCGCTCTGGAACTGAAATCGGAACGCTCACTGACATTTGCCTAATCTGAAAGTCTGATAAACGCCAGAAAAATGACTAAGTCCAAAAAAAAAATGTTTTCAACTTTTTTCAATTTTACCCCCGTGGGATATATATTCTACCCACACACATTTGGAACTCTCCTGGGGTACCCTCACACATATTATTCCCTCATTTAGTGGATATTTTCACCAAAAAGTGAAATTTTCAAAAATCCAGAAAATTGGCTGAAAACGACTAAATATCAAGGACTCATTGGGCGAATCGCTCTGGAACTGAAATTGGAATGCTCACTGACATTTGCCCTATCTGAAAGTCTGATAAAAGCCGGAAAAATGACTAAGTCCAACAAAAAAAATGTTTTCAACTTTTTTCAATTTTACCCCGTGGGATATATATTCTACCCACACACATTTGGAACTCTCCTAGGGTACCCTCACACATATTATTCCCTCATTTAGTGGATATTTTCACAAAAAAGTGAAATTTTCAAAAATCCAGAAAATTGGCTGAAAACGACTAAATATCAAAGACTCATTGGGCGAATCGCTCTGGAACTGAAATCGGAACGCTCACTGACATTTGCCTAATCTGAAAGTCTGATAAACGCCAGAAAAATGACTAAGTCCAAAAAAAAAATGTTTTCAACTTTTTTCAATTTTACCCCCGTGGGATATATATTCTACCCACACACATTTGGAACTCTCCTGGGGTACCCTCACACATATTATTCCCTCATTTAGTGGATATTTTCACCAAAAAGTGAAATTTTCAAAAATCCAGAAAATTGGCTGAAAACGACTAAATATCAAGGACTCATTGGGCGAATCGCTCTGGAACTGAAATTGGAATGCTCACTGACATTTGCCCTATCTGAAAGTCTGATAAAAGCCGGAAAAATGACTAAGTCCAACAAAAAAAATGTTTTCAACTTTTTTCAATTTTACCCCCGTGGGATATATATTCTACCCACACACATTTGGAACTCTCCTGGGGTACCCTCACACATATTATTCCCTAATTTAGTGGATATTTTCACAAAAAAGTGAAATTTTCAAAAATCCAAAATATTGGCTGAAAACGACTAAATATCAAGGACTCATTGGGCGAATCGCTCTGGAACTGAAATCGGAGCGTTCACTGACATTTCCCCTATCTGAAAGTCTGATAAACGCCGGAAAAATGACTAAGTCCAAAAAAAAAATGTTTTCAACTTTTTTCAATTTTACCCCCGTGGGATATATATTCTACCCACACACATTTGGAACTCTCCTGGGGTACCCTCACACATATTATTCCCTCATTTAGTGGATATTTTCACAAAAAAGTGAAATTTTCAAAAATCCAGAAAATTGGCTGAAAACGACTAAATATCAAAGAATCATTGGGCGAATCGCACTGGAACTGAAATCGGAACGCTCACTGACATTTGCCCTATCTGAAAGTATGATAAACGCCGGAAAAATGACTAAGTCCAAAAAAAAATGAGTTTTCAACTTTTTTCAATTTTACACCCGTGGGATATATATTCTACCCACACACATTTGGATCTCTCCTGGGGTACCCTCACACATATTATTCCCTCATTTAGTGGATATTTTCACAAAAAAGTGAAATTTTCAAAAATCCAGAAAATTGGCTGAAAACGACTAAATATCAAAGACTCATTGGACGAATCGCTCTGGAACTGAAATTGCAGCGCTCACTGGCATTTGCCCTATCTGAAAGTCTGATAAACGCCGGAAAAATCACTAAGTCCAAAAAAAAAAAAATGTTTTCAACTTTTTTCAATTTTACCCCCGTGGGATATATATTCTACCCACACACATTTGGAACTCTCCTGGGGTACCCTCACACATATTATTCCCTCATTTAGTGGATATTTTCACAAAAAAGTGAAAGTTTCAAAAATCCAAAATATTGGCGGAAAACGACTAAATATCAAGGACTCATTGGGCGAATCGCTCTGGAACTGAAATCGGAGTGCTCACTGACATTTCCCCTATCTGAAAGTCTGATAAACGCCGGAAAAATGACTAAGTCCAAAAAAAAAATGTTTTCAACTTTTTTCAATTTTACCCCCGTGGGATATACATTCTTCCCACACACATTTGGAACTCTCCTGGGGTACCCTCACACATATTATTCCCTTATTTAGTGGATATTTTCACCAAAAAGTGAAATTTTCAAAAATCCAGAAAATTGGCTGAAAACGACTAAATATCAAGGACTCATTGGGCGAATCGCTCTGGAACTGAAATTGGAATGCTCACTGACATTTGCCCTATCTGAAAGTCTGATAAAAGCCGGAAAAATGACTAAGTCCCAAAAAAAAAATGTTTTCAACTTTTTTCAATTTTACCCCCGTGGGATATATATTCTACCCACACACATTTGGAACTCTCCTGGGGTACCCTCGCACATATTATTCCCTCATTTAGTGGATATTTTCACAAAAAAGTGAAATTTTCAAAAATCCAAAATAATGGCTGAAAATGACTAAATATCAAGGATTCATTGGGCGAATCGCTCTGGAACTGAAATCGGAATGCTCACTGACATTTCCCCTATCTGAAAGTCTGATAAACGCCAGAAAAATGACTAAGTCCAACAAAAAAAATGTTTTCAACTTTTTTCAATTTTACCCCCGTGGGATATATATTCTACCCACACACATTTGGAACTCTCCTGGGGTACCCTCACACATATTATTCCCTTATTTAGTGGATATTTTCACAAAAAAGTGAAATTTTCAAAAATCCAAAATATTGGCTGAAAACGACTAAATATCAAGGACTCATTGGGCGAATCGCTCTGGAACTGAAATCGGAGCGTTTACTGACATTTCCCCTATCTGAAAGTCTGATAAACGCCGGAAAAATGACTAAGTCCAAAAAAAAAATGTTTTCAACTTTTTTCAATTTTACCCCCGTGGGATATATATTCTACCCACACACATTTGGAAGTCTCCTGGGGTACCCTCACACATATTATTCCCCAATTTAGTGGATATTTTCACAAAAAAGTGACATTTTCAAAAATCCAAAATATCGGCTGAAAACGACTAAATATCAAGGACTCATTGGGCGAATCGCTCTGGAACTGAAATTGGAACGCTCACTGACATTTGCCCTATCTGAAAGTCTGATAAACGCCGGAAAAATGACTACGTCCAAAAAAAAAATTTTTTTCAACTTTTTTCAATTTTACCCCGTGGGATATATATTCTACCCACACACATTTGGAACTCTCCTACGGTACCCTCACACATATTATTCCCTCATTTAGTGGATGTTTTCACAAAAAAGTGAAATTTTCAAAAGTCCAGAAAATTGTCTGAAAACGACTAAATATCAAGGACTCATTGAGCGAATCGCTCTGGAACTGAAATTGGAACGCTCAATGACATTTGCCCTGTTTGAAAGTCTGATAAACGCCGGAAAAATGACTAAGTCCAAAAAAAAAGAGTTTTCAAATTTTTCAATTTTACCCCCGTGGGATATATATTCTACCCACACACATTTGGAACTCTCCTGGGGTACCCTCACACATATTATTCCCTCATTTAGTGGATATTTTCACAAAAAAGTGAAATTTTCAAAAATCCAGAAAATTGGCTGAAAACGACTAAATATCAAAGACTCATTGGACGAATCGCTCTGGAACTGAAATTGAGACGCTCACTGGCATTTGCCCTTTCTGAAAGTCTGATAAACGCCGGAAAAATCACTAAGTCCAAAAAAAAAAAATGTTTTCAACTTTTTTCAATTTTACCCCCGTGGGATATATCTTCTACCCACACACATTTGGAACTCTCCTGGGGTACCCTCACACATATTATTCCCTCATTTAGTGGATATTTTCACAAAAAAGTGAAATTTTCAAAAATCCAAAATATTGGCTGAAAACGACTAAATATCAAGGACTCATTGGGCGAATCGCTCTGGAACTGAAAACGGAATGCTCACTGACATTTCCCCTATCTGAAAGTCTGATAAACGACAGAAAAATGACTAAGTCCAAAAAAAAAAATGTTTTCAACTTTTTTCAATTTTACCCCCGTGGGATATATATTCTACCCACACACATTTGGAACTCTCCTGGGGTACCCTCACACATATTATTCCCTAATTTAGTGGATATTTTCACAAAAAAGTGACATTTTCAAAAATCCAAAATATTGGATGAAAACGACTAAATATCAAAGACTCATTGGGTGAATCGCTCTGGAACTGAAATTGGAACGCTCACTGACATTTGCCCTATCTGAAAGTCTGATAAACGCCTGAAAAATGAATAAGTCTAAAAAAAAAAATGTTTTCAACTTTTTTCAATTTTACCCCGTGGGATATATATTCTACCCACACACATTTGGAACTCTCATAGGGTACCCTCACACATATTATTCCCTTATTTAGTGGATATTTTCACAAAAAAGTGAAATTTTCAAAAATCCAGAAAATTGGCTGAAAACGACTAAATATCAAAGACTCATTGGGCGAATCACTCTGGAACTGAAATTGGAATGCTCACTGACATTTGCCCTATCTGAAAGTCTGATAAAAGCCGGAAAAATGACTAAGTCCCAAAAAAAAAATGTTTTCAACTTTTTTCAATTTTACCCCCGTGGGATATATATTCTACCCACACACATTTGGAACTCTCCTGGGGTACCCTCACACATATTATTCCCTCATTTAGTGGATATTTTCACAAAAAAGTGAAATTTTCAAAAATCCAAAATAATGGCTGAAAACGACTAAATATCAAGGACTCATTGGGCGAATCGCTCTGGAACTGAAATCGGAATGCTCACTGACATTTCCCCTATCTGAAAGTCTGATAAACGCCAGAAAAATGACTAAGTCCAAAAAAAAAAATGTTTTCAACTTTTTTCAATTTTACCCCCGTGGGATATATATTCTACCCACACACATTTGGAACTCTCCTGGGGTACCCTCACACATATTATTCCCTAATTTAGTGGATATTTTCACAAAAAAGTGAAATTTTCAAAAATCCAAAATATTGGCTGAAAACGACTAAATATCAAGGACTCATTGGGCGAATCGCTCTGGAACTGAAATTGGAACGCTCACTGACATTTGCCCTATCTGAAAGTCTGATAAACGCCTGAAAAATGACTAAGTCTAAAAAAAAAAATGTTTTCAACTTTTTTCAATTTTACCCCGTGGGATATATATTCTACCCACACACATTTGGAACTGTCCTGGGGTACCCTCACACATATTATTCCCTTATTTAGTGGATATTTTCACAAAAAAGTGAAATTTTCAATAATCCAGAAAATTGGCTGAAAACGACTAAATATCAAAGACTCATTGGGCGAATCGCTCTGGAACTGAAATCGGTACGCTCACTGACATTTGCCCTATCTGAAAGTCTGATAAACGCCGGAAAAATGACTAAGTCCAAAAAAAAAGAGTTTTCAACTTTTTTCAATTTTACACCCGTGGGATATATATTCTACCCACACACATTTGGAACTCTCCTGGGGTACCCTCACACATATTATTCCCTCATTTAGTGGATATTTTCACAAAAAAGTGAAATTTTCAAAAATCCAAAATATTGGCTGAAAACGACAAAATATCAAGGACTCATTGGGCGAATAGCTCTGGAACTGAAATCGGAGCGCTCACTGACATTTCCCCTATCTGAAAGTCTGATAAACGCCGGAAAAATGACTAAGTCCAAAAAAAAAATGTTTTCAACTTTTTTCAATTTTACCCCCGTGGGATATACATTCTTCCCACACACATTTGGAACTCTCCTGGGGTACCCTCACACATATTATTCCCTTATTTAGTGGATATTTTCACAAAAAAGTGAAATTTTCAAAAATCCAGAAAATTGGCTGAAAACGACTAAATATCAAGGACTCATTGGGCGAATCGCTCTGTAACTGAAATTGGAACAATCACTGACATTTTCCCTATCTGAAAGTCTGATAAACGCCGGAAAAATGACTAAGTCCAAAAAAAAAAATGTTTTCAACTTTTTTCAATTTTACGCCCGTGGGATATACATTCTTCCCACACACATTTGGAACTCTCCTGGGGTACCCTCACACATATTATTCCCTTATTTAGTGGATATTTTCACAAAAAAGTGAAATTTTCAAAAATCCAGAAAATTGGCTGAAAACGACTAAATATCAAGGACTCATTGGGCGAATCGCTCTGGAACTGAAATTGGAATGCTCACTGACATTTGCCCTATCTGAAAGTCTGATAAAAGCCGGAAAAATGACTAAGTCCCAAAAAAAAAATGTTTTCAACTTTTTTCAATTTTACCCCAGTGGGATATATATTCTACCCACACACATTTGGAACTCTCCTGGGGTACCCTCGCACATATTATTCCCTCATTTAGTGGATATTTTCACAAAAAAGTGAAATTTTCAAAAATCCAAAATAATGGCTGAAAACGACTAAATATCAAGGACTCATTGGGCGAATCGCTCTGGAACTGAAATCGGAATGCTCACTGACATTTCCCTATCTGAAAGTCTGATAAACGCCAGAAAAATGACTAAGTTCAAAAAAAAAAATGTTTTCAACTTTTTTCAATTATACCCCCGTGGGATATATATTCTACCCACACACATTTGGAACTCTCCTGGGGTACCCTCACACATATTATTCCCTAATTTAGTGGATATTTTCACAAAAAAAGTGAAATTTTCAAAAATCCAAAATATTGGCTGAAAACGACTAAATATCAAGGACTCATTGGGCGAATCGCTCTGGAACTGAAATCGGAGCGTTCACTGACATTTCCCCTATCTGAAAGTCTGATAAACGCCTGAAAAATGACTAAGTCTCAAAAAAAAAATGTTTTCAACTTTTTTCAATTTTACCCCGTGGGATATATATTCTACCCACACACATTTGGAACTCTCATAGGGTACCCTCACACATATTATTCCCTCATTTAGTGGACATTTTCACAAAAAAGTGAAATTTTCAAAAGTCCAGAAAATTGGCTGAAAACGACTAAATATCAAGGACTCATTGGGCGAATCGCTCTGGAACTGAAATTGGAACGCTCAATGACATTTGCCCTGTTTGAAAGTCTGATAAACGCCGGAAAAATGACTAAGTCCAAAAAAAAAGAGTTTTCAACTTTTTTCAATTTTACCCCCGTGGGATATATATTCTACCCACACACATTTGGAACTCTCCTAGGGTACCCTCACACATATTATTCCCTCATTTAGTGGATATTTTCACAAAAAAAGTGAAATTTTCAAAAATCCAGAAAAATGACTGAAAACGACTAAATATCAAGGACTCATTGGGCGAATCGCTCTGGAACTGATATCGGTATGCTCACTGACTTTTGCCCTATCTGAAAGTCTGATAAACGCCGGAAAAATGACTAAGTCCAAAAAAAAAGAGTTTTCAACTTTTTTCAATTTTACCCCCGTGGGATATATATTCTACCCACACACATTTGGAACTCTCCTGGGGTACCCTCACACATATTATTCCTTTATTTAGTGGATATTTTCACAAAAAAGTGAAATTTTCAATAATCCAGAAAATTGGCTGAAAACGACTAAATATCAAAGACTCATTGGGCGAATCGCTCTGGAACTGAAATCGGTACGCTCACTGACATTTGCCCTATCTGAAAGTCTGATAAACGCCGGAAAAATGACTAAGTCCAAAAAAAAAGAGTTTTCAACTTTTTTCAATTTTACACCCGTGGGATATATATTCTACCCACACACATTTGGAACTCTCCTGGGGTACCCTCACACATATTATTCCCTCATTTAGTGGATATTTTCACAAAAAAGTGAAATTTTCAAAAATCCAAAATATTGGCTGAAAACGACTAAATATCAAGGACTCATTGGGCGAATCGCTCTGGAACTTAAATCGGAGCGCTCACTGACATTTCTCCTATCTGAAAGTCTGATAAACGCCGGAAAAATGACTAAGTCCAAAAAAAAAATGTTTTCAACTTTTTTCAATTTTACCCCCGTGGGATATACATTCTTCCCACACACATTTGGAACTCTCCTGGGGTACCCTCACACATATTATTCCCTTATTTAGTGGATATTTTCACAAAAAAGTGAAATTTTCAAAAATCCAGAAAATTGGCTGAAAACGACTAAATATCAAGGACTCATTGGGCGAATCGCTCTGTAACTGAAATCGGAACGGTCACTGACATTTTCCCTATCTGAAAGTCTGATAAACGCCGGAAAAATGACTAAGTCCAAAAAAAAAAATGTTTTCAACTTTTTTCAATTTTACCCTCGTGGGATATATATTCTACCCACACACATTTGGAACTCTCCTGGGGTACCCTCACGCATATTATTCCCTCATTTAGTGGATATTTTCACAAAAAAGTGAAATTTTCAAAAATCCAGAAAATTGGCTGAAAACGACTAAATATCAAGGACTCATTGGGCGAATCGCTCTGGAACTGAAATTGGAACGCTCACTGACATTTGCCCTATCTGAAAGTCTGATAAACGCCGGAAAAATGACTAAGTCTAAAAAAAAAAATGTTTTCAACTTTTTTCAATTTTACCCCGTGGGATATATATTCTACCCACACACATTTGGAACTCTCATAGGGTACCCTCACACATATTATTCCCTCATTTAGTGGATATTTTCACAAAAAAGTGAAATTTTCAAAAGTCCAGAAAATTGGCTGAAAACGACTAAATATCAAGGACTCATTTGGCGAATCGCTCTGGAACTGAAATTGGAACGCTCAATGACATTTGCCCTGTTTGAAAGTCTGATAAACTCCGGAAAAATGACTAAGTCCAAAAAAAAAGAGTTTTCAACTTTTTTCAATTTTACCCCCGTGGGATATATATTCTACCCACACACATTTGGAACTCTCCTAGGGTACCCTCACACATATTATTCCCTCATTTAGTGGATATTTTCACAAAAAAGTGAAATTTTCAAAAATCCAGAAAAATGACTGAAAACGACTAAATATCAAAGACTCATTGGGCGAATCGCTCTGGAACTGAAATCGGTACGCTCACTGACATTTGCCCTATCTGAAAGTCTGATAAACGCCAGAAAAATGACTAAGTCCAAAAAAAAAGAGTTTTCAACTTTTTTCAATTTTACACCCGTGGGATATATATTCTACCCACACACATTTGGAACTCTCCTGGGGTACCCTCACACATATTATTCCCTCATTTAGAGGATATTTTCACAAAAAAGTGAAATTTTCAAAAATCCAAAATATTGGCTGAAAACGACTAAATATCAAGGACTCATTGGGCGAATCGCTCTGGAACTGAAATCGGAGCACTCACTGACATTTCCCCTATCTGAAAGTCTGATAAACGCCGGAAAAATGACTAAGTCCAAAAAAAAAATGTTTTCAACTTTTTTCAGTTTTACCCCCGTGGGATATACATTCTTCCCACACACATTTGGAACTCTCCTGGGGTACCCTCACACATATTATTCCCTTATTTAGTGGATATTTTCACAAAAAAGTGAAATTTTCAAAAATCCAGAAAATTGGCTGAAAACGACTAAATATCAAGGACTCATTGGGCGAATCGCTCTGGAACTGAAATTGGAACGCTCACTGACATTTGCCCTATCTGAAAGTCTGATAAACGCCGGAAAAATGACTAAGTCTAAAAAAAAAATGTTTTCAACTTTTTTCAATTTTACCCCGTGGGATATATATTCTACCCACACACATTTGGAACTCTCATAGGGTACCCTCACACATATTATTCCCTCATTTAGTGGATATTTTCACAAAAAAGTGAAATTTTCAAAAGTCCAGAAAATTGGCTGAAAACGACTAAATATCAAGGACTCATTTGGCGAATCGCTCTGGAACTGAAATTGGAACGCTCAATGACATTTGCCCTGTTTGAAAGTCTGATAAACTCCGGAAAAATGACTAAGTCCAAAAAAAAAGAGTTTTCAACTTTTTTCAATTTTACCCCCGTGGGATATATACTCTACCCACACACATTTGGAACTCTCCTAGGGTACCCTCACACATATTATTCCCTCATTTAGTGGATATTTTCACAAAAAAGTGAAATTTTCAAAAATCCAGAAAAATGACTGAAAACGACTAAATATCAAAGACTCATTGGGCGAATCGCTCTGGAACTGAAATTGGAACGCTCACTGACATTTGCCCTATCTGAAAGTCTGATAAACGCCAGAAAAATGACTAAGTCCAAAAAAAAAGAGTTTTCAACTTTTTTCAATTTTACACCCGTGGGATATATATTCTACCCACACACATTTGGAACTCTCCTGGGGTACCCTCACACATATTATTCCCTCATTTAGAGGATATTTTCACAAAAAAGTGAAATTTTCAAAAATCCAAAATATTGGCTGAAAACGACTAAATATCAAGGACTCATTGGGCGAATCGCTCTGGAACTGAAATCGGAGCGCTCACTGACATTTCCCCTATCTGAAAGTCTGATAAACGCCGGAAAAATGACTAAGTCCAAAAAAAAAATGTTTTCAACTTTTTTCAGTTTTACCCCCGTGGGATATACATTCTTCCCACACACATTTGGAACTCTCCTGGGGTACCCTCACACATATTATTCCCTTATTTAGTGGATATTTTCACAAAAAAGTGAAATTTTCAAAAATCCAGAAAATTGGCTGAAAACGACTAAATATCAAGGACTCATTGGGCGAATCGCTCTGTAACTGAAATCGGAACGGTCACTGACATTTTCCCTATCTGAAAGTCTGATAAACGCCGGAAAAATGACTAAGTCCAAAAAAAAAAATGTTTTCAACTTTTTTCAATTTTACCCCCGTGGGATATATATTCTACCCACACACATTTGGAACTCTCCTGGGGTACCCTCACGCATATTATTCCCTCATTTAGTGGATATTTTCACAAAAAAGTGAAATTTGCAAAAATCCAGAAAATTGGCTGAAAACGACTAAATATCAAAGACTCATTGGGCGAATCGCTCTGGAACTGAAATTGGAATGCTCACTGACATTTGCCCTATCTGAAAGTCTGATAAAAGCCGGAAAAATGACTAAGTCCCAAAAAAAAAATGTTTTCACCTTTTTTAAATTTTACCCCCGTGGGATATATATTCTACCCACACACATTTGGAACTCTCCTGGGGTACCCTCGCACATATTATTCCCTCATTTAGTGGATATTTTCACAAAAAAGTGAAATTTTCAAAAATCCAAAATAATGGCTGAAAACGAGTAAATATCAAGGACTCATTGGGCGAATCGCTCTGGAACTGAAATCGGAATGCTCACTGACATTTCCCCTATCTGAAAGTCTGATAAACGCCAGAAAAATGACTAAGTCCAAAAAAAAAAATGTTTTCAACTTTTTTCAATTTTACCCCCGTGGGATATATATTCTACCCACACACATTTGGAACTCTCCTGGGGTACCCTCACACATATTATTCCCTAATTTAGTGGATATTTTCACAAAAAAGTGAAATTTTCAAAAATCCAAAATATTGGCTGAAAACGACTAAATATCAAGGACTCATTGGGCGAATCGCTCTGGAACTGAAACTGGAACGCTCACTGACATTTCCCCTATCTGAAAGTCTGATAAACGCCGGAAAAATGACTAAGTCCAAAAAAAAAATGTTTTCAACTTTTTGCAATTTTACCCCCGTGGGATATATATTCTTCCCACACACATTTGGAACTCTCCTGGGGTACCCTCACACATATTATTCCCTCATTTAGTGGATATTTTCACAAAAAAGTGAAATTTTCAAAAATCCAGAAAATTGGATGAAAACGACTAAATATCAAAGACTCATTGGGCGAATCGCTCTGGAACTGAAATTGGAACGCTCACTGACATTTGCCCTATCTGAAAGTCTGATAAACGCCGGAAAAATGACAAAGTCCAAAAAAAAAAAAATGTTTTCAACTTTTTTCAATTTTACCCCGTGGGATATATATTCTACCCACACACATTTGGAACTCTCCTACGGTACCCTCACACATATTATTCCCTCGTTTAGTGGATATTTTCACAAAAAAGTGAAATTTTCAAAAATCCAGAAAATTGGCTGAAAACGACTAAATATCAAGGACTCATGGGCCAATTGCTCTGGAACTGAAATTGGAATGCTCAATGACATTTGCCCTATTTGAAAGTCTGATAAACGCCGGAAAAATGACTAAGTCTAAAAAAAAAAATGTTTTCAACTTTTTTCAATTTTACCCCGTGGGATGTATATTCTACCCACACACATTTGGAACTCTCCTAGGGTACCCTCACACATATTATTCCCTCATTTAGTGGATATTTTCACAAAAAAGTGAAATTTTCAAAAGTCCAGAAAATTGTCTGAAAACGACTAAAAATCAAGGACTCATTGGGCGAATCGCTCTGGAACTGAAATTGGAACGCTCAATGACATTTGCCCTGTTTGAAAGTCTGATAAACGCCGGAAAAATGACTAAGTCCAAAAAAAAAGAGTTTTCAAATTTTTCAATTTTACCCCCGTGGGATATATATTCTACCCACACACATTTGGAACTCTCCTGGGGTACCCTCACACATATTATTCCCTCATTTAATGGATATTTTCACAAAAAAGTGAAATTTTCAAAAATCCAGAAAATTGGCTGAAAACGACTAAATATCGAGGACTCATTGCGCGAATCGCTCTGGAACTGAAATCGATACGCTCACTGACATTTGCCCTATCTGAAAGTATGATAAACGCTGGAAAAATGACTAAGTCCAAAAAAAAAGAGTTTTCAACTTTTTTCAATTTTACACCCGTGGGATATATATTCTACCCACACACATTTGGAACTCTCCTGGGGTACCCTCACACATATTATTCCCTCATTTAGTGGATATTTTCACAAAAAAGTGAAATTTTCAAAAATCCAAAATAATGGCTGAAAACGACTAAATATCAAGGACTCATTGGGCGAATCGCTCTGGAACTGAAATCAGAGCGTTCACTGACATTTCCCCTATCTGAAAGTCTGATAAACGCCGGAAAAATGACTAAGTCCAAAAAAAAAATGTTTTCAACTTTTTTCAATTTTACCCCCGTGGGATATATATTCTACCCACACACATTTGGAACTCTCCTGGGGTACCCTCACACATATTATTCCCTAATTTAGTGGATATTTTCACAAAAAAGTGACATTTTCAAAAATCCAAAATATTGGCTGAAAACGACTAAATATCAAGGACTCATTGGGCGAATCGCTCTGGAACTGAAATTGGAACGCTCACTGACATTTCCCCTATCTGAAAGTCTGATAAACGCCGGAAAAATGACTAAGTCCAAAAAAAAAATGTTTTCAACTTTTTTCAATTTTACCCCCGTGGGATATATATTCTTCCCACACACATTTGGAACTCTCCTGGGGTACCCTCACACATATTATTCCCTCATTTAGTGGATATTTTCACAAAAAAGTGAAATTTTCAAAAATCCAGAAAATTGGATGAAAATGACTAAATATCAAAGACTCATTGGGCGAATCGCTCTGGAACTGAAATCGGTACGCTCACTGACATTTGCCCTATCTGAAAGTCTGATAAACGCCGGAAAAATGACTAAGTCCAAAAAAAAAGAGTTTTCAACTTTTTTCAATTTTACCCCCGTGGGATATATATTCTACCCACACACATTTGGAACTCTCCTAGGGTACCCTCACACATATTATTCCCTCATTTAGTGGATATTTTCACAAAAAAGTGAAATTTTCAAAAATCCAGAAAAATGACTGAAAACGACTAAATATCAAGGACTCATTGGGCGAATCGCTCTGGAACTGATCTCGGTATGCTCACTGACATTTGCCCTATCTGAAAGTCTGATAAACGCCGGAAAAATGACTAAGTCCAAAAAAAAAGAGTTTTCAACTTTTTTCAATTTTACCCCCGTGGGATATATATTCTACCCACACACATTTGGAACTCTCCTGGGGTACCCTCACACATATTATTCCCTTATTTAGCGGATATTTTCACAAAAAAGTGAAATTTTCAAAAATCCAGAAAATTGGCTGAAAACGACTAAATATCAAAGACTCATTGGGAGAATCGCTCTGGAACTGAAATCGGTACGCTCACTGACATTTGCCCTATCTGAAAGTCTGATAAACGCCGGAAAAATGACTAAGTCCAAAAAAAAAGAGTTTTCAACTTTTTTCAATTTTACACCCGTGGGATATATATTCTACCCACACACATTTGGAACTCTCCTGGGGTACCCTCACACATATTATTCCCTCATTTAGAGGATATTTTCACAAAAAAGTGAAATTTTCAAAAATCCAAAATATTGGCTGAAAACGACTAAATATCAAGGACTCATTGGGCGAATCGCTCTGGAACTGAAATCGGAGCGCTCACTGACATTTCCCCTATCTGAAAGTCTGATAAACGCCGGAAAAATGACTAAGTCCAAAAAAAAAATGTTTTCAACTTTTTTCAGTTTTACCCCCGTGGGATATACATTCTTCCCACACACATTTGGAACTCTCCTGGGGTACCCTCACACATATTATTCCCTTATTTAGTGGATATTTTCACAAAAAAGTGAAATTTTCAAAAATCCAGAAAATTGGCTGAAAACGACTAAATATCAAGGACTCATTGGGCGAATCGCTCTGTAACTGAAATCGGAACGGTCACTGACATTTTCCCTATCTGAAAGTCTGATAAACGCCGGAAAAATGACTAAGTCCAAAAAAAAAAATGTTTTCAACTTTTTTCAATTTTACCCCCGTGGGATATATATTCTACCCACACACATTTGGAACTCTCCTGGGGTACCCTCACGCATATTATTCCCTCATTTAGTGGATATTTTCACAAAAAAGTGAAATTTGCAAAAATCCAGAAAATTGGCTGAAAACGACTAAATATCAAAGACTCATTGGGCGAATCGCTCTGGAACTGAAATCGGAATGCTCACTGACATTTCCCCTATCTGAAAGTCTGATAAACGCCAGAAAAATGACTAAGTCCAAAAAAAAAAATGTTTTCAACTTTTTTCAATTTTACCCCCGTGGGATATATATTCTACCCACACACATTTGGAACTCTCCTGGGGTACCCTCACACATATTATTCCCTAATTTAGTGGATATTTTCACAAAAAAGTGAAATTTTCAAAAATCCAAAATATTGGCTGAAAACGACTAAATATCAAGGACTCATTGGGCGAATCGCTCTGGAACTGAAACTGGAACGCTCACTGACATTTCCCCTATCTGAAAGTCTGATAAACGCCGGAAAAATGACTAAGTCCAAAAAAAAAATGTTTTCAACTTTTTGCAATTTTACCCCCGTGGGATATATATTCTTCCCACACACATTTGGAACTCTCCTGGGGTACCCTCACACATATTATTCCCTCATTTAGTGGATATTTTCACAAAAAAGTGAAATTTTCAAAAATCCAGAAAATTGGATGAAAACGACTAAATATCAAAGACTCATTGGGCGAATCGCTCTGGAACTGAAATTGGAACGCTCACTGACATTTGCCCTATCTGAAAGTCTGATAAACGCCGGAAAAATGACAAAGTCCAAAAAAAAAAAAATGTTTTCAACTTTTTTCAATTTTACCCCGTGGGATATATATTCTACCCACACACATTTGGAACTCTCCTACGGTACCCTCACACATATTATTCCCTCGTTTAGTGGATATTTTCACAAAAAAGTGAAATTTTCAAAAATCCAGAAAATTGGCTGAAAACGACTAAATATCAAGGACTCATGGGCCAATTGCTCTGGAACTGAAATTGGAATGCTCAATGACATTTGCCCTATTTGAAAGTCTGATAAACGCCGGAAAAATGACTAAGTCTAAAAAAAAAAATGTTTTCAACTTTTTTCAATTTTACCCCGTGGGATGTATATTCTACCCACACACATTTGGAACTCTCCTAGGGTACCCTCACACATATTATTCCCTCATTTAGTGGATATTTTCACAAAAAAGTGAAATTTTCAAAAGTCCAGAAAATTGTCTGAAAACGACTAAAAATCAAGGACTCATTGGGCGAATCGCTCTGGAACTGAAATTGGAACGCTCAATGACATTTGCCCTGTTTGAAAGTCTGATAAACGCCGGAAAAATGACTAAGTCCAAAAAAAAAGAGTTTTCAAATTTTTCAATTTTACCCCCGTGGGATATATATTCTACCCACACACATTTGGAACTCTCCTGGGGTACCCTCACACATATTATTCCCTCATTTAATGGATATTTTCACAAAAAAGTGAAATTTTCAAAAATCCAGAAAATTGGCTGAAAACGACTAAATATCGAGGACTCATTGCGCGAATCGCTCTGGAACTGAAATCGATACGCTCACTGACATTTGCCCTATCTGAAAGTATGATAAACGCTGGAAAAATGACTAAGTCCAAAAAAAAAGAGTTTTCAACTTTTTTCAATTTTACACCCGTGGGATATATATTCTACCCACACACATTTGGAACTCTCCTGGGGTACCCTCACACATATTATTCCCTCATTTAGTGGATATTTTCACAAAAAAGTGAAATTTTCAAAAATCCAAAATAATGGCTGAAAACGACTAAATATCAAGGACTCATTGGGCGAATCGCTCTGGAACTGAAATCAGAGCGTTCACTGACATTTCCCCTATCTGAAAGTCTGATAAACGCCGGAAAAATGACTAAGTCCAAAAAAAAAATGTTTTCAACTTTTTTCAATTTTACCCCCGTGGGATTTATATTCTACCCACACACATTTGGAACTCTCCTGGGGTACCCTCACACATATTATTCCCTAATTTAGTGGATATTTTCACAAAAAAGTGACATTTTCAAAAATCCAAAATATTGGCTGAAAACGACTAAATATCAAGGACTCATTGGGCGAATCGCTCTGGAACTGAAATTGGAACGCTCACTGACATTTCCCCTATCTGAAAGTCTGATAAACGCCGGAAAAATGACTAAGTCCAAAAAAAAAATGTTTTCAACTTTTTTCAATTTTACCCCCGTGGGATATATATTCTTCCCACACACATTTGGAACTCTCCTGGGGTACCCTCACACATATTATTCCCTCATTTAGTGGATATTTTCACAAAAAAGTGAAATTTTCAAAAATCCAGAAAATTGGATGAAAATGACTAAATATCAAAGACTCATTGGGCGAATCGCTCTGGAACTGAAATCGGTACGCTCACTGACATTTGCCCTATCTGAAAGTCTGATAAACGCCGGAAAAATGACTAAGTCCAAAAAAAAAGAGTTTTCAACTTTTTTCAATTTTACCCCCGTGGGATATATATTCTACCCACACACATTTGGAACTCTAATAGGGTACCCTCACACATATTATTCCCTCATTTAGTGGATATTTTCACAAAAAAGTGAAATTTTCAAAAATCCAGAAAAATGACTGAAAACGACTAAATATCAAGGACTCATTGGGCGAATCGCTCTGGAACTGATCTCGGTATGCTCACTGACATTTGCCCTATCTGAAAGTCTGATAAACGCCGGAAAAATGACTAAGTCCAAAAAAAAAGAGTTTTCAACTTTTTTCAATTTTACCCCCGTGGGATATATATTCTACCCACACACATTTGGAACTCTCCTGGGGTACCCTCACACATATTATTCCCTTATTTAGCGGATATTTTCACAAAAAAGTGAAATTTTCAAAAATCCAGAAAATTGGCTGAAAACGACTAAATATCAAAGACTCATTGGGAGAATCGCTCTGGAACTGAAATCGGTACGCTCACTGACATTTGCCCTATCTGAAAGTCTGATAAACGCCGGAAAAATGACTAAGTCCAAAAAAAAAGAGTTTTCAACTTTTTTCAATTTTACACCCGTGGGATATATATTCTACCCACACACATTTGGAACTCTCCTGGGGTACCCTCACACATATTATTCCCTCATTTAGAGGATATTTTCACAAAAAAGTGAAATTTTCAAAAATCCAAAATATTGGCTGAAAACGACTAAATATCAAGGACTCATTGGGCGAATCGCTCTGGAACTGAAATCGGAGCGCTCACTGACATTTCCCCTATCTGAAAGTCTGATAAACGCCGGAAAAATGACTAAGTCCAAAAAAAAAATGTTTTCAACTTTTTTCAGTTTTACCCCCGTGGGATATACATTCTTCCCACACACATTTGGAACTCTCCTGGGGTACCCTCACACATATTATTCCCTTATTTAGTGGATATTTTCACAAAAAAGTGAAATTTTCAAAAATCCAGAAAATTGGCTGAAAACGACTAAATATCAAGGACTCATTGGGCGAATTGCTCTGTAACTGAAATCGGAACGGTCACTGACATTTTCCCTATCTGAAAGTCTGATAAACGCCGGAAAAATGACTAAGTCCAAAAAAAAAAATGTTTTCAACTTTTTTCAATTTTACCCCCGTGGGATATATATACTACCCACACACATTTGGAACTCTCCTGGGGTACCCTCATGCATATTATTCCCTCATTTAGTGGATATTTTCACAAAAAAGTGAAATTTTCAAAAATCCAGAAAATTGGCTGAAAACGACTAAATATCAAGGACTCATTGGGCGAATCGCTCTGGAACTGAAATTGGAATGCTCACTGACATTTCCCCTATCTGAAAGTCTGATAAACGCCAGAAAAATGACTAAGTCCAAAAAAAAAAATGTTTTCAACTTTTTTCAATTTTACCCCCGTGGGATATATATTCTACCCACACACATTTGGAACTTTCCTGGGGTACCCTCACACATATTATTCCCTAATTTAGTGGATATTTTCACAAAAAAGTGAAATTTTCAAAAATCCAAAATATTGGCTGAAAACGACTAAATATCAAGGACTCATTGGGCGAATCGCTCTGGAACTGAAATTGGAGCGTTCACTGACATTTCCCCTATCTGAAAGTCTGATAAACGCCGGAAAAATGACTAAGTCCAAAAAAAAAATGTTTTCAACTTTTTGCAATTTTACCCCCGTGGGATATATATTCTTCCCACACACATTTGGAACTCTCCTGGGGTACCCTCACACATATTATTCCCTCATTTAGTGGATATTTTCACAAAAAAGTGAAATTTTCAAAAATCCAGAAAATTGGCTGAAAACGACTAAATATCAAGGACTCATTGGGCGAATCGCTCTGTAACTGAAATCGGAACGGTCACTGACATTTTCCCTATCTGAAAGTCTGATAAACGCCGGAAAAATGACTAAGTCCAAAAAAAAAAATGTTTTCAACTTTTTTCAATTTTACCCCCGTGGGATATATATTCTACCCACACACATTTGGAACTCTCCTGGGGTACCCTCATGCATATTATTCCCTCATTTAGTGGATATTTTCACAAAAAAGTGAAATTTTCAAAAATCCAGAAAATTGGCTGAAAACGACTAAATATCAAAGACTCATTGGGCGAATCGCTCTGGAACTGAAATTGGAATGCTCACTGACATTTGCCCTATCTGAAAGTCTGATAAAAGCCGGAAAAATGACTAAGTCCCAAAAAAAAAATGTTTTCACCTTTTTTAAATTTTACCCCCGTGGGATATATATTCTACCCACACACATTTGGAACTCTCCTGGGGTACCCTCGCACATATTATTCCCTCATTTAGTGGATATTTTCACAAAAAAGTGAAATTTTCAAAAATCCAAAATAATGGCTGAAAACGACTAAATATCAAGGACTCATTGGGCGAATCGCTCTGGAACTGAAATCGGAATGCTCACTGACATTTCCCCTATCTGAAAGTCTGATAAATGCCAGAAAAATGACTAAGTCCAAAAAAAAAAATGTTTTCAACTTTTTTCAATTTTACCCCGTGGGATATATATTCTACCCACACACATTTGGAACTCTCCTACGGTACCCTCACACATATTATTCCCTCGTTTAGTGGATATTTTCACAAAAAAGTGAAATTTTCAAAAATCCAGAAAATTGGCTGAAAACGACTAAATATCAAGGACTCATGGGCCAATTGCTCTGGAACTGAAATTGGAATGCTCAATGACATTTGCCCTATTTGAAAGTCTGATAAACGCCGGAAAAATGACTAAGTCTAAAAAAAAAAATGTTTTCAACTTTTTTCAATTTTACCCCGTGGGATGTATATTCTACCCACACACATTTGGAACTCTCCTAGGGTACCCTCACACATATTATTCCCTCATTTAGTGGATATTTTCACAAAAAAGTGAAATTTTCAAAAGTCCAGAAAATTGTCTGAAAACGACTAAATATCAAGGACTCATTGGGCGAATCGCTCTGGAACTGAAATTGGAACGCTCAATGACATTTGCCCTGTTTGAAAGTCTGATAAACGCCGGAAAAATGACTAAGTCCAAAAAAAAAGAGTTTTCAAATTTTTCAATTTTACCCCCGTGGGATATATATTCTACCCACACACATTTGGAACTCTCCTGGGGTACCCTCACACATATTATTCCCTCATTTAGTGGATATTTTCACAAAAAAGTGAAATTTTCAAAAATCCAAAATAATGGCTGAAAACGACTAAATATCAAGGACTCATTGGGCGAATCGCTCTGGAACTGAAATCAGAGCGTTCACTGACATTTCCCCTATCTGAAAGTCTGATAAACGCCGGAAAAATGACTAAGTCCAAAAAAAAAATGTTTTCAACTTTTTTCAATTTTACCCCCGTGGGATATATATTCTACCCACACACATTTGGAACTCTCCTGGGGTACCCTCACACATATTATTCCCTAATTTAGTGGATATTTTCACAAAAAAGTGACATTTTCAAAAATCCAAAATATTGGCTGAAAACGACTAAATATCAAGGACTCATTGGGCGAATCGCTCTGGAACTGAAATTGGAACGCTCACTGACATTTCCCCTATCTGAAAGTCTGATAAACGCCGGAAAAATGACTAAGTCCAAAAAAAAAATGTTTTCAACTTTTTTCAATTTTACCCCCGTGGGATATATATTCTTCCCACACACATTTGGAACTCTCCTGGGGTACCCTCACACATATTATTCCCTCATTTAGTGGATATTTTCACAAAAAAGTGAAATTTTCAAAAATCCAGAAAATTGGATGAAAACGACTAAATATCAAAGACTCATTGGGCGAATCGCTCTGGAACTGAAATTGGAACGCTCACTGACATTTGCCCTATCTGAAAGTCTGATAAACGCCGGAAAAATGACTAAGTCTAAAAAACAAAATGTTTTCAACTTTTTTCAATTTTACCCCGTGGGATATATATTCTACCCACACACATTTGGAACTCTCATAGGGTACCCTCACACATATTATTCCCTCATTTAGTGGACATTTTCACAAAAAAGTGAAATTTTCAAAAGTCCAGAAAATTGGCTGAAAACGACTAAATATCAAAGACTCATTGGGCGAATCGCTCTGGAACTGAAATCGGTACGCTCACTGACATTTGCCCTATCTGAAAGTCTGATAAACGCCGGAAAAATGACTAAGTCCAAAAAAAAAGAGTTTTCAACTTTTTTCAATTTTACACCCGTGGGATATATATTCTACCCACACACATTTGGAACTCTCCTGGGGTACCCTCACGCATATTATTCCCTCATTTAGTGGATATTTTCACAAAAAAGTGAAATTTTCAAAAATCCAAAATAATGGCTGAAAACGACTAAATATCAAGGACTCATTGGGCGAATCGCTCTGGAACTGAAATCGGAATGCTCACTGACATTTCCCCTATCTGAAAGTCTGATAAACGCCAGAAAAATGACTAAGTCCAAAAAAAAATATGTTTTCAACTTTTTTCAATTTTACCCCCGTGGGATATATATTCTACCCACACACATTTGGAACTCTCCTGGGGTACCCTCACACATATTATTCCCTAATTTAGTGGATATTTTCACAAAAAAGTGAAATTTTCAAAAATCCAAAATATTGGCTGAAAACGACTAAATTTCAAGGACTCATTGGGCGAATTGCTCTGGAACTGAAATCGAAGCGTTCACTGACATTTCCCCTATCTGAAAGTCTGATAAACGCCGGAAAAATGACTAAGTCCAAAAAAAAAATGTTTTCAACTTTTTTCAATTTTACCCCCGTGGGATATATATTCTACCCACACACATTTGGAACTCTCCTGGGGTACCCTCACACATATTATTCCCCAATTTAGTGGATATTTTCACAAAAAAGGGAAATTTTCAAAAATCCAAAATATTGGCTGAAAACGACTAAATATCAAGGACTCATTGGGCGAATCGCTCTGGAACTGAAATTGGAACGCTCACTGACATTTCCCCTATCTGAAAGTCTGATAAACGTCGGAAAAATGACTAAGTCCAAACAAAAAATGTTTTCAACTTTTTTCAATTTTACCCCGTGGGATATATATTCTACCCACACACATTTGGAACTATCCTAGGGTACCCTCACACATATTATTCCCTCATTTAGTGGATATTTTCACAAAAAAGTGAAATTTTCAAAAATCCAGAAAATTGGCTGAAAACGACTAAATATCAAAGACTCATTGGTTGAATCGCTCTGGAACTGAAATTGGAACGCTCACTGACATTTGCCCTATCTGAAAGTCTGATAAACGACTGGAATATGACAAAGTCCAAAAAAAAAATGTTTTCAACTTTTTTCAATTTTACCCCGTGGGATATATATTCTACCCACACGCATTTGGATCTCTCCTGGGGTACCCTCACACATTTTATTCCCTCATTTAGTGGATATTTTCACAAAAAAGTGAAATTTTCAAAAATCCAGGAAATTGGCTGAAAACGACTAAATATCAAAGACTCATTGGGCGAATCGCTCTGGAACTGAAATTGGAACGCTCACTGACATTTGCCCTATCTGAAAGTCTGATAAATGCCGGAAAAATTACTAAGTCTAAAAAAAAAATGTTTTCAACTTTTTTCAATTTTACTCCCGTGGGACATATATTCTACCCAAACACATTTGGAACTCTCCTGGGGTACCCTCACACATATTATTCCCTAATTTAGTGGATATTTTCACAAAAAAGTGAAATTTTCAAAAATCCAAAATATTGGCTGAAAACGACTAAATATCAAGGACTCATTGGGCGAATGGCTCTGGAACTGAAATCGGAGCGCTCACTGACATTTCCCCTATCTGAAAATCTGATAAACGCCGGAAAATTGACTAAGTCCAAAAAAAAAATGTTTTTAACTTTTTTCAATTTTACCCCCGTGGGATATATATTCTTCCCACACACATTTGGAACTCTCCTGGGGTACCCTCACACATATTATTCCCTCATTTAGTGGATATTTTCACAAAAAAGTGAAATTTTCAAAAATCCAGAAAATTGGCTGAAAACGACTTAATATCAAAGACTCATTGGGCGAATCGCTCTGGAACTGAAATCGGAACGCTCACTGACATTTGCCCTATCTGAAAGTCTGATAAACGCCGGAAAAATGACTAATTCCAAAAAAAAAATGTTTTCAACTTTTTTCAATTTTACACCGTGGGATATATATTCCACCCACACACATTTGGAACTCTCCTACGGTACCCTCACACATATTATTCCCTCATTTAGTGGATATTTTCACAAAAAAGTGAAATTTTCAAAAATCCAGAAAATTGGCTGAAAACGACTAAATATCAAGGACTCATGGGCCAATCGCTCTGGAACTGAAATCGGAGCGCTCACTGACATTTCCCCTATCTGAAAGTCTGATAAACGCCGGAAAAATGACTAAGTCCAAAAAAAAAATGTTTTCAACTTTTTTCAATTTTACCCCCGTGGGATATATATTCTTCCCACACACATTTGGAACTCTCCTGGGGTACCCTCACACATATTATTCCCTCATTTAGTGGATATTTTCACAAAAAAGTGAAATTTTCAAAAATCCAGAAAATTGGCTGAAAACGACTAAATATCAAAGACTCATTGGGCGAATCGCTCTGGAACTGAAATCGGAACGCTCACTGACATTTGCCCTATCTGAAAGTCTGATAAACGCCGGAAAAATGACTAAGTCCAAAAAAAAATGTTTTCAACTTTTTTCAATTTTACCCCGTGGGATATATATTCTACCCACACACATTTGGAACTCTCCTACGGTACCCTCACACATATTATTCCCTCATTTAGTGGATATTTTCACAAAAAAGTGAAATTTTCAAAAATCCAGAAAATTGGCTGAAAACAACTAAATATCAAGGACTCATGGGACATTCGCTCTGGAAATGAAATTGGAATGCTCAATGACATTTGCCCTATTTGAAAGTCTGATTAACGCCGGAAAAATGACTAAGTCCAAAAAAAAAAATGTTTTCAACTTTTTTCAATTTTACCCACGTGGGATATATATTCTACCCACACACATTTGGGACTCTCCTGGGGTACCCTCACACATATTATTCCCTCATTTAGTGGATATTTTCACAAAAAAGTGAAATTTTCAAAAATCCAAAATATTGGCTGAAAACGACTAAATATCAAGGACTCATTGGGCGAATCGCTCTGGAACTGAAATCAAAGCACTCACTGACATTTCCCCTATCTGAAAGTCTGATAAACGCCGGAAAAATGACTAAGTCAAAAAAAAAATGTTTTCAACTTTTTTCAATTTTACCCCCGTGGGATATATATTCTTCCCACACACATTTGGAACTCTCCTGGGGTACCCTCACACATATCATTCCCTAATTTAGTGGATATTTTCACAAAAAAGTGAAATTTTCAAAAATCCAGAAAATTGGCTGAAAACGACTAAATATCAAGGACTCATTGGGCGAATCGCTCTGTAACTGAAATCGGAACGCTCACTGACATTTGCCCTATCTGAAAGTCTGATAAACGCCGGAAAAATGACTAAGTCCAAAAAAAAAAATGTTTTCAACTTTTTTCAATTTTACCCCGTGGGATATATATTCTACCCACACACATTTGGAACTCTCCTACGGTACCCTCACACATATTATTCCCTCATTTAGTGGATATTTTCACAAAAAAGTGAAATTTTCAAAAATCTAGAAAATTGGCTGAAAACGACTAAATATCAAGGACTCATGGGCCATTCGCTCTGCAACTGAAATTGGAATGCTCAATGACATTTGCCCTATTTGAAAGTCTGATTAACGCCGGAAAAATGACTAAGACCAAAAAAAAAATGTTTTCAACTTTTTTCAATTTTACCCCCGTGGGATATATCTTCTACCTACACACATTTGGATCTCTCCTGGGGTACCCTCACACATATTATTCCCTCATTTAGTGGATATTTTCACAAAAAAGTGAAATTTTCAAAAATCCAGGAAATTGGCTGAAAACGACTAAATATCAAAGACTCATTGGGTGAATCGCTTTGGAACTGAAATTGGAACGCTCACTGACATTTGCCCTATCTGAAAGTCTGATAAACGACTGGAATATGACTAAGTCCAAAAAAAAAATGTTTTCAACTTTATTCAATTTTACCCCCGTGGGATATATCTTCTACCCACACACATTTGGATCTCTCCTGGGGTACCCTCACACATATTATTCCCTCATTTAGTGGATATTTTCACAAAAAAGTGAAATTTTCAAAAATCCAGGAAATTGGCTGAAAACGACTAAATAACAAAGACTCATTGGGCGAATCGCTCTGGAACTGAAATTGGAACGCTCACTGACATTTGCCCTACCTGAAAGTCTGATAAATGCCGGAAAAATGACTAAGTCTAAAAAAAAAATGTTTTCAACTTTTTTCAATTTTACCCCGTGGGATATATATTCTACCCACACACATTTGGAACTCTCCTAGGGTACCCTCACACATATTATTCCCTCATTTAGTGGATATTTTCACAAAAAAGTGAAATTTTCAAATGTCCAGAAAATTGGCTGAAAACGACTAAATATCAAGGACTCATTGGGCGAATCGCTCTGGAACTGAAATTGGAACGCTCACTGACATTTGCCCTATCTGAAAGTCTGATAAATGCCGGAAAAATGACTAAGTCTAAAAAAAAAATGTTTTCAACTTTTTTCAATTTTACCCCGTGGGATATATATTCTACCCACACACATTTGGAACTCTCCTAGGGTGCCCTCACACATATTATTCCCTCATTTAGTGGATATTTTCACAAAAAAGTGAAATTTTCACATGTCCAGAAAATTGGCTGAAAACGACTAAATATCAAGGACTCATTGGGCGAATCGCTCTGGAACTGAAATTGGAACGCTCAATGACATTTGCCCTGTTTGAAAGTCTGATGAACGCTGGAAAAATGACTAAGTCCAAAAAAAAAGAGTTTTCAACTTTTTTCAATTTTACCTCCGTGGGATATATATTCTACCCACACACATTTGGAACTCTCCTGGGGTACCCTCACACATATTATTCCCTCATTTAGTGGATATTTTCACAAAAAAGTGAAATTTTCAAGAATTCAAAAAAATTGGTTAAAAACGACTAAATAGCAAAGACTTATTGGGTGAATCGCTCTGGAACTGAAATCGGAACGCTCACTGACATTTGCCCTATCTGAAAGTCTGATAAACGACTGGAAAATGACTAAGTTCAAAAAAAAATGTTTTCAACTTTTTTCAATTTTACCCCGTGGGATATATATTCTACCCACACACATTTGGAACTATCCTAGGGTACCCTCACACATATTATTCCCTCATTTAGTGGATATTTTCACAAAAAAGTAAAATTTTCAAAAATCCAGAAAATTGGCTGAAATCGACTAAATATCAAGGACTCATTGCGCGAGTCGCTCTGGAACTGAAATCTGTATGCTCACTGACATTTGCCCTATCTGAAAGTCTGATAAACGCCGGAAAAATGACTAAGTCCAAAAAAAAAGAGTTTTCAACTTTTTTCAATTTTACCCCCGTGGGATATATATTCTACCCACACACATTTGGGTCTCTCCTGGGGTACCCTCACACATATTATTCCCTCATTTAGTGGATATTTTCACAAAAAAGTGAAATTTTCAAAAATCCAAAATATTGGCTGAAAACGACTAAATATCAAGGACTCATTGGGCGAATCGCTCTGGAACTGAAATTGGAACGCTCAATGACATTTGCCCTGTTTGAAAGTCTGATAAACGCCGGAAAAATGACTAAGTCCAAAAAAAAAGAGTTTTCAACTGTTTTCTATTTTACCCCCGTGGGATATATATTCTACCCACACACATTTGGAACTCTCCTGGGGTACCCTCACACATATTATTCCCTCATTTAGTGGATATTTTCACAAAAAAGTGAAATTTTCAAAAATCCAGAAAATTGGCTGAAAACGACTAAATATCAAGGACTCATGGGCCAATCGCTCTGGAACTGAAATCGGTATGCTCACTGACATTTGCCCTATCTGAAAGTCTGATAAACGCCGGAAAAATGACTAAGTCCAAAAAAAAAGAGTTTTCAACTTTTTTCAATTTTACACCCGTGGGATATATATTCTACCCACACACATTTGCAACTCTCCTGGGGTACCCTCACACATATTATTCCCTCATTTAGTGGATATTTTCACAAAAAAGTGAAATTTTCAAAAATCCAGGAAATTGGCTGAAAACGACTAAATATCAAAGACTCATTGGGCGAATCGCTCTGGAACTGAAATTGGAACGCTCACTGACATTTGCCCTATCTGAAAGTCTGATAAATGCCGGAAAAATGACTAAGTCTAAAAAAAAAATGTTTTCAACTTTTTTCAATTTTACCCCGTGGGATATATATTCTACCCACACACATTTGGAACTCTCCTAGGGTACCCTCACACATATTATTCCCTCATTTAGTGGATATTTTCACAAAAAAGTGAAATTTTCAAATGTCCAGAAAATTGGCTGAAAACGACCAAATATCAAGGACTCATTGGGCGAATCGCTCTGGAACTGAAATTGGAACGCTCAATGACATTTGCCATGTTTGAAAGTCTGATAAACGCTGGAAAAATGACTAAGTCCAAAAAAAAAGAGTTTTCAACTTTTTTCAATTTTACCTCCGTGGGATATATATTCTACCCACACACATTTGGAACTCTCCTGGGGTACCCTCACACATATTATTCCCTCATTTAGTGGATATTTTCACAAAAAAGTGAAATTTTCAAAAATCCAGGAAATTGGCTGAAAACGACTAAATATCAAAGACTCATTGGGCGAATTGTTCTGGAACTGAAATTGGAACGCTCACTGACATTTGCCCTATCTGAAAGTCTGATAAATGCCGGAAAAATGACTAAGTCTAAAAAAAAAATGTTTTCAACTTTTTTCAATTTTACCCCGTGGGATATATATTCTACCCACACACATTTGGAACTCTCCTAGGGTACCCTCACACATATTATTCCCTCATTTAGTGGATATTTTCACAAAAAAGTGAAATTTTCAAGAATTCAAAAAAATTGGTTGAAAACGACTAAATAGCAAAGACTCATTGGGTGAATCGCTCTGGAACTGAAATCGGAACGCTCACTGACATTTGCCCTATCTGAAAGTCTGATAAACGACTGGAAAATGACTAAGTTAAAAAAAAAATGTTTTCAACTTTTTTCAATTTTACCCCGTGGGATATATATTCTACCCACACACATTTGGAACTATCCTAGGGTACCCTCACACATATTATTCCCTCATTTAGTGGATATTTTCACAAAAAAGTGAAATTTTCAAAAATCCAGAAAATTGGCTGAAATCAACTAAATATCAAGGACTCATTGCGCGAATCGCTCTGGAACTGAAATCTGTATGCTCACTGACATTTGCCCTATCTGAAAGTCTGAAAAACGCCGGAAAAATGACTAAGTCCAAAAAAAAAGAGTTTTCAACTTTTTTCAATTTTACCCCCGTGGGATATATATTCTACCCTCACACATTTGGGACTCTCCTGGGGTACCCTCACACATATTATTCCCTCATTTAGTGGATATTTTCACAAAAAAGTGAAATTTTCAAAAATCCAAAACATTGGCTGAAATCGACTAAATATCAAGGACTCATTGGGCGAATCGCTCTGGAACTGAAATTGGAACGCTCAATGACATTTGCCCTGTTTGAAAGTCTGATAAACGCCGGAAAAATGACTAAGTCCAAAAAAAAAGAGTTTTCAACTGTTTTCTATTTTACCCCCGTGGGATATATATTCTACCCACACACATTTGGAACTCTCCTGGGGTACCCTCACACATATTATTCCCTCATTTAGTGGATATTTTCACAAAAAAGTGAAATTTTCAAAAATCCAAAATATTGGCTGAAAACGACTAAATATCAAGGACTCATTGGGCGAATCGCTCTGGAACTGAAATCAAAGCACTCACTGACATTTCCCCTATCTGAAAGTCTGATAAACGCCGGAAAAATGACTAAGTCCAAAAAAAAAATGTTTTCAACTTTTTTCAATTTTACCCCGTGGGATATATATTCTACCCACACACATTTGGAACTCTCCTACGGTACCCTCACACATATTATTCCCTCATTTAGTGGATATTTTCACAAAAAAGTGAAATTTTCAAAAATCCAGAAAATTGGCTGAAAACGACTAAATATCAAAGACTCATTGGGTGAATCGCTCTGGAACTGAAATTGGAACGCTCACTGACATTTGCCCTATCTGAAAGTCTGATAAACGACTGGAATATGACTAAGCCCAAAAAAAAAATGTTTTCAACTTTTTTCAATTTTACCCCCGTGGGATATATCTTCTACCCACACACATTTGTATCTCTCCTGGGGTACCCTCACACATATTATTCCCTCATTTAGTGGATATTTTCACAAAAAAGTGAAATTTTCAAAAATCCAAAATATTGGCTGAAAACGACTAAATATCAAGGACTCATTGGGCGAATCGCTCTGGAACTGAAATCAAAGCACTCACTGACATTTCCCCTATCTGAAAGTCTGATAAACGCCGGAAAAATGACTAAGTCCAAAAAAAAAGAGTTTTCAACTTTTTTCAATTTTACCTGCGTGGGATATATATTCTACCCACACACATTTGCAACTCTCCTGGGGTACCCTCACACATATTATTCCCTCATTTAGTGGATATTTTCACAAAAAAGTGAAATTTTCAAAAATCCAGGAAATTGGCTGAAAACGACTAAATATCAAAGACTCATTGGGCGAATCGCTCTGGAACTGAAATTGGAACGCTCACTGACATTTGCCCTATCTGAAAGTCTGATAAATGCCGGAAAAATGACTAAGTCTAAAAAAAAAATGTTTTCAACTTTTTTCAATTTTACCCCGTGGGATATATATTCTACCCACACACATTTGGAACTCTCCTAGGGTACCCTCACACATATTATTCCCTCATTTAGTGGATATTTTCACAAAAAAGTGAAATTTTCAAATGTCCAGAAAATTGGCTGAAAACGACTAAATATCAAGGACTCATTGGGCGAATCGCTCTGGAACTGAAATTGGAACGCTCAATGACATTTGCCATGTTTGAAAGTCTGATAAACGCTGGAAAAATGACTAAGTCCAAAAAAAAAGAGTTTTCAACTTTTTTCAATTTTACCTCCGTGGGATATATATTCTACCCACACACATTTGGAACTCTCCTGGGGTACCCTCACACATATTATTCCCTCATTTAGTGGATATTTTCACAAAAAAGTGAAATTTTCAAAAATCCAGGAAATTGGCTGAAAACGACTAAATATCAAAGACTCATTGGGCGAATTGTTCTGGAACTGAAATTGGAACGCTCACTGACATTTGCCCTATCTGAAAGTCTGATAAATGCCGGAAAAATGACTAAGTCTAAAAAAAAAATGTTTTCAACTTTTTTCAATTTTACCCCGTGGGATATATATTCTACCCACACACATTTGGAACTCTCCTAGGGTACCCACACACATATTATTCCCTCATTTAGTGGATATTTTCACAAAAAAGTGAAATTTTCAAGAATTCAAAAAAATTGGTTGAAAACGACTAAATAGCAAAGACTCATTGGGTGAATCGCTCTGGAACTGAAATCGGAACGCTCACTGACATTTGCCCTATCTGAAAGTCTGATAAACGACTGGAAAATGACTAAGTTAAAAAAAAAATGTTTTCAACTTTTTTCAATTTTACCCCGTGGGATATATATTCTACCCACACACATTTGGAACTATCCTAGGGTACCCTCACACATATTATTCCCTCATTTAGTGGATATTTTCACAAAAAAGTGAAATTTTCAAAAATCCAGAAAATTGGCTGAAATCGACTAAATATCAAGGACTCATTGCGCGAATCGCTCTGGAACTGAAATCTGTATGCTCACTGACATTTGCCCTATCTGAAAGTCTGAAAAACGCCGGAAAAATGACTAAGTCCAAAAAAAAAGAGTTTTCAACTTTTTTCAATTTTACCCCCGTGGGATATATATTCTACCCACACACATTTGGGACTCTCCTGGGGTACCCTCACACATATTATTCCCTCATTTAGTGGATATTTTCACAAAAAAGTGAAATTTTCAAAAATCCAAAACATTGGCTGAAAACGACTAAATATCAAGGACTCATTGGGCGAATCGCTCTGGAACTGAAATTGGAACGCTCAATGACATTTGCCCTGTTTGAAAGTCTGATAAACGCCGGAAAAATGACTAAGTCCAAAAAAAAAGAGTTTTCAACTGTTTTCTATTTTACCCCCGTGGGATATATATTCTACCCACACACATTTGGAACTCTCCTGGGGTACCCTCACACATATTATTCCCTCATTTAGTGGATATTTTCACAAAAAAGTGAAATTTTCAAAAATCCAGAAAATTGGCTGAAAACGACTAAATATCAAGGACTCATGGGCCAATCGCTCTGGAACTGAAATCGGTATGCTCACTGACATTTGCCCTATCTGAAAGTCTGATAAACGCCGGAAAAATGACTAAGTCCAAAAAAAAAGAGTTTTCAACTTTTTTCAATTTTACACCCGTGGGATATATATTCTACCCACACACATTTGGAACTCTCCTGGGGTACCCTCACACATATTATTCCCTCATTTAGTGGATATTTTCACAAAAAAGTGAAATTTTCAAAAATCCAAAATATTGGCTGAAAACGACTAAATATCAAGGACTCATTGGGCGAATCGCTCTGGAACTGAAATCAAAGCACTCACTGACATTTCCCCTATCTGAAAGTCTGATAAACGCCGGAAAAATGACTAAGTCCAAAAAAAAAATGTTTTCAACTTTTTTCAATTTTACCCCGTGGGATATATATTCTACCCACACACATTTGGAACTCTCCTACGGTACCCTCACACATATTATTCCCTCATTTAGTGGATATTTTCACAAAAAAGTGAAATTTTCAAAAATCCAGAAAATTGGCTGAAAACGACTAAATATCAAAGACTCATTGGGTGAATCGCTCTGGAACTGAAATTGGAACGCTCACTGACATTTGCCCTATCTGAAAGTCTGATAAACGACTGGAATATGACTAAGCCCAAAAAAAAAATGTTTTCAACTTTTTTCAATTTTACCCCCGTGGGATATATCTTCTACCCACACACATTTGTATCTCTCCTGGGGTACCCTCACACATATTATTCCCTCATTTAGTGGATATTTTCACAAAAAAGTGAAATTTTCAAAAATCCAAAATATTGGCTGAAAACGACTAAATATCAAGGACTCATTGGGCGAATCGCTCTGGAACTGAAATCAAAGCACTCACTGACATTTCCCCTATCTGAAAGTCTGATAAACGCCGGAAAAATGACTAAGTCAAAAAAAAAATGTTTTCAACTTTTTTCAATTTTACCCCCGTGGGATATATATTCTTCCCACACACATTTGGAACTCTCCTGGGGTACCCTCACACATATTATTCCCTAATTTAGTGGATATTTTCACAAAAAAGTGAAATTTTCAAAAATCCAGAAAATTGGCTGAAAACGACTAAATATCAAGGACTCATTCGGCGAATCGCTCTGTAACTGAAATCGGAACGCTCACTGACATTTGCCCTATCTGAAAGTCTGATAAACGCCGGAAAAATGACTAAGTCCAAAAAAAAAATGTTTTCAACTTTTTTCAATTTTACCCACGTGGGATATACATTCTACCCACACACATTTGGGACTCTCCTGGGGTACCCTCACACATATTATTCCCTCATTTAGTGGATATTTTCACAAAAAAGTGAAATTTTCAAAAATCCAGAAAATTGGCTCAAAACGACTAAATATCAAAGACTCATAGGGTGAATCGCTCTGGAACTGAAATCGGTATGCTCACTGACATTTGCCCTATCTGAAAGTCTGATAAACGCCGGAAAAATGACTAAGTCCAAAAAAAAAGAGTTTTCAACTTTTTTCAATTTTACACCCGTGGGATATATATTCTACCCACACACATTTGGAACTCTCCTGGGGTACCCTCACACATATTATTCCCTCATTTAGTGGATATTTTCACAAAAAAGTGAAATTTTCAAAAATCCAGGAAATTGGCTGAAAACGACTAAATATCAAAGACTCATTGGGCGAATCGCTCTGGAACTGAAATTGGAACGCTCACTGACATTTGCCCTATCTGAAAGTCTGATAAATGCCGGAAAAATGACTAAGTCTAAAAAAAAAATGTTTTCAACTTTTTTCAATTTTACCCCGTGGGATATATATTCTACCCACACACATTTGGAACTCTCCTAGGGTACCCTCACACATATTATTCCCTCATTTAGTGGATATTTTCACAAAAAAGTGAAATTTTCAAATGTCCAGAAAATTGGCTGAAAACGACTAAATATCAAGGACTCATTGGGCGAATCGCTCTGGAACTGAAATTGGAACGCTCAATGACATTTGCCATGTTTGAAAGTCTGATAAACGCTGGAAAAATGACTAAGTCCAAAAAAAAAGAGTTTTCAACTTTTTTCAATTTTACCTCCGTGGGATATATATTCTACCCACACACATTTGGAACTCTCCTGGGGTACCCTCACACATATTATTCCCTCATTTAGTGGATATTTTCACAAAAAAGTGAAATTTTCAAAAATCCAGGAAATTGGCTGAAAACGACTAAATATCAAAGACTCATTGGGCGAATTGTTCTGGAACTGAAATTGGAACGCTCACTGACATTTGCCCTATCTGAAAGTCTGATAAATGCCGGAAAAATGACTAAGTCTAAAAAAAAAATGTTTTCAACTTTTTTCAATTTTACCCCGTGGGATATATATTCTACCCACACACATTTGGAACTCTCCTAGGGTACCCTCACACATATTATTCCCTCATTTAGTGGATATTTTCACAAAAAAGTGAAATTTTCAAGAATTCAAAAAAATTGGTTGAAAACGACTAAATAGCAAAGACTCATTGGGTGAATCGCTCTGGAACTGAAATCGGAACGCTCACTGACATTTGCCCTATCTGAAAGTCTGATAAACGACTGGAAAATGACTAAGTTAAAAAAAAAATGTTTTCAACTTTTTTCAATTTTACCCCGTGGGATATATATTCTACCCACACACATTTGGAACTATCCTAGGGTACCCTCACACATATTATTCCCTCATTTAGTGGATATTTTCACAAAAAAGTGAAATTTTCAAAAATCCAGAAAATTGGCTGAAATCGACTAAATATCAAGGACTCATTGCGCGAATCGCTCTGGAACTGAAATCTGTATGCTCACTGACATTTGCCCTATCTGAAAGTCTGAAAAACGCCGGAAAAATGACTAAGTCCAAAAAAAAAGAGTTTTCAACTTTTTTCAATTTTACCCCCGTGGGATATATATTCTACCCACACACATTTGGGACTCTCCTGGGGTACCCTCACACATATTATTCCCTCATTTAGTGGATATTTTCACAAAAAAGTGAAATTTTCAAAAATCCAAAATATTGGCTGAAAACGACTAAATATCAAGGACTCATTGGGCGAATCGCTCTGGAACTGAAATTGGAACGCTCAATGACATTTGCCCTGTTTGAAAGTCTGATAAACGCCGGAAAAATGACTAAGTCCAAAAAAAAAGAGTTTTCAACTGTTTTCTATTTTACCCCCGTGGGATATATATTCTACCCACACACATTTGGAACTCTCCTGGGGTACCCTCACACATATTATTCCCTCATTTAGTGGATATTTTCACAAAAAAGTGAAATTTTCAAAAATCCAGAAAATTGGCTGAAAACGACTAAATATCAAGGACTCATGGGCCAATCGCTCTGGAACTGAAATCGGTATGCTCACTGACATTTGCCCTATCTGAAAGTCTGATAAACGCCGGAAAAATGACTAAGTCCAAAAAAAAAGTTTTCAACTTTTTTCAATTTTACACCCGTGGGATATATATTCTACCCACACACATTTGGAACTCTCCTGGGGTACCCTCACACATATTATTCCCTCATTTAGTGGATATTTTCACAAAAAAGTGGAATTTTCAAAAATCCAAAATATTGGCTGAAAACGACTAAATATCAAGGACTCATTGGGCGAATCGCTCTGGAACTGAAATCAAAGCACTCACTGACATTTCCCCTATCTGAAAGTCTGATAAACGCCGGAAAAATGACTAAGTCCAAAAAAAAAATGTTTTCAACTTTTTTCAATTTTACCCCGTGGGATATATATTCTACCCACACACATTTGGAACTCTCCTACGGTACCCTCACACATATTATTCCCTCATTTAGTGGATATTTTCACAAAAAAGTGAAATTTTCAAAAATCCAGAAAATTGGCTGAAAACGACTAAATATCAAAGACTCATTGGGTGAATCGCTCTGGAACTGAAATTGGAACGCTCACTGACATTTGCCCTATCTGAAAGTCTGATAAACTACTGGAATATGACTAAGCCCAAAAAAAAAATGTTTTCAACTTTTTTCAATTTTACCCCCGTGGGATATATCTTCTACCCACACACATTTGTATCTCTCCTGGGGTACCCTCACACATATTATTCCCTCATTTAGTGGATATTTTCACAAAAAAGTGAAATTTTCAAAAATCCAAAATATTGGCTGAAAACGACTAAATATCAAGGACTCATTGGGCGAATCGCTCTGGAACTGAAATCAAAGCACTCACTGACATTTCCCCTATCTGAAAGTCTGATAAACGCCGGAAAAATGACTAAGTCAAAAAAAAAATGTTTTCAACTTTTTTCAATTTTACCCCCGTGGGATATATATTCTTCCCACACACATTTGGAACTCTCCTGGGGTACCCTCACACATATTATTCCCTAATTTAGTGGATATTTTCACAAAAAAGTGAAATTTTCAAAAATCCAGAAAATTGGCTGAAAACGACTAAATATCAAGGACTCATTGGGCGAATCGCTCTGTAACTGAAATCGGAACGCTCGCTGACATTTGCCCTATCTGAAAGTCTGATAAACGCCGGAAAAATGACTAAGTCCAAAAAAAAAATGTTTTCAACTTTTTTCAATTTTACCCACGTGGGATATACATTCTACCCACACACATTTGGGACTCTCCTGGGGTACCCTCACACATATTATTCCCTCATTTAGTGGATATTTTCACAAAAAAGTGAAATTTTCAAAAATCCAGAAAATTGGCTGAAAACGACTAAATATCAAAGACTCATAGGGTGAATCGCTCTGGAACTGAAATTGGAACGCTCACTGACATTTGCCCTATCTGAAAGTCTGATAAACGACTGGAATATGACTAAGTCCAAAAAAATAATGTTTTCAACTTTATTCAATTTTACCCCCGTGGGATATATCTTCTACCCACACACATTTGGATCTCTCCTGGGGTACCCTCACACATATTATTCCCTCATTTAGTGGATATTTTCACAAAAAAGTGAAATTTTCAAAAATCCAGGAAATTGGCTGAAAACGACTAAATATCAAAGACTCATTGGGCGAATCGCTCTGGAACTGAAATTGGAACGCTCACTGACATTTGCCCTATCTGAAAGTCTGATAAATGCCGGAAAAATGACTAAGTCTAAAAAAAAAATGTTTTCAACTTTTTTCAATTTTACCCCGTGGGATATATATTCTACCCACACACATTTGGAACTCTCCTAGGGTACCCTCACACATATTATTCCCTCATTTAGTGGATATTTTCACAAAAAAGTTAAATTTTCAAATGTCCAGAAAATTGGCTGAAAACGACTAAATATCAAGGACTCATTGGGCGAATCGCTCTGGAACTGAAATTGGAACGCTCAATGACATTTGCCCTGTTTGAAAGTCTGATAAACGCTGGAAAAATGACTAAGTCCAAAAAAAAAGAGTTTTCAACTTTTTTCAATTTTACCTCCGTGGGATATATATTCTACCCACACACATTTGGAACTCTCCTGGGGTACCCTCACACATATTATTCCCTCATTTAGTGGATATTTTCACAAAAAAGTGAAATTTTCAAAAATCCAGAAAATTGGCTGAAAACGACTAAATATCAAAGACTCATTGGGTGAATCGCTCTGGAACTGAAATTGGAACGCTCACTGACATTTGCCCTATCTGAAAGTCTGATAAACGACTGGAATATGACTAAGTCCAAAAAAAAAATGTTTTCAACTTTATTCAATTTTACCCCCGTGGGATATATCTTCTACCCACACACATTTGGATCTCTCCTGGGGTACCCTCACACATATTATTCCCTCATTTAGTGGATATTTTCACAAAAAAGTGAAATTTTCAAAAATCCAGGAAATTGGCTGAAAACGACTAAATATCAAAGACTCATTGGGCGAATCGCTCTGGAACTGAAATTGGAACGCTCACTGACATTTGCCCTACCTGAAAGTCTGATAAATGCCGGAAAAATGACTAAGTCTAAAAAAAAAATGTTTCAACTTTTTTCAATTTTACCCCGTGGGATATATATTCTACCCACACACATTTGGAACTCTCCTAGGGTACCTCACACAGATTATTCCCTCATTTAGTGGATATTTTCACAAAAAAGTGAAATTTTCAAATGTCCAGAAAATTGGCTGAAAACGACTAAATATCAAGGACTCATTGGGCGAATCGCTCTGGAACTGAAATTGGAACGCTCAATGACATTTGCCCTGTTTGAAAGTCTGATAAACGCTGGAAAAATGACTAAGTCCAAAAAAAAAGAGTTTTCAACTTTTTTCAATTTTACCTGCGTGGGATATATATTCTACCCACACACATTTGGAACTCTCCTGGGGTACCCTCACACATATTATTCCCTCATTTAGTGGATATTTTCACAAAAAAGTGAAATTTTCAAAAATCCAGGAAATTGGCTGAAAACGACTAAATATCAAAGACTCATTGGGCGAATCGCTCTGGAATTGAAATTGGAACGCTCACTGACATTTGCCCTACCTGAAAGTCTGATAAATGCCGGAAAAATGACTAAGTCTAAAAAAAAAATGTTTCAACTTTTTTCAATTTTACCCCGTGGGATATATATTCTACCCACACACATTTGGAACTCTCCTAGGGTACCTCACACAGATTATTCCCTCATTTAGTGGATATTTTCACAAAAAAGTGAAATTTTCAAATGTCCAGAAAATTGGCTGAAAACGACTAAATATCAAGGACTCATTGGGCGAATCGCTCTGGAACTGAAATTGGAAGGCTCAATGACATTTGCCCTGTTTGAAAGTCTGATAAACGCTGGAAAAATGACTAAGTCCAAAAAAAAAGAGTTTTCAACTTTTTTCAATTTTACCTCCGTGGGATATATATTCTACCCACACACATTTGGAACTCTCCTGGGGTACCCTCACACATATTATTCCCTCATTTAGTGGATATTTTCACAAAAAAGTGAAATTTTCAAAAATCCAGGAAATTGGCTGAAAACGACTAAATATCAAAGACTCATTGGGCGAATCGCTCTGGAACTGAAATTGGAACGCTCACTGACATTTGCCCTATCTTAAAGTCTGATAAATGCCGGAAAAATGACTAAGTCTAAAAAAAAAATGTTTTCAACTTTTTTCAATTTTACCCCGTGGGATATATATTCTACCCACACACATTTGGAACTCTCCTATGGTACCCTCACACATATTATTCCCTCATTTAGTGGATATTTTCACAAAAAAGTGAAATTTTCAAATGTCCAGAAAATTGGCTGAAAACGACTAAATATCAAGGACTCATTGGGCGAATCGCTCTGGAACTGAAATTGGAACGCTCAATGACATTTGCCCTGTTTGAAAGTCTGATAAACGCTGGAAAAATGACTAAGTCCAAAAAAAAAGAGTTTTCAACTTTTTTCAATTTTACCTTTGTGGGATATATATTCTACCCACACACATTTGGAACTCTCCTGGGGTACCCTCACACATATTATTCCCTCATTTAGTGGATATTTTCACAAAAAAGTGAAATTTTCAAAAATCCAGGAAATTGGCTGAAAACGACTAAATATCAAAGACTCATTGGGCGAATCGCTCTGGAACTGAAATTGGAACGCTCACTGACATTTGCCCTATCTGAAAGTCTGATAAATGCCGGAAAAATGACTAAGTCTAAAAAAAAAATGTTTTCAACTTTTTTCAATTTTACCCCGTGGGATATATATTCTACCCACACACATTTGGAACTCTCCTAGGGTACCCTCACACATATTATTCCCTCATTTAGTGGATATTTTCACAAAAAAGTGAAATTTTCAAGAATTCAAAAAAATTGGTTGAAAACGACTAAATAGCAAAGACTCATTGGGTGAATCGCTCTGGAACTGAAATCGGAACGCTCACTGACATTTGCCCTATCTGAAAGTCTGATAAACGACTGGAAAATGACTAAGTTCAAAAAAAAATGTTTTCAACTTTTTTTCAATTTTACCCCGTGGGATATATATTCTACCCACACACATTTGGAACTATCCTAGGGTACCCTCACACATATTATTCCCTCATTTAGTGGATATTTTCACAAAAAAGTAAAATTTTCAAATGTCCAGAAAATTGGCTGAAAACGACTAAATATCAAGGACTCATTGGGCGAATCGCTCTGGAACTGAAATTGGAACGCTCAATGACATTTGCCCTGTTTGAAAGTCTGATAAACGCTGGAAAAATGACTAAGTCCAAAAAAAAAGAGTTTTCAACTTTTTTCAATTTTACCTTTGTGGGATATATATTCTACCCACACACATTTGGAACTCTCCTGGGGTACCCTCACACATATTATTCCCTCATTTAGTGGATATTTTCACAAAAAAGTGAAATTTTCAAAAATCCAGGAAATTGGCTGAAAACGACTAAATATCAAAGACTCATTGGGCGAATCGCTCTGGAACTGAAATTGGAACGCTCACTGACATTTGCCCTATCTGAAAGTCTGATAAATGCCGGAAAAATGACTAAGTCTAAAAAAAAAATGTTTTCAACTTTTTTCAATTTTACCCCGTGGGATATATATTCTACCCACACACATTTGGAACTCTCCTAGGGTACCCTCACACATATTATTCCCTCATTTAGTGGATATTTTCACAAAAAAGTGAAATTTTCAAGAATTCAAAAAAATTGGTTGAAAACGACTAAATAGCAAAGACTCATTGGGTGAATCGCTCTGGAACTGAAATCGGAACGCTCACTGACATTTGCCCTATCTGAAAGTCTGATAAATGACTGGAAAATGACTAAGTTAAAAAAAAAATGTTTTCAACTTTTTTTCAATTTTACCCCGTGGGATATATATTCTACCCACACACATTTGGAACTATCCTAGGGTACCCTCACACATATTATTCCCTCATTTAGTGGATATTTTCACAAAAAAGTGAAATTTTCAAAAATCCAGAAAATTGGCTGAAATCGACTAACTATCAAGGACTCATTGCGCGAATCGCTCTGGAACTGAAATCTGTATGCTCACTGACATTTGCCCTATCTGAAAGTCTGATAAACGCCGGAAAAATGACTAAGTCCAAAAAAAAAGAGTTTTCAACTTTTTTCAATTTTACCCCCGTGGGATATATATTCTACCCACACACATTTGGGACTCTCCTGGGGTACCCTCACACATATTATTCCCTCATTTAGTGGATATTTTCACAAAAAAAGTGAAATTTTCAAAAATCCAAAATATTGGCTGAAAACGACTAAATATCAAGGACTCATTGGGCGAATCGCTCTGGAACTGAAATTGGAACGCTCAATGACATTTGCCCTGTTTGAAAGTCTGATAAACGCCGGAAAAATGACTAAGTCCAAAAAAAAAGAGTTTTCAACTGTTTTCTATTTTACCCCCGTGGGATATATATTCTACCCACACACATTTGGAACTCTCCTGGGGTACCCTCACACATATTATTCCCTCATTTAGTGGATATTTTCACAAAAAAGTGAAATTTTCAAGAATTCAAAAAAATTGGTTGAAAACGACTAAATAGCAAAGACTCATTGGGTGAATCGCTCTGGAACTGAAATCGGAACGCTCACTGACATTTGCCCTATCTGAAAGTCTGATAAACGACTGGAAAATGACTAAGTTCAAAAAAAAATGTTTTCAACTTTTTTCAATTTTACCCTGTGGGATATATATTCTACCCACACACATTTGGAACTATCCTAGGGTACCCTCACACATATTATTCCCTCATTTAGTGGATATTTTCACAAAAAAGTGAAATTTTCAAAAATCAAGAAAATTGGCTGAAATCGACTAAATATCAAGGACTCATTGCGCGAATCGCTCTGGAACTGAAATCTGTATGCTCACTGACATTTGCCCTATCTGAAAGTCTGATAAACGCCGGAAAAATGACTAAGTCCAAAAAAAAAGAGTTTTCAACTTTTTTCAATTTTTCCCCCGTGGGATATATATTCTACCCACACACATTTGGGACTCTCCTGGGGTACCCTCACACATATTATTCCCTCATTTAGTGGATATTTTCACAAAAAAGTGAAATTTTCAAAAATCCAGAAAATTGGCTGAAAACGACTAAATATCAAGGACTCATGGGCCAATCGCTCTGGAACTGAAATCGGTATGCTCACTGACATTTGCCCTATCTGAAAGTCTGATAAACGCCGGAAAAATGACTAAGTCCAAAAAAAAAGAGTTTTCAACTTTTTTCAATTTTACCCCCGTGGGATATATATTCTACCCACACACATTTGGAACTCTCCTGGGGTACCCTCACACATATTATTCCCTCATTTAGTGGATATTTTCACAAAAAAGTGAAATTTTCAAAAATCCAGAAAATTGGCTGAAAACGTCTAAATATCAAAGACTCATTGGTTGAATCGCTCTGGAACTGAAATTGGAACGCTCACTGACATTTGCCCTATCTGAAAGTCTGATTAACGACTGGAATATGACTAAGTCCAAAAAAAAAATGTTTTCAACTTTATTCAATTTTACCCACGTGGGATATATCTTCTACCCACACACATTTGGATCTCTCCTGGGGTACCCTCACACATATTATTCCCTCATTTAGTGGATATTTTCACAAAAAAGTGAAATTTTCAAGAATTCAAAAAAATTGGCTGAAAACGACTAAATAGCAAAGACTCATTGGGTGAATCGCTCTGGAACTGAAATCGGAACGCTCACTGACATTTGCCCTATCTGAAAGTCTGATAAACGACTGGAAAATGACTAAGTTCAAAAAAAAATGTTTTCAACTTTTTTCAATTTTACCCCGTGGGATATATATTCTACCCACACACATTTGGAACTATCCTAGGGTACCCTCACACATATTATTCCCTCATTTAGTGGATATTTTCACAAAAAAGTGAAATTTTCAAAAATCCAGAAAATTGGCTGAAATCGACTAAATATCAAGGACTCATTGCGCGAATCGCTCTGGAACTGAAATCTGTATGCTCACTGACATTTGCCCTATCTGAAAGTCTGATAAACGCCGGAAAAATGACTAAGTCCAAAAAAAAAGAGTTTTCAACTTTTTTCAATTTTTCCCCCGTGGGATATATATTCTACCCACACACATTTGGGACTCTCCTGGGGTACCCTCACACATATTATTCCCTCATTTAGTGGATATTTTCACAAAAAAGTGAAATTTTCAAAAATCCAAAATATTGGCTGAAAACGACTAAATATCAAGGACTCATTGTGCGAATCGCTCTGGAACTGAAATTGGAACGCTCAATGACATTTGCCCTGTTTGAAAGTCTGATAAACGCCGGAAAAATGACTAAGTCCAAAAAAAAAGAGTTTTCAACTGTTTTCTATTTTACCCCCGTGGGATATATATTCTACCCACACACATTTGGAACTCTCCTGGGGTACCCTCACACATATTATTCCCTCATTTAGTGGATATTTTCACAAAAAAGTGAAATTTTCAAAAATCCAGAAAATTGGCTGAAAACGACTAAATATCAAGGACTCATGGGCCAATCGCTCTGGAACTGAAATCGGTATGCTCACTGACATTTGCCCTATCTGAAAGTCTGATAAACGCCGGAAAAATGACTAAGTCCAAAAAAAAAGAGTTTTCAACTTTTTTCAATTTTACCCCCGTGGGATATATATTCTACCCACACACATTTGGAACTCTCCTGGGGTACCCTCACACATATTATTCCCTCATTTAGTGGATATTTTCACAAAAAAGTGAAATTTTCAAAAATCCAAAATATTGGCTGAAAACGACTAAATATCAAGGACTCATTGGGCGAATCGCTCTGGAACTGAAATCAAAGCACTCACTGACATTTCCCCTATCTGAAAGTCTGATAAACGCCGGAAAAATGACTAAGTAAAAAAAAAAATGTTTTCAACTTTTTTCAATTTTACCCCCGTGGGATATATATTCTCCCCACACACATTTGGAACTCTCCTGGGGTACCCTCACACATATTATTCCCTAATTTAGTGGATATTTTCACAAAAAAGTGAAATTTTCAAAAATCCAGAAAATTGGCTGAAAACGACTAAATATCAAGGACTCATTGGGCGAATCGCTCTGTAACTGAAATCGGAACGCTCACTGACATTTGCCCTATCTGAAAGTCTGATAAACGCCGGAAAAATGACTAAGTACAAAAAAAAAATGTTTTCAACTTTTTTCAATTTTACCCCGTGGGATATATATTCTACCCACACACATTTGGAACTCTCCTACGGTACCCTCACACATATTATTCCCTCATTTAGTGGATATTTTCACAAAAAAGTGAAATTTTCAAAAATCTAGAAAATTGGCTGAAAACGACTAAATATCAAGGACTCATGGGCCATTCGCTCTGGAACTGAAATTGGAATGCTCAATGACATTTGCCCTATTTGAAAGTCTGATTAACGCCGGAAAAATGACTAAGTCCAAAAAAAAAATGTTTTCAACTTTTTTCAATTTTACCCACGTGGGATATATATTCTACCCACACACATTTGGGACTCTCCTGGGGTACCCTCACACATATTATTCCCTCATTTAGTGGATATTTTCACAAAAAAGTGAAATTTTCAAAAATCCAGAAAATTGGCTGAAAACGTCTAAATATCAAAGACTCATTGGTTGAATCGCTCTGGAACTGAAATTGGAACGCTCACTGACATTTGCCCTATCTGAAAGTCTGATTAACGACTGGAATATGACTAAGTCCAAAAAAAAAATGTTTTCAACTTTATTCAATTTTACCCCCGTGGGATATATCTTCTACCCACACACATTTGGATCTCTCCTGGGGTACCCTCACACATATTATTCCCTCATTTAGTGGATATTTTCACAAAAAAGTGAAATTTTCAAGAATTCAAAAAAATTGGCTGAAAACGACTAAATAGCAAAGACTCATTGGGTGAATCGCTCTGGAACTGAAATCGGAACGCTCACTGACATTTGCCCTATCTGAAAGTCTGATAAACGACTGGAAAATGACTAAGTTAAAAAAAAAATGTTTTCAACTTTTTTCAATTTTACCCCGTGGGATATATATTCTACCCACACACATTTGGAACTATCCTAGGGTACCCTCACACATATTATTCCCTCATTTAGTGGATATTTTCACAAAAAAGTGAAATTTTCAAAAATCCAGAAAATTGGCTGAAATCGACTAAATATCAAGGACTCATTGCGCGAATCGCTCTGGAACTGAAATCTGTATGCTCACTGACATTTGCCCTATCTGAAAGTCTGATAAACGCCGGAAAAATGACTAAGTCCAAAAAAAAAGAGTTTTCAACTTTTTTCAATTTTACCCCCGTGGGATATATATTCTACCCACACGCATTTGGAACTCTCCTGGGGTACCCTCACACATATTATTCCCTCATTTAGTGGATATTTTCACAAAAAAGTGAAATTTTCAAAAATCCAGAAAATTGGCTGAAAACGACTAAATATCAAAGACTCATTGGGCGAATCGCTCTGGAACTGAAATTGGAACGCTCACTGACATTTGCCCTATCTGAAAGTCTGATAAACGCTGGAAAAATGAGTAAGTCCAAAAAAAAAGAGTTTTCAACTTTTTTCAATTTTACACCCGTTGGGATATATATTCTACCCACACACATTTGGAACTCTCCTGGGGTACCCTCACACATATTATTCCCTCATTTAGTGGATATTTTCACAAAAAAGTGAAATTTTCAAAAATCCAAAATATTGGCTGAAAACGACTAAATATCAAGGACTCATTGGTCGAATCGCTCTGGAACTGAAATCAAAGCACTCACTGACATTTCCCCTATCTGAAAGTCTGATAAACGCCGGAAAAATGACTAAGTCCAAAAAAAAAATGTTTTCAACTTTTTTCAATTTTACCCCCGTGGCATATATATTCTTCCCACACACATTTGGAACTCTCCTGGGGTACCCTCACACATATTATTCCCTAATTTAGTGGATATTTTCACAAAAAAGTGAAATTTTCAAAAATCCAGAAAATTGGCTGAAAACGACTAAATATCAAGGACTCATTGGGCGAATCGCTCTGTAACTGAAATCGGAACGCTCACTGACATTTGCCCTATCTGAAAGTCTGATAAACGCCGGAAAAATGACTAAGTCCCAAAAAAAAAATGTTTTCAACTTTTTTCAATTTTACCCCCGTGGGATATATATTCTACCCACACACATTTGGAACTATCCTAGGGTACCCTCACACATATTATTCCCTCATTTAGTGGATATTTTCACAAAAAAGTGAAATTTTCAAAAATCCAGAAAATTGGCTGAAATCGACTAAATATCAAGGACTCATTGCGCGAATCGCTCTGGAACTGAAATCTGTATGCTCACTGACATTTGCCCTATCTGAAAGTCTGATAAACGCCGGAAAAATGACTAAGTCCAAAAAAAAAGAGTTTTCAACTTTTTTCAATTTTACCCCCGTGGGATATATATTCTACCCACACGCATTTGGAACTCTCCTGGGGTACCCTCACACATATTATTCCCTCATTTAGTGGATATTTTCACAAAAAAGTGAAATTTTCAAAAATCCAGAAAATTGGCTGAAAACGACTAAATATCAAAGACTCATTGGGCGAATCGCTCTGGAACTGAAATTGGAACGCTCACTGACATTTGCCCTATCTGAAAGTCTGATAAACGCTGGAAAAATGAGTAAGTCCAAAAAAAAAGAGTTTTCAACTTTTTTCAATTTTACACCCGTTGGGATATATATTCTACCCACACACATTTGGAACTCTCCTGGGGTACCCTCACACATATTATTCCCTCATTTAGTGGATATTTTCACAAAAAAGTGAAATTTTCAAAAATCCAAAATATTGGCTGAAAACGACTAAATATCAAGGACTCATTGGTCGAATCGCTCTGGAACTGAAATCAAAGCACTCACTGACATTTCCCCTATCTGAAAGTCTGATAAACGCCGGAAAAATGACTAAGTCCAAAAAAAAAATGTTTTCAACTTTTTTCAATTTTACCCCCGTGGCATATATATTCTTCCCACACACATTTGGAACTCTCCTGGGGTACCCTCACACATATTATTCCCTAATTTAGTGGATATTTTCACAAAAAAGTGAAATTTTCAAAAATCCAGAAAATTGGCTGAAAACGACTAAATATCAAGGACTCATTGGGCGAATCGCTCTGTAACTGAAATCGGAACGCTCACTGACATTTGCCCTATCTGAAAGTCTGATAAACGCCGGAAAAATGACTAAGTCCCAAAAAAAAAATGTTTTCAACTTTTTTCAATTTTACCCCCGTGGGATATATATTCTACCCACACACATTTGGAACTCTCCTGGGGTACCCTCACACATATTATTCCCTCATTTAGTGGATATTTTCACAAAAAAGGGAAATTTTCAAAAATCCAAAATATTGGCTGAAAACGACTAAATATCAAGGACTCATTGGGTGAATCGCTCTGGAACTGAAATCGGAACGCTCACTGACATTTGCCCTATCTGAAAGTCTGATAAACGACTGGAATATGACTAAGTCCAAAAAAAAAATGTTTTCAACTTTTTTCAATTTTACCCCCTTGGGATATATCTTCTACCCACACACATTTGGATCTCTTCTGGGGTTCCCTCACACATATTATTCCCTCATTTAGTGGATATTTTCACAAAAAAGTGAAATTTTAAAAAATCCAGGAAATTGGCTGAAAACGACTAAATATCAAAGACTCATTGGGCGAATCGCTCTGGAACTGAAATTGGAATGCTCAATGACATTTGCCCTGTTTGAAAGTCTGATAACCGCCGGAAAAATGACTAAGTCTAAAAAAAAAGAGTTTTCAACTTTTTTCAATTTTACCCCCGTGGGATATATATTCTACCCACACACATTTGGAACTCTCCTGGGGTACCCTCACACATATTATTCCCTCATTTAGTGGATATTTTCACAAAAAAGGGAAATTTTCAAAAATCCAAAATATTGGCTGAAAACGACTAAATATCAAGGACTCATTGGGCGAATTGCTCTGGAACTGAAATCGGAACGCTCACTGACATTTGCCCTATCTGAAAGTCTGATAAACGCCAGAAAAATGACTAAGTCCAAAAAAAAAAATGTTTTCAACTTTTTTCAATTTTACTCCCGTGGGATATATATTCTACCCACACACATTTGGAACTCTCCTGGGGTACCCTCACACATATTATTCCCTAATTTAGTGGATATTTTCACAAAAAAGTGAATTTTTCAAAAATCCAAAATATTGGCTGAAAACGACTAAATATCAAGGACTCATTGGGCGAATCGCTCTGGAACTGAAATCGGAGCGCTCACTGACATTTCCCCTATCTGAAAGTCTGATAAACGCCGGAAAAATGACTAAGTCCAAAAAAAAAATGTTTTCAACTTTTTTCAATTTTACCCCCGTCGGATATATATTCTTCCCACACACATTTGGAACTCTCCTGGGGTACCCTCACACATATTATTCCCTCATTTAGTGGATATTTTCACAAAAAAGTGAAATTTTCAAAAATCCAGAAAATTGGCTGAAAACGACTAAATATCAAAGACTCATTGGGCGAATCGCTCTGGAACTGAAATCGGAACGCTCACTGACATTTGCCCTATCTGAAAGTCTGATAAACGCCGGAAAAATGACTAAGTCCAAAAAAAAAATGTTTTCAACTTTTTTCAATTTTACCCCGTGGGATATATATTCTACCCACACACATTTGGAACTCTCCTACGGTACCCTCACACATATTATTCCCTCATTTAGTGGATATTTTCACAAAAAAGTGAAATTTTCAAAAATCCAGAAAATTGGCTGAAAACGACTAAATATCAAGGACTCATGGGCCATTCGCTCTGGAACTGAAATTGGAATGCTCAATGACATTTGCCCTATTTGAAAGTCTGATTAACGCCGGAAAAATGACTAAGTCCAAAAAAAAAATGTTTTCAACTTTTTTCAATTTTACCCCCGTGGGATATATATTCTACCCACACACATTTGGAACTCTCCTGGGGTACCCTCACACATATTATTCCCTCATTTAGTGGATATTTTCACAAAAAAGTGAAATTTTCAAAAATCCAAAATAATGGCTGAAAACGACTAAATATCAAGGACTCATTGGGCGAATCGCTCTGAAACTGAAATCGGAACGCTCACTGACATTTCCCCAATCTGAAAGTCTGATAAACGTCAGAAAAATGACTAAGTCCAAAAAAAAAAAATTTTTTCAACTTTTTTCAATTTTACCCCCGTGGGATATATATTCTACCCACACACATTTGTAACTCTCCTGGGGTACCCTCACACATATTATTCCCTCATTTCGTGGATATTTTCACAAAAAAGTGAAATTTTCAAAAATCCAGAAAATTGGCTGAAAACGACTAAATATCAAGGACTCATTGGGCGAATCGCTCTGGAACTGAAATTGGAACGCTCAATCACATTTGCCCTGTTTGAAAGTTTGATAAACGCCGGAAAAATGACTAAGTCCAAAAAAAAAGAGTTTTCAACTTTTTTCAATTTTACCTCCGTGGGATATATATTCTACCCACACACATTTGGAACTCTCCTGGGGTACCCTCACACATATTATTCCCTCATTTAGTGGATATTTTCACAAAAAAGTGAAATTTTCAAAAATCCAAAATATTGGCTGAAAACGACTAAATATCAAGGACTCATTGGGCGAATCGCTCTGGAACTGAAATTGGAACGCTCAATGACATTTGCCCTGTTTGAAAGTCTGATAAACGCCGGAAAAATGACTAAGTCCAAAAAAAAAGAGTTTTCAACTGTTTTCTATTTTACCCCCGTGGGATATATATTCTACCCACACACATTTGGAACTCTCCTGGGGTACCCTCACACATATTATTCCCTCATTTAGTGGATATTTTCACAAAAAAGTGAAATTTTCAAGAATTCAAAAAAATTGGTTGAAAACGACTAAATAGCAAAGACGCATTGGGTGAATCGCTCTGGAACTGAAATCGGAACGCTCACTGACATTTGCCCTATCTGAAAGTCTGATAAACGACTGGAAAATGACTAAGTTCAAAAAAAAATGTTTTCAACTTTTTTCAATTTTACCCTGTGGGATATATATTCTACCCACACACATTTGGAACTATCCTAGGGTACCCTCACACATATTATTCCCTCATTTAGTGGATATTTTCACAAAAAAGTGAAATTTTCAAAAATCAAGAAAATTGGCTGAAATCGACTAAATATCAAGGACTCATTGAGCGAATCGCTCTGGAACTGAAATCTGTATGCTCACTGACATTTGCCCTATCTGAAAGTCTGATAAACGCCGGAAAAATGACTAAGTCCAAAAAAAAAGAGTTTTCAACTTTTTTCAATTTTTCCCCCGTGGGATATATATTCTACCCACACACATTTGGGACTCTCCTGGGGTACCCTCACACATATTATTCCCTCATTTAGTGGATATTTTCACAAAAAAGTGAAATTTTCAAAAATCCAAAATATTGGCTGAAAACGACTAAATATCAAGGACTCATTGGGCGAATCGCTCTGGAACTGAAATTGGAACGCTCAATGACATTTGCCCTGTTTGAAAGTCTGATAAACGCCGGAAAAATGACTAAGTCCAAAAAAAAAGAGTTTTCAACTGTTTTCTATTTTACCCCCGTGGGATATATATTCTACCCACACACATTTGGAACTCTCCTGGGGTACCCTCACACATATTATTCCCTCATTTAGTGGATATTTTCACAAAAAAGTGAAATTTTCAAAAATCCAGAAAATTGGCTGAAAACGACTAAATATCAAGGACTCATTGGGCGAATCGCTCTGTAACTGAAATCGGAACGCTCACTGACATTTGCCCTATCTGAAAGTCTGATAAACGCCGGAAAAATGACTAAGTACAAAAAAAAAAATGTTTTCAACTTTTTTCAATTTTACCCCGTGGGATATATATTCTACCCACACACATTTGGAACTCTCCTACGGTACCCTCACACATATTATTCCCTCATTTAGTGGATATTTTCACAAAAAAGTGAAATTTTCAAAAATCTAGAAAATTGGCTGAAAACGACTAAATATCAAGGACTCATGGGCCATTCGCTCTGGAACTGAAATTGGAATGCTCAATGACATTTGCCCTATTTGAAAGTCTGATTAACGCCGCAAAAATGACTAAGTCCAAAAAAAAAATGTTTTCAACTTTTTTCAATTTTACCCACGTGGGATATATATTCTACCCACACACATTTGGGACTCTCCTGGGGTACCCTCACACATATTATTCCCTCATTTAGTGGATATTTTCACAAAAAAGTGAAATTTTCAAAAATCCAGAAAATTGGCTGAAAACGTCTAAATATCAAAGACTCATTGGTTGAATCGCTCTGGAACTGAAATTGGAACGCTCACTGACATTTGCCCTATCTGAAAGTCTGATTAACGACTGGAATATGACTAAGTCCAAAAAAAAAATGTTTTCAACTTTATTCAATTTTACCCCCGTGGGATATATCTTCTACCCACACACATTTGGATCTCTCCTGGGGTACCCTCACACATATTATTCCCTCATTTAGTGGATATTTTCACAAAAAAGTGAAATTTTCAAGAATTCAAAAAAATTGGCTGAAAACGACTAAATAGCAAAGACTCATTGGGTGAATCGCTCTGGAACTGAAATCGGAACGCTCACTGACATTTGCCCTATCTGAAAGTCTGATAAACGACTGGAAAATGACTAAGTTCAAAAAAAAATGTTTTCAACTTTTTTCAATTTTACCCCGTGGGATATATATTCTACCCACACACATTTGGAACTATCCTAGGGTACCCTCACACATATTATTCCCTCATTTAGTGGATATTTTCACAAAAAAGTGAAATTTTCAAAAATCCAGAAAATTGGCTGAAATCGACTAAATATCAAGGACTCATTGCGCGAATCGCTCTGGAACTGAAATCTGTATGCTCACTGACATTTGCCCTATCTGAAAGTCTGATAAACGCCGGAAAAATGACTAAGTCCAAAAAAAAAGAGATTTCAACTTTTTTCAATTTTACCCCCGTGGGATATATATTCTACCCACACACATTTGGAACTCTCCTGGGGTACCCTCACACATATTATTCCCTCATTTAGTGGATATTTTCACAAAAAAGTGAAATTTTCAAAAATCCAGAAAATTGGCTGAAAACGACTAAATATCAAAGACTCATTGGGCGAATCGCTCTGGAACTGAAATTGGAACGCTCACTGACATTTGCCCTATCTGAAAGTCTGATAAACGCTGGAAAAATGAGTAAGTCCAAAAAAAAAGAGTTTTCAACTTTTTTCAATTTTACACCCGTGGGATATATATTCTACCCACACACATTTGGAACTCTCCTGGGGTACCCTCACACATATTATTCCCTCATTTAGTGGATATTTTCACAAAAAAGTGAAATTTTCAAAAATCCAAAATATTGGCTGAAAACGACTAAATATCAAGGACTCATTGGTCGAATCGCTCTGGAACTGAAATCAAAGCACTCACTGACATTTCCCCTATCTGAAAGTCTGATAAACGCCGGAAAAATGACTAAGTCCAAAAAAAAAATGTTTTCAACTTTTTTCAATTTTACCCCCGTGGCATATATATTCTTCCCACACACATTTGGAACTCTCCTGGGGTACCCTCACACATATTATTCCCTAATTTAGTGGATATTTTCACAAAAAAGTGAAATTTTCAAAAATCCAGAAAATTGGCTGAAAACGACTAAATATCAAGGACTCATTGGGCGAATCGCTCTGTAACTGAAATCGGAACGCTCACTGACATTTGCCCTATCTGAAAGTCTGATAAACGCCGGAAAAATGACTAAGTCCCAAAAAAAAAATGTTTTCAACTTTTTTCAATTTTACCCCCGTGGGATATATATTCTACCCACACACATTTGGAACTCTCCTGGGGTACCCTCACACATATTATTCCCTCATTTAGTGGATATTTTCACAAAAAAGGGAAATTTTCAAAAATCCAAAATATTGGCTGAAAACGACTAAATATCAAGGACTCATTGGGTGAATCGCTCTGGAACTGAAATCGGAACGCTCACTGACATTTGCCCTATCTGAAAGTCTGATAAACGACTGGAATATGACTAAGTCCAAAAAAAAAATGTTTTCAACTTTTTTCAATTTTACCCCCTTGGGATATATCTTCTACCCACACACATTTGGATCTCTTCTGGGGTTCCCTCACACATATTATTCCCTCATTTAGTGAATATTTTCACAAAAAAGTGAAATTTTAAAAAATCCAGGAAATTGGCTGAAAACGACTAAATATCAAAGACTCATTGGGCGAATCGCTCTGGAACTGAAATTGGAATGCTCAATGACATTTGCCCTGTTTGAAAGTCTGATAACCGCCGGAAAAATGACTAAGTCTAAAAAAAAAGAGTTTTCAACTTTTTTCAATTTTACCCCCGTGGGATATATATTCTACCCACACACATTTGGAACTCTCCTGGGGTACCCTCACACATATTATTCCCTCATTTAGTGGATATTTTCACAAAAAAGTGAAATTTTCAAAAATCTAGAAAATTGGCTGAAAACGACTAAATATCAAGGACTCATGGGCCATTCGCTCTGGAACTGAAATTGGAATGCTCAATGACATTTGCCCTATTTGAAAGTCTGATTAACGCCGGAAAAATGACTAAGTCCAAAAAAAAAATGTTTTCAACTTTTTTCAATTTTACCCACGTGGGATATATATTCTACCCACACACATTTGGGACTCTCCTGGGGTACCCTCACACATATTATTCCCTCATTTAGTGGATATTTTCACAAAAAAGTGAAATTTTCAAAAATCCAGAAAATTGGCTGAAAACGTCTAAATATCAAAGACTCATTGGTTGAATCGCTCTGGAACTGAAATTGGAACGCTCACTGACATTTGCCCTATCTGAAAGTCTGATTAACGACTGGAATATGACTAAGTCCAAAAAAAAAAATGTTTTCAACTTTATTCAATTTTACCCCCGTGGGATATATCTTCTACCCACACACATTTGGATCTCTCCTGGGGTACCCTCACACATATTATTCCCTCATTTAGTGGATATTTTCACAAAAAAGTGAAATTTTCAAGAATTCAAAAAAATTGGCTGAAAACGACTAAATAGCAAAGACTCATTGGGTGAATCGCTCTGGAACTGAAATCTGTATGCTCACTGACATTTGCCCTATCTGAAAGTCTGATAAACGCCGGAAAAATGACTAAGTCCAAAAAAAAAGAGTTTTCAACTTTTTTCAATTTTACCCCCGTGGGATATATATTCTACCCACACACATTTGGAACTCTCCTGGGGTACCCTCACACATATTATTCCCTCATTTAGTGGATATTTTCACAAAAAAGTGAAATTTTCAAAAATCCAGAAAATTGGCTGAAAACGACTAAATATCAAAGACTCATTGGGCGAATCGCTCTGGAACTGAAATTGGAACGCTCACTGACATTTGCCCTATCTGAAAGTCTGATAAACGCTGGAAAAATGAGTAAGTCCAAAAAAAAAGAGTTTTCAACTTTTTTCAATTTTACCCCCGTGGGATATATATTCTACCCACACACATTTGGAACTCTCCTGGGGTACCCTCACACATATTATTCCCTCATTTAGTGCATATTTTCACAAAAAAGGGAAATTTTCAAAAATCCAAAATATTGGCTGAAAACGACTAAATATCAAGGACTCATTGGGTGAATCGCTCTGGAACTGAAATCGGAACGCTCACTGACATTTGCCCTATCTGAAAGTCTGATAAACGACTGGAATATGACTAAGTCCAAAAAAAAAATGTTTTCAACTTTTTTCAATTTTACCCCCGTGGGATATATATTCTACCCACACACATTTGGAATTCTCCTGGGGTACCCTCACACATATTATTCCCTCATTTCGTGGATATTTTCACAAAAAAGTGAAATTTTCAAAAATCCAGAAAATTGGCTGAAAACGACTAAATATCAAGGACTCATTGGGCGAATCGCTCTGGAACTGAAATTGGAACGCTCAATCACATTTGCCCTGTTTGAAAGTCTGATAAACGCCGGAAAAATGACTAAGTCCAAAAAAAAATGTTTTCAACTTTTTTCAATTTTACCCCGTGGGATATATATTCTACCCACACACATTTGGAACTCTCCTAGGGTACCCTCACACATATTATTCCCTCATTTCGTGGATATTTTCAAAAAAAGTGAAATTTTCAAAAATCCAGAAAATTGGCTGAAAACGACTAAATATCAAGGACTCATTGCGCGAATCGCTCTGGAACTGAAATCGGAACGCTCACTGACATTTCCCCTATCTGAAAGTCTGATAAACGCCAGAAAAATGACTAAGTCCAAAAAAAAAATGATTTCAACTTTTTTCAATTTTACCCCCGTGGGATATATATTCTACCCACAAACATTTGGAACTCTCCTGGGGTACCCTCACACATATTATTCCCTCAATTAGTGGATATTTTCACAAAAAAGTGAAATTTTCAAAAATCCAAAATAATGGCTGAAAACGACTAAATATCAAGGACTCATTGGGCGAATCGCTCTGGAATTGAATTTGGAATGCTCACTGACATTTGCCCTATCTGAAAGTCTGATAAACGCCGGAAAAATGACTAAGTCCCAAAAAAAAAATGTTTTCAACTTTTTTCAATTTTACCCCCGTGGGATATATATTCTACCCACACACATTTGGAACTCTCCTGGGGTACCCTCACACATATTATTCCCTCATTTAGTGGATATTTTCACAAAAAAGTGAAATTTTCAAAAATCCAAAATAATGGCTGAAAACGACTAAATAATAAGGACTCATTGGGTGAATCGCTCTGGAACTGAAATCGGAATGCTCACTGACATTTCCCCTATCTGAAAGTCTGATAAACGCCGGAAAAATGACTAAGTCCAAAAAAAAAATGTTTTCAACTTTTTTCAATTTTACCCCCGTGTGATATATATTCTACCCACACACATTTGGAACTCTCCTTGGGTATCCTCAAACATATTATTCCCTAATTTAGTGGATATTTTCACAAAAAAGTGAAATTTTCAAAAATCCAAAATATTGGCTGAAAACGACTAAATATCAAAGACTCATTGGGAGAATCGCTCTGGAACTGAAATTGGAACGCTCACTGACATTTGCCCTATCTTAAAGTCTGAGAAACGCCCGAAAAATGACTAAGTCCAAAAAAAAAATGTTTTCAAATTTTTTCAATTTTACCCCGTGGGATATATATTCTACCCACACACATTTGGAACTCTCCTACGGTACCCTCACACATATTATTCCCTCATTTAGTGGATATTTTCACAAAAAAGTGAAATTTTCAAAAATCCAGAAAATTGGCTGAAAACGACTAAATATCAAGGACTCATGGGCCATTCGCTCTGGAACTGAAATTGGAATGCTCAATGACATTTGCCCTATTTGAAAGTCTGATTAACGCCGGAGAAATGACTAAGTCCAAAAAAAAAATGTTTTCAACTTTTTTCAATTTTACCCCCGTGGGATATATATTCTACCCACACACATTTGGAACTCTCCTGGGGTACCCTCACACATATTATTCCCTCATTTAGTGGATATTTTCACAAAAAAGTGAAATTTTTAAAAATCCAAAATAATGGCTGAAAACGACTAAATATCAAGGACTCATTGGGCGAATCGCTCTGAAACTGAAATCGGAACGCTCACTGACATTTCCCCAATCTGAAAGTCTGATAAACGTCAGAAAAATGACTAAGTCCAAAAAAAAAAAATTCTTTCAACTTTTTTCAATTTTACCCCCGTGGGATATATATTCTACCCACACATTTGTAACTCTCCTGGGGTACCCTCACACATATTATTCCCTCATTTCGTGGATATTTTCACAAAAAAGTGAAATTTTCAAAAATCCAGAAAATTGGCTGGAAACGACTAAATATCAAGGACTCATTGCGCGAATCGCTCTGGAACTGAAATCGGAACGCTCACTGACATTTCCCCTTTCTGAAAGTCTGATAAACGCCAGAAAAATGACTAAGTCCAAAAAAAAAATGTTTTCAACTTTTTTCAATTTTACCGCCGTGGGATATATATTCTACCCACAAACATTTGGAACTCTCCTGGGGTACCCTCCCACATATTATTCCCTCAATTAGTGGATATTTTCACAAAAAAGTGAAATTTTCAAAAATCCAAAATAATGGCTGAAAACGACTAAATCATAAGGACTCATTGGGTGAATCGCTCTGAAACTGAAATCGGAATGCTCACTGACATTTCCCCTATTTGAAAGTCTGATAAACGCCGGAAAAATGACTAAGTCCAAAAAAAAAATGTTTTCAACTTTTTTCAATTTTACCCCCGTGTGATATATATTCTACTCACACACATTTGGAACTCTCCTGGGGTATCCTCAAACATATTATTCCCTAATTTAGTGGATATTTTCACAAAAAAGTGAAATTTTCAAAAATCCAAAATATTGGCTGAAAACGACTAAATATCAAAGACTCATTGGGCGAATCGCTCTGGAACTGAAATTGGAACGCTCACTGACATTTGCCCTATCTGAAAGTCTGATAAACGCCGGAAAAATGACTAAGTCCAAAAAAAAAATGTTTTCAACTTTTTTCAATTTTACCCCGTGGGATATATATTCTACCCACACACATTTGGAACTCTCCTACAGTACCCTCACACATATTATTCCCTCATTTAGTGGATATTTTCACAAAAAAGTGAAATTTTCAAAAATCCAAAATAATGGCTGAAAACGACTAAATATCAAGGACTCATTGGGCGAATCGCTCTGAAACTGAAATCGGAACGCTCACTGACATTTCCCCAATCTGAAAGTCTGATAAACGTCAGAAAAATGACTAAGTCCAAAAAAAAAAAATTCTTTCAACTTTTTTCAATTTTACCCCCGTGGGATATATATTCTACCCACACACATTTGTAACTCTCCTGGGGTACCCTCACACATATTATTCCCTCATTTCGTGGATATTTTCACAAAAAAGTGAAATTTTCAAAAATCCAAAATAATGGCTGAAAACGACTAAATAATAAGAACTCATTGGGCGAATCGCTCTGGAACTGAAATCGGAATGCTCACTGACATTTCCCCTATCTGAAAGTCTGATAAACGCCGGAAAAATGACTAAGTCCAAAAAAAAAATGTTTTCAACTTTTTTCAATTTTACCCCCGTGTGATATATATTCTACTCACACACATTTGGAACTCTCCTGGGGTATCCTCAAACATATTATTCCCTAATTTAGTGGATATTTTCACAAAAAAGTGAAATTTTCAAAAATCCAAAATATTGGCTGAAAACGACTAAATATCAAAGACTCATTGGGCGAATCGCTCTGGAACTGAAATTGGAACGCTCACTGACATTTGCCCTATCTGAAAGTCTGATAAACGCTGGAAAAATGACTACGTCCAAAAAAAAAATTTTTTCTACTTTTTTCAATTTTACCCCCGTGGGATATATATTCTACCCACACACATTTGGAACTCTCCTGGGGTACCCTCACACATATTATTCCCTCATTTAGTGGATATTTTCACAAAAAAGTGAAATTTTCAAAAATCCACAATATTGGCTGAAAACGACTAAATATCAAGGACTCATTGGGCGAATCGCTCTGGAACTGAAATCGGAACGCTCACTGACATTTCCCCTATCTGAAAGTCTGATAAACGCCGGAAAAATGACTAAGTCCAAAAAAAAAAATGTTTTCAACTTTTTTCAATTTTACCCCCGTGGGATATATATTCTACCCACACACATTTGGAACTCTCCTGGGGTACCCTCACACATATTATTCCCTCATTTAGTGGATATTTGTACAAAAAAGTGAAATTTTCAAAAATCCAGAAAATTGGCTGAAAACGACTAAATATCAAAGACTCATTGGGCAAATCGCTCTGGAACTGAAATCTGAACGCTCACTGACATTTGCCCTATCTGAAAGTCTGATAAACGCCGGAAAAATGACTAAGTCCAAAAAAAAAATGTTTTCAACTTTTTTCAATTTTACCCCCGTGGGATATATATTCTACCCACACACATTTGGAACTCTCCTGGGGTACCCTCACACATATTATTCCCTCAATTAGTGGATATTTTCACAAAAAAGTGAAATTTTCAAAAATCCAAAATAATGGCTGAAAACGACTAAATATCAAGGACTCATTGGGCGAATCGCTCTGGAATTGAAATTGGAATGCTCACTGACATTTGCCCTATCTGAAAGTCTGATAAACGCCGGAAAAATGACTAAGTCCCAAAAAAAAAATGTTTTCAACTTTTTTCAATTTTACCCCCGTGGGATATATATTCTACCCACACACATTTGGAACTCTCCTGGGGTACCCTCACACATATTATTCCCTCATTTAGTGGATATTTTCGCAAAAAAGTGAAATTTTCAAAAATCCAAAATAATGGCTGAAAACGACTAAATAATAAGGACTCATTGGGCGAATCGCTCTGGAACTGAAATCGGAATGCTCACTGACATTTCCCCTATCTGAAAGTCTGATAAACGCCGGAAAAATGACTAAGTCCAAAAAAAAAATGTTTTCAATTTTTTTCAGTTTTACCCCCATGGGATATATATTCTACCCACACACATTTGGAACTCTCCTGGGGTACCCTCACACATATTATTCCCTAATTTAGTGGATATTTTCACAAAAAAGTGAAATTTTCAAAAATTAAAAATATTGGCTGAAAACGACTAAATATCAAAGACTCATTGGGCGAATCGCTATGGAACTGAAATCGGAACGCTCACTGACATTTCCCCTATCTGAAAGTCTGATAAACGCCGGAAAAATGACTAAGTCCAAAAAAAAAATTTTCTTCAACTTTTTTCAATTTTACCCCCGTGGGATATATATTCTACCCACACACATTTGTAACTCTCCTGGGGTACCCTCACACATATTATTCCCTCATTTCGTGGATATTTTCACAAAAAAGTGAAATTTTCCAAAATCCAAAATAATGGCTGAAAACGACTAAATAATAAGGACTCATTGGGCGAATCGCTCTGGAACTGAAATCGGAATGCTCACTGACATTTCCCCTATCTGAAAGTCTGATAAACGCCGGAAAAATGACTAAGTCCAAAAAAAAAATGTTTTCAACTTTTTTCAATTTTACCCCCGTGTGATATATATTCTACTCACACACATTTGGAACTCTCCTGGGGTATCCTCAAACATATTATTCCCTCATTTAGTGGATATTTTATCAAAAAAGTGAAATTTTCAAAAATCCAAAATATTGGCTGAAAACGACTAAATATCAAGGACTCATTGGGCGAATCGCTCTGGAACTGAAATCGGAACGCTCACTGACATTTCCCCTATCTGAAAGTCTGATAAACGCCGGAAAAATGACTAAGTCCAAAAAAAAAATGTTTTCAACTTTTTTCAATTTTACCCCCGTGGGATATATATTCTACCCACACACATTTGGAACTCTCCTGGGGTACCCTCACACATATTATTCCCTCATTTAGTGGATATTTTCACAAAAAAGTGAAATTTTCAAAAATCCAAAATAATGGCTGTAAACAACTAAATATCAAGGACGCATTGGGGGAATCGCTGTGGAACTGAAATCGGAACGCTCACTGACATTTCCCCTATCTGAAAGTCTGATAAACGCCGGAAAAATGACTAAGTCCAAAAAAAAAAATGTTTTCAACTTTTTTCAATTTTACCCCCGTGGGATATATATTCTACCCACACACATTTGGAACTCTCCTGGGGTACCCTCACACATATTATTCCCTCATTTGGTGGATATTTGTACAAAAAAGTGAAATTTTCAAAAATCCAGAAAATTGGCTGAAAACGACTAAATATCAAAGACTCATTGGGCAAATCGCTCTGGAACTGAAATCTGAACGCTCACTGACATTTGCCCTATCTGAAAGTCTGAAAAACGACTGGAAAATGACTAAGTCCAAAAAAAAATGTTTTCAACTTTTTTCAATTTTACCCCGTGGGATATATATTCTACCCACACACATTTGGAACTCTCCTAGGGTACCCTCACACATATTATTCCCTCATTTCGTGGATATTTTCACAAAAAAGTGAAATTTTCAAAAATCCAGAAAGTTGGCTGAAAACGACTAAATATCAAGGACTCATTGCGCGAATCGCTCTGGAACTGAAATCGGTACGCTCACTGACATTTGACCTATCTGAAAGTCTGATAAACGCCGGAAAAATGACTAAGTCCAAAAAAAAAAATGTTTTCAACTTTTTTCAATTTTACCCCCGTGGGATATATATTCTACCCACACACATTTGGAACTCTCCTGGGGTACCCTCACACATATTATTCCCTCAATTAGTGGATATTTTCACAAAAAAGTGAAATTTTCAAAAATCCAAAATAATGGCTGAAAACGACTAAATATCAAGGACTCATTGGGCGAATCGCTCTGGAATTGAAATTGGAATGCTCACTGACATTTGCCCTATCTGAAAGTCTGATAAACGCCGGAAAAATGACTAAGTCCAAAAAAAAAATGTTTTCAATTTTTTTCAGTTTTACCCCCATGGGATATATATTCTACCCACACACATTTGGAACTCTCCTGGGGTACCCTCACACATATTATTCCCTAATTTAGTGGATATTTTCACAAAAAAGTGAAATTTTCAAAAATTAAAAATATTGGCTGAAAACGACTAAATATCAAAGTCTCATTGGGCGAATCGCTATGGAACTGAAATCGGAACGCTCACTGACATTTCCCCTATCTGAAAGTCTGATAAACGCCGGAAAAATGACTAAGTCCAAAAAAAAAATTTTCTTCAACTTTTTTCAATTTTACCCCCGTGGGATATATATTCTACCCACACACATTTGGAACTCTCCTGGGGTACCCTCACATATTATTCCCTCATTTAGTGGATATTTTCACAAAAAAGTGAAATTTTCAAAAATCCAAAATAATGGCTGAAAACGACTAAATATCAAGGACTCATTGGGCGAATCGCTCTAGAATTGAAATTGGAATGCTCACTGACATTTGCCCTATCTGAAAGTCTGAGAAACGCCGGAAAAATGACTAAGTCCAAAAAAAAAATGTTTTCAACTTTTTTCAATTTTACCCCCGTGGGATATATATTCTTCCCACACACATTTGGAACTCTCCTGGGGTACCTTCTCACATATTATTCCCTCATTTAGTGGATATTTTCACAAAAAAGTGAAATTTTCAAAAATCCAGAAAATTGGCTGAGAACGACTAAATATCAAAGACTCAATGGGCGAATCGCTCTGGAACTGAAATTGGAACACTCACTGACATATGCCCTATCTGAAAGTCTGATAAACGCCGGAAAAATGACTAAGTCCAAAAAAAAAATGTTTTCAACTTTTTTCAATTTTAACCCAGTGGGATATGTATTCTACCCACACACATTTGTAACTCTCCTGGGGTACCCTCTCACATATTATTCCCTAATTTAGTGGATATTTTCACAAAAAAGTGAAATTTTCAAAAATCCAAAATATTGGCTGAAAATGACTAAATGTCAAGGACTCATTGGGCGAATCGCTATGGAGCTGAAATCGGAACGCTCACTGACATTTCCCCTATCTGAAAGTCTGATAAACGCCGGAAAAATGACTACGTCCAAAAAAAAAAATTTTTCAACTTTTTTCAATTTTACCCCCGTGGGATATATATTCTACCCACACACATTTGGAACGCTCCTGGGGTATCCTCACACATATTATTCCCTCATTTAGTGGATATTTTCACAAAAAAGTGAAATTTTCAAAAATCCAGAAAATTGACTGAAAACGACTAAATATCAAAGACTCATTGGGCGAATCGCTCTGGAACTGAAATTGGAACACTCACTGACATTTGCCCTATCTGAAAGTCTGATAAATGCCGGAAAAATGACTAAGTCCAAAAAAAATATGTTTTCAACTTTTTACAATTTTACCCCAATGGGATATATATTCTACCCACACACATTTGTAACTCTCTTGGGGTATACTCACACATATTATTCCCTAATTTAGTGGATATTTTCACAAGAAAGTGAAATTTTCAAAAATCCAAAATATTGGCTGAAAAAGACTAAATATCAAGGACTCATTGGGCGAATCGCTCTGGAACTGAAATTGGAATGCTCACTGACATTTGCCCTATCTGAAAGTCTGATAAACGCCGGAAAAATGACTAAGTCCCAAAAAAAAGATGTTTTCAACTTTTTTCAATTTTACCCCCGTGGGATATATATTCTACCCACACACATTTGGAACTCTCCTGGGGTACCCTCACACATATTATTCAATCATTTAGTGGATATTTATACAAAAAAGTTAAATTTTCAAAAATCCAGAAAATTGGCTGAAAACGACTAAATATCAAAGACTCATTGGGCGAATCGCTCTGGAACTGAAATTGGAATGCTCACTGACATTTGCCCTATCTGAAAGTTTGATAAACGCCGGAAAAATGACTAAGTCCCAAAAAAAAAATGTTTTCAACTTTTTTCAATTTTACCCCCGTGGGATATATATTCTACCCACACACATTTGGAACTCTCCTGGGGTACCCTCACACATATTATTCCCTCATTTAGTGGATATTTTCACAAAAAAGTGAAATTTTCAAAAATCCAAAATAATGGCTGAAAACGACTAAATAATAAGGACTCATTGGGCGAATCGCTCTGGAACTGAAATCGGAATGCTCACTGACATTTCCCCTATCTGAAAGTCTGATAGACGCCGGAAAAATGACTAAGTCCAAAAAAAAAATGTTTTCAACTTTTTTCAATTTTACCCCCGTGTGATATATATTCTACTCACACACATTTGGAACTCTCCTGGGGTATCCTCAAACATATTATTCCCTAATTTAGTGGATATTTTCACAAAAAAGTGAAATTTTCAAAAATCCAAAATATTGGCTGAAAACGACTAAATATCAAAGACTCATTGGGCGAATCGCTCTGGAACTGAAATTGGAACGCTCACTGACATTTGACCTATCTGAAAGTCTGATAAACGCTGGAAAAATGACTAAGTCCAAAAAAAAAATTTTTTCTACTTTTTTCAATTTTACCCCCGTGGGATATATATTCTACCCACACACATTTGGAACTCTCCTGGGGTACCCTCACACATATTATTCCCTCATTTAGTGGATATTTTCACAAAAAAGTGAAATTTTCAAAAATCCAAAATATTGGCTGAAAACGACTAAATATCAAGGACTCATTGGGCGAATCGCTCTGGAACTGAAATCGGAACGCTCACTGACATTTCCCCTATCTGAAAGTCTGATAAACGCCGGAAAAATGACTAAGTCCAAAAAAAAAATGTTTTCAACTTTTTTCAATTTTACCCCCGTGGGATATATATTCTACCCACACACATTTGGAACTCTCCTGGGGTACCCTCACACATATTATTCCCTCATTTAGTGGATATTTTCACAAAAAAGTGAAATTTTCAAAAATCCAAAATAATGGCTGAAAACAACTAAATATCAAGGACGCATTGGGGGAATCGCTCTGGAACTGAAATCGGAACGCTCACTGACATTTCCCCTATCTGAAAGTCTGATAAACGCCGGAAAAATGACTAAGTCCAAAAAAAAAAATGTTTTCAACTTTTTTCAATTTTACCCCCGTGGGATATATATTCTACCCACACACATTTGGAACTCTCCTGGGGTACCCTCACACATATTATTCCCTCATTTAGTGGATATTTGTACAAAAAAGTGAAATTTTCAAAAATCCAGAAAATTGGCTGAAAACGACTAAATATCAAAGACTCATTGGGCAAATCGCTCTGGAACTGAAATCTGAACGCTCACTGACATTTGCCCTATCTGAAAGTCTGAAAAACGACTGGAAAATGACTAAGTCCAAAAAAAAATGTTTTCAACTTTTTTCAATTTTACCCCGTGGGATATATATTCTACCCACACACATTTGGAAATCTCCTAGGGAACCCTCACACATATTATTCCCTCATTTCGTGGATATTTTCACAAAAAAGTGAAATTTTCAAAAATCCAGAAAATTTGCTGAAAACGACTAAATATCAAGGACTCATTGCGCGAATCGCTCTGGAACTGAAATCGGTACGCTCACTGACATTTGCCCTATCTGAAAGTCTGATAAACGCCGGAAAAATGACTAAGTCCCAAAAAAAAAATGTTTTCAACTTTTTTCAATTTTACCCCCGTGGGATATATATTGTACCCACACACATTTGGAACTCTCCTGGGGTACCCTCACACATATTATTCCCTCAATTAGTGGATATTTTCACAAAAAAGTGAAATTTTCAAAAATCCAAAATAATGGCTGAAAACGACTAAATATCAAGGTCTCATTGGGCGAATCGCTCTGGAATTGAAATTGGAATGCTCACTGACATTTGCCCTATCTGAAAGTCTGATAAACGCCGGAAAAATGACTAAGTCCCAAAAAAAAAATGTTTTCAACTTTTTTCAATTTTACCCCCGTGGGATATATATTCTACCCACACACATTTGGAACTCTCCTGGGGTACCCTCACACATATTATTCCCTCATTTAGTGGATATTTTCGCAAAAAAGTGAAATTTTCAAAAATCCAAAATAATGGCTGAAAACGACTAAATAATAAGGACTCATTGGGCGAATCGCTCTGGAACTGAAATCGGAATGCTCACTGACATTTCCCCTATCTGAAAGTCTGATAAACGCCGGAAAAATGACTAAGTCCCAAAAAAAAAATGTTTTCAACTTTTTTCAATTTTACCCCCGTGGGATATATATTGCACCCACACACATTTGGAACTCTCCTGGGGTACCCTCACACATATTATTCCCTCAATTAGTGGATATTTTCACAAAAAAGTGAAATTTTCAAAAATCCAAAATAATGGCTGAAAACGACTAAATATCAAGGTCTCATTGGGCGAATCGCTCTGGAATTGAAATTGGAATGCTCACTGACATTTGCCCTATCTGAAAGTCTGATAAACGCCGGAAAAATGACTAAGTCCCAAAAAAAAAATGTTTTCAACTTTTTTCAATTTTACCCCCGTGGGATATATAATCTACCCACACACATTTGGAACTCTCCTGGGGTACCCTCACACATATTATTCCCTCATTTAGTGGATATTTTCGCAAAAAAGTGAAATTTTCAAAAATCCAAAATAATGGCTGAAAACGACTAAATAATAAGGACTCATTGGGCGAATCGCTCTGGAACTGAAATCGGAATGCTCACTGACATTTCCCCTATCTGAAAGTCTGATAAACGCCGGAAAAATGACTAAGTCCAAAAAAAAAATGTTTTCAATTTTTTTCAGTTTTACCCCCATGGGATATATATTCTACCCACACACATTTGGAACTCTCCTGGGGTACCCTCACACATATTATTCCCTAATTTAGTGGATATTTTCACAAAAAAGTGAAATTTTCAAAAATTAAAAATATTGGCTGAAAACGACTAAATATCAAAGACTCATTGGGCGAATCGCTATGGAACTGAAATCGGAACGCTCACTGACATTTCCCCTATCTGAAAGTCTGATAAACGCCGGAAAAATGACTAAGTCCAAAAAAAAAATTTTCTTCAACTTTTTTCAATTTTACCCCCGTGGGATATATATTCTACCCACACACATTTGGAACTCTCCTGGGGTACCCTCACATATTATTCCCTCATTTAGTGGATATTTTCACAAAAAAGTGAAATTTTCAAAAATCCAAAATAATGGCTGAAAACGACTAAATATCAAGGACTCATTGGGCGAATCGCTCTGGAATTGAAATTGGAATGCTCACTGACATTTGCCCTATCTGAAAGTCTGATAAACGCCGGAAAAATGACTAAGTCCAAAAAAAAAAATGTTTTCAACTTTTTTCAATTTTACCCCCGTGGGATATATATTCTACCCACACACATTTGGAACTCTCCTGGGGTACCCTCACACATATTATTCCCTCATTTAGTGGATATTTTCACAAAAAAGTGAAATTTTCAAAAATCCAAAATAATGGCTGAAAACGACTAAATAATAAGGACTCATTGGGCGAATCGCTCTGGAACTGAAATCGGAATGCTCACTGACATTTCCCCTATCTGAAAGTCTGATAAACGCCGGAAAAATGACTAAGTCCCAAAAAAAAAATGTTTTCAACTTTTTTCAATTTTACCCCCGTGGGATATATATTGCACCCACACACATTTGGAACTCTCCTGGGGTACCCTCACACATATTATTCCCTCATTTAGTGGATATTTTCACAAAAAAGTGAAATTTTCAAAAATCCAAAATAATGGCTGAAAACGACTAAATAATAAGGACTCATTGGGCGAATCGCTCTGGAACTGAAATCGGAATGCTCACTGACATTTCCCCTATCTGAAAGTCTGATAAACGCCGGAAAAATGACTAAGTCCCAAAAAAAAAATGTTTTCAACTTTTTTCAATTTTACCCCCGTGGGATATATATTGCACCCACACACATTTGGAACTCTCCTGGGGTACCCTCACACATATTATTCCCTCAATTAGTGGATATTTTCACAAAAAAGTGAAATTTTCAAAAATCCAAAATAATGGCTGAAAACGACTAAATATCAAGGTCTCATTGGGCGAATCGCTCTGGAATTGAAATTGGAATGCTCACTGACATTTGCCCTATCTGAAAGTCTGATAAACGCCGGAAAAATGACTAAGTCCAAAAAAAAAATTTTCTTCAACTTTTTTCAATTTTACCCCCGTGGGATATATATTCTACCCACACACATTTGGAACTCTCCTGGGGTACCCTCACATATTATTCCCTCATTTAGTGGATATTTTCACAAAAAAGTGAAATTTTCAAAAATCCAAAATAATGGCTGAAAACGACTAAATATCAAGGACTCATTGGGCGAATCGCTCTGGAATTGAAATTGGAATGCTCACTGACATTTGCCCTATCTGAAAGTCTGATAAACGCCGGAAAAATGACTAAGTCCAAAAAAAAAAATGTTTTCAACTTTTTTCAATTTTACCCCCGTGGGATATATATTCTACCCACACACATTTGGAACTCTCCTGGGGTACCCTCACACATATTATTCCCTCATTTAGTGGATATTTTCACAAAAAAGTGAAATTTTCAAAAATCCAAAATATTGGCTGAAAAAGACTAAATATCAAGGACTCATTGGGCGAATTGCTCTGGAACTGAAATTGGAATGCTCACTGACATTTGCCCTATCTGAAAGTCTGATAAACGCCGGAAAAATGACTAAGTCCCAAAAAAAAAATGTTTTCAACTTTTTTCAATTTTACCCCAGTGGGATATGTATTCTACCCACACACATTTGGAACTCTCCTTGGGTACCCTCATACATATTATTCCCTCATTTAGTGATTATTTTCACAAAAAAGTGAAATTTTCAAAAATCCAGAAAATTGGCTGAAAACAACTAAATATCAAGGACTCATTGGGCGAATCGCTCTGGAACTGAAATCGGAGCGCTCACTGACATTTCCCCTATCTGAAAGTCTGAGAAACGCCGGAAAAATGACTAAGTCCAAAAAAAAAATGTTTTCAACTTTTTTCAATTTTACCCCCGTGGGATATATATTCTTCCCACACACATTTGGAACTCTCCTGGGGTACCTTCTCACATATTATTCCCTCATTTAGTGGATATTTTCACAAAAAAGTGAAATTTTCAAAAATCCAGAAAATTTGCTGAAAACGACTAAATATCAAAGACTCATTGGGCAAATCGCTCTGGAACTGAAATCGGAACGCTCACTGACATTTGCCCTATCTGAAAGTCTGATAAACGCCGGAAAAATGACTAAGTCCCAAAAAAAAAATGTTTTCAACTTTTTTCAATTTTACCCCCGTGGGATATATATTCTACCCACACACATTTGGAACTCTCCTGGGGTACCCTCACACATATTATTCCCTCATTTAGTGGATATTTTCACAAAAAAGTGAAATTTTCAAAAATCCAAAATATTGGCTGAAAACGACTAAATGTCAAGGACTCATTGGGCGAATCGCTATGGAACTGAAATCGGAACGCTCACTGACATTTCCCCTATCTGAAAGTCTGATAAACGCCGGAAAAATGACTACGTCCAAAAAAAAAAAATTTTCAACTTTTTTCAATTTTACCCCCGTGGGATATATATTCTACCCACACACATTTGGAACTCTCCTGGGGTATCCTCACACATATTATTCCCTCATTTAGTGGATATTTTCACAAAAAAGTGAAATTTTCAAAAATCCAGAAAATTGACTGAAAACGACTAAATATCAAAGACTCATTGGGCGAATCGCTCTGGAACTGAAATTTGAACACTCACTGACATTTGCCCTATCTGAAAGTCTGATAAATGCCGGAAAAATGACTAAGTCCAAAAAAAATATGTTTTCAACTTTTTACAATTTTACCCCAATGGGATATATATTCTACCCACACACATTTGTAACTCTCTTGGGGTATACTCACACATATTATTCCCTAATTTAGTGGATATTTTCACAAGAAAGTGAAATTTTCAAAAATCCAAAATATTGGCTGAAAAAGACTAAATATCAAGGACTCATTGGGCGAATCGCTCTGGAACTGAAATTGGAATGCTCACTGACATTTGCCCTATCTGAAAGTCTGATAAACGCCAGAAAAATGACTAAGTCCCAAAAAAAAGATGTTTTCAACTTTTTTCAATTTTACCCCCGTGGGATATATATTCTACCCACACACATTTGGAACTCTCCTGGGGTACCCTCACACATATTATTCCCGCATTTAGTGGATATTTTCACAAAAAAGTTAAATTTTCAAAAATCCAAAATATTGGCTGAAAACGACTAAATATCAAGGACTCTTTGGGCGAATCGCTATGGAACTGAAATCGGAACGCTCACTGACATTTCCCCTATCTGAAAGTCTGATAAACGCCGGAAAAATGACTACGTCCAAAAAAAAAAATTTTTCAACTTTTTTCAATTTTACCCCCGTGGGATATATATTCTACCCACACACATTTGGAACTCTCCTGGGGTACCCTCACACATATTATTCCCTCATTTAGTGGATATTTTCACAAAAAAGTGAAATTTTCAAAAATCCAAAATAATGGCTGAAAACGACTAAATATCAAGGACTCATTGGGCGAATCGCTCTGGAACTGAAATCGGAACGCTCACTGACATTTCCCCTATCTGAAAGTCTGATAAACGCCGGAAAAATGACTAAGTCCAAAAAAAAAATGTTTTCAACTTTTTTCAATTTTACCCCAGTGGGATATGTATTCTACCCACACACATTTGGAACTCTCCTTGGGTACCCTCATACATATTATTCTCTCATTTAGTGATTATTTTCACAAAAAAGTGAAATTTTCAAAAATCCAGAAAATTGGCTGAAAACAACTAAATATCAAGGACTCATTGGGCGAATCGCTCTGGAACTGAAATTGGAATGCTCACTGACATTTGCCCTATCTGAAAGTCTGAGAAACGCCGGAAAAATGACTAAGTCCAAAAAAAAAAATGTTTTCAACTTTTTTCAATTTTACCCCCGTGGGATATATATTCTACCCACACACATTTGGAACTCTCCTGGGGTACCCTCACACATATTATTCCCTCATTTAGTGGATATTTTCACAAAAAAGTGAAATTTTCAAAAATCCAAAATAATGGCTGAAAACGACTAAATAATAAGGACTCATTGGGCGAATCGCTCTGGAACTGAAATCGGAATGCTCACTGACATTTCCCCTATCTGAAAGTCTGATAAACGCCGGAAAAATGACTAAGTCCCAAAAAAAAAATGTTTTCAACTTTTTTCAATTTTACCCCCGTGGGATATATATTGCACCCACACACATTTGGAACTCTCCTGGGGTACCCTCACACATATTATTCCCTCATTTAGTGGATATTTTCACAAAAAAGTGAAATTTTCAAAAATCCAAAATAATGGCTGAAAACGACTAAATAATAAGGACTCATTGGGCGAATCGCTCTGGAACTGAAATCGGAATGCTCACTGACATTTCCCCTATCTGAAAGTCTGATAAACGCCGGAAAAATGACTAAGTCCCAAAAAAAAAATGTTTTCAACTTTTTTCAATTTTACCCCCGTGGGATATATATTGCACCCACACACATTTGGAACTCTCCTGGGGTACCCTCACACATATTATTCCCTCAATTAGTGGATATTTTCACAAAAAAGTGAAATTTTCAAAAATCCAAAATAATGGCTGAAAACGACTAAATATCAAGGTCTCATTGGGCGAATCGCTCTGGAATTGAAATTGGAATGCTCACTGACATTTGCCCTATCTGAAAGTCTGATAAACGCCGGAAAAATGACTAAGTCCAAAAAAAAAATTTTCTTCAACTATTTTCAATTTTACCCCCGTGGGATATATATTCTACCCACACACATTTGGAACTCTCCTGGGGTACCCTCACACATATTATTCCCTCATTTAGTGGATATTTTCACAAAAAAGTGAAATTTTCAAAAATCCAAAATATTGGCTGAAAAAGACTAAATATCAAGGACTCATTGGGCGAATTGCTCTGGAACTGAAATTGGAATGCTCACTGACATTTGCCCTATCTGAAAGTCTGATAAACGCCGGAAAAATGACTAAGTCCCAAAAAAAAAATGTTTTCAACTTTTTTCAATTTTACCCCAGTGGGATATGTATTCTACCCACACACATTTGGAACTCTCCTTGGGTACCCTCATACATATTATTCCCTCATTTAGTGATTATTTTCACAAAAAAGTGAAATTTTCAAAAATCCAGAAAATTGGCTGAAAACAACTAAATATCAAGGACTCATTGGGCGAATCGCTCTGGAACTGAAATCGGAGCGCTCACTGACATTTCCCCTATCTGAAAGTCTGAGAAACGCCGGAAAAATGACTAAGTCCAAAAAAAAAATGTTTTCAACTTTTTTCAATTTTACCCCCGTGGGATATATATTCTTCCCACACACATTTGGAACTCTCCTGGGGTACCTTCTCACATATTATTCCCTCATTTAGTGGATATTTTCACAAAAAAGTGAAATTTTCAAAAATCCAGAAAATTTGCTGAAAACGACTAAATATCAAAGACTCATTGGGCAAATCGCTCTGGAACTGAAATCGGAACGCTCACTGACATTTGCCCTATCTGAAAGTCTGATAAACGCCGGAAAAATGACTAAGTCCCAAAAAAAAAATGTTTTCAACTTTTTTCAATTTTACCCCCGTGGGATATATATTCTACCCACACACATTTGGAACTCTCCTGGGGTACCCTCACACATATTATTCCCTCATTTAGTGGATATTTTCACAAAAAAGTGAAATTTTCAAAAATCCAAAATATTGGCTGAAAACGACTAAATGTCAAGGACTCATTGGGCGAATCGCTATGGAACTGAAATCGGAACGCTCACTGACATTTCCCCTATCTGAAAGTCTGATAAACGCCGGAAAAATGACTACGTCCAAAAAAAAAAAATTTTCAACTTTTTTCAATTTTACCCCCGTGGGATATATATTCTACCCACACACATTTGGAACTCTCCTGGGGTATCCTCACACATATTATTCCCTCATTTAGTGGATATTTTCACAAAAAAGTGAAATTTTCAAAAATCCAGAAAATTGACTGAAAACGACTAAATATCAAAGACTCATTGGGCGAATCGCTCTGGAACTGAAATTTGAACACTCACTGACATTTGCCCTATCTGAAAGTCTGATAAATGCCGGAAAAATGACTAAGTCCAAAAAAAATATGTTTTCAACTTTTTACAATTTTACCCCAATGGGATATATATTCTACCCACACACATTTGTAACTCTCTTGGGGTATACTCACACATATTATTCCCTAATTTAGTGGATATTTTCACAAGAAAGTGAAATTTTCAAAAATCCAAAATATTGGCTGAAAAAGACTAAATATCAAGGACTCATTGGGCGAATCGCTCTGGAACTGAAATTGGAATGCTCACTGACATTTGCCCTATCTGAAAGTCTGATAAACGCCAGAAAAATGACTAAGTCCCAAAAAAAAGATGTTTTCAACTTTTTTCAATTTTACCCCCGTGGGATATATATTCTACCCACACACATTTGGAACTCTCCTGGGGTACCCTCACACATATTATTCCCGCATTTAGTGGATATTTTCACAAAAAAGTTAAATTTTCAAAAATCCAAAATATTGGCTGAAAACGACTAAATATCAAGGACTCTTTGGGCGAATCGCTATGGAACTGAAATCGGAACGCTCACTGACATTTCCCCTATCTGAAAGTCTGATAAACGCCGGAAAAATGACTACGTCCAAAAAAAAAAATTTTTCAACTTTTTTCAATTTTACCCCCGTGGGATATATATTCTACCCACACACATTTGGAACTCTCCTGGGGTACCCTCACACATATTATTCCCTCATTTAGTGGATATTTTCACAAAAAAGTGAAATTTTCAAAAATCCAAAATAATGGCTGAAAACGACTAAATATCAAGGACTCATTGGGCGAATCGCTCTGGAACTGAAATCGGAACGCTCACTGACATTTCCCCTATCTGAAAGTCTGATAAACGCCGGAAAAATGACTAAGTCCAAAAAAAAAATGTTTTCAACTTTTTTCAATTTTACCCCAGTGGGATATGTATTCTACCCACACACATTTGGAACTCTCCTTGGGTACCCTCATACATATTATTCTCTCATTTAGTGATTATTTTCACAAAAAAGTGAAATTTTCAAAAATCCAGAAAATTGGCTGAAAACAACTAAATATCAAGGACTCATTGGGCGAATCGCTCTGGAACTGAAATTGGAATGCTCACTGACATTTGCCCTATCTGAAAGTCTGAGAAACGCCGGAAAAATGACTAAGTCCAAAAAAAAAATGTTTTCAACTTTTTTCAATTTTACCCCCGTGGGATATATATTCTTCCCACACACATTTGGAACTCTCCTGGGGTACCTTCTCACATATTATTCCCTCATTTAGTGGATATTTTCACAAAAAAGTGAAATTTTCAAAAATCCAGAAAATTTGCTGAAAACGACTAAATATCAAAGACTCATTGGGCAAATCGCTCTGGAACTGAAATCGGAACGCTCACTGACATTTGCCCTATCTGAAAGTCTGATAAACGCCGGAAAAATGACTAAGTCCCCAAAAAAAAATGTTTTCAACTTTTTTCAATTTTACCCCCGTGGGATATATATTCTACCCACACACATTTGGAACTCTCCTGGGGTACCGTCACACATATTATTCCCTCATTTAGTGGATATTTTCACAAAAAAGTGAAATTTTCAAAAATCCAGAAAATTGGCTGAAAACGACTAAATATCAAAGACTCAATGGGCGAATCGCTCTGGAACTGAAATTGGAACACTCACTGACATATGCCCTATCTGAAAGTCTGATAAACGCCGGAAAAATGACTAAGTCCAAAAAAAAAATGTTTTCAACTTTTTTCAATTTTACCCCAGTGGGATATGTATTCTACCCACACACATTTGTAACTCTCCTGGGGTACCCTCTCACATATTATTCCCTAATTTAGTGGATATTTTCACAAAAAAGTGAAATTTTCAAAAATCCAAAATATTGGCTGAAAACGACTAAATGTCAAGGACTCATTGGGCGAATCGCTATGGAACTGAAATCGGAACGCTCACTGACATTTCCCCTATCTGAAAGTCTGATAAACGCCGGAAAAATGACTAAGTCCCAAAAAAAAAATGTTTTCAACTTTTTTCAATTTTACCCCCGTGGGATATATATTCTACCCACACACATTTGGAACTCTCCTGGGGTACCCTCACACATATTATTCCCTCATTTAGTGGATATTTTCACAAAAAAGTGAAATTTTCAAAAATCCAAAATATTGGCTGAAAACGACTAAATGTCAAGGACTCATTGGGCGAATCGCTATGGAACTGAAATCGGAACGCTCACTGACATTTCCCCTATCTGAAAGTCTGATAAACGCCGGAAAAATGACTACGTCCAAAAAAAAAAATTTTTCAACTTTTTTCAATTTTACCCCCGTGGGATATATATTCTACCCACACACATTTGGAACTCTCCTGGGGTATCCTCACACATATTATTCCCTCATTTAGTGGATATTTTCACAAAAAAGTGAAATTTTCAAAAATCCAGAAAATTGACTGAAAACGACTAAATATCAAAGACTCATTGGGCGAATCGCTCTGGAACTGAAATTGGAACACTCACTGACATTTGCCCTATCTGAAAGTCTGATAAATGCCGGAAAAATGACTAAGTCCAAAAAAAATATGTTTTCAACTTTTTACAATTTTACCCCAATGGGATATATATTCTACCCACACACATTTGTAACTCTCTTGGGGTATACTCACACATATTATTCCCTAATTTAGTGGATATTTTCACAAGAAAGTGAAATTTTAAAAAATCCAAAATATTGGCTGAAAAAGACTAAATATCAAGGACTCATTGGGCGAATCGCTCTGGAACTGAAATTGGAATGCTCACTGACATTTGCCCTATCTGAAAGTCTGATAAACGCCGGAAAAATGACTAAGTCCCAAAAAAAAGATGTTTTCAACTTTTTTCAATTTTACCCCCGTGGGATATATATTCTACCCACACACATTTGGAACTCTCCTGGGGTACCCTCACACATATTATTCCCTCATTTAGTGAATATTTTCACAAAAAAGTGACATTTTCAAAAATCCAAAATATTGGCTGAAAACGACTAAATATCAAGGACTCATTGGGCGAATCGCTATGGAACTGAAATCGGAACGCTCACTGACATTTGCCCTATCTGAAAGTCTGATAAACGCCGGAAAAATGACTAAGTCCCAAAAAAAAGATGTTTTCAACTTTTTTCAATTTTACCCCCGTGGGATATATATTCTACCCACACACATTTGGAACTCTCCTGGGGTACCCTCACACATATTATTCCCTCATTTAGTGGATATTTTCACAAAAAAGTTAAATTTTCAAAAATACAAAATATTGGCTGAAAACGACTAAATATCAAGGACTCATTGGGTGAATCGCTCTGGAACTGAAATCGGAACGCTCACTGACATTTCCCCTATCTGAAAGTCTGATAAACGCCGGAAAAATGACTACGTCCAAAAAAAAAAATTTTTCAACTTTTTTCAATTTTACCCCCGTGGGATATATATTCTACCCACACACATTTGGAACTCTCCTGGGCTACCCTCACACATATTATTCCCTCATTTAGTGGATATTTTCACAAAAAAGTGAAATTTTCAAAAATCCAAAATAATGGCTGAAAACGACTAAATATCAAGGACTCATTGGGCGAATCGCTCTGGAACTGAAATCGGAACGCTCACTGACATTTCCCCTATCTGAAAGTCTGATAAACGCCGGAAAAATGACTAAGTCCAAAAAAAAAATGTTTTCAACTTTTTTCAATTTTACCCCAGTGGGATATGTATTCTACCCACACACATTTGGAACTCTCCTTGGGTACCCTCATACATATTATTCCCTCATTTAGTGATTATTTTCACAAAAAAGTGAAATTTTCAAAAATCCAGAAAATTGGCTGAAAACAACTAAATATCAAGGACTCATTGGGCGAATCGCTCTGGAACTGAAATCGGAGCGCTCACTGACATTTCCCCTATCTGAAAGTCTGAGAAACGCCGGAAAAATGACTAAGTTCAAAAAAAAAATGTTTTCAACTTTTTTCAATTTTACCCCCGTGGGATATATATTCTTCCCACACACATTTGGAACTCTCCTGGGGTACCTTCTCACATATTATTCCCTCATTTAGTGGATATTTTCACAAAAAAGTGAAATTTTCAAAAATCCAGAAAATTTGCTGAAAACGACTAAATATCAAAGACTCATTGGGCAAATCGCTCTGGAACTGAAATCGGAACGCTCACTGACATTTGCCCTATCTGAAAGTCTGATAAACGCCGGAAAAATGACTAAGTCCCAAAAAAAAAATGTTTTCAACTTTTTTCAATTTTACCCCCGTGGGATATATATTCTACCCACACACATTTGGAACTCTCCTGGGGTACCCTCACACATATTATTCCCTCATTTAGTGGATATTTTCACAAAAAAGTGAAATTTTCAAAAATCCAAAATAATGGCTGAAAACGACTAAATATCAAGGACTCATTGGGCGAATCGCTCTGGAACTGAAATCGGAACGCTCACTGACATTTCCCCTATCTGAAAGTCTGATAAACGCCGGAAAAATGACTAAGTCCAAAAAAAAAATGTTTTCAACTTTTTTCAATTTTACCCCCGTGGGATATATATTCTTCCCACACACATTTGGAACTCTCTTGGGGTATACTCACACATATTATTCCCTAATTTAGTGGATATTTTCACAAAAAAGTGAAATTTTCAAAAATCCAGAAAATTGACTGAAAACGACTAAATATCAAAGACTCATTGGGCAAATCGCTCTGGAACTGAAATTGGAACACTCACTGACATTTCCCCTATCTGAAAGTCTGATAAACGCCGGAAAAATGACCACGTCCAAAAAAAAAATGTTTTCAACTTTTTTCAATTTTACCCCCGTGGGATATATATTCTACCCACACACATTTGTAACTCTCTTGGGGTATACTCACACATATTATTCCCTAATTTAGTGGATATTTTCACAAAAAAGTGAAATTTTCAAAAATGCAGAAAATTGACTGAAAACGACTAAATATCAAAGACTCATTCGGCGAATCGCTCTGGAACTGAAATTGGAACACTCACTGACATTTGCCCTATCTGAAAGTCTGATAAACGCCGGAAAAATGACAGTCCAAAAAAAAAATGTTTTCAACTTTTTTCAATTTTACCCCAATGGGATATATATTCTACCCACACACATTTGTAACTCTCTTGGGGTATACTCACACATATTATTCCCTAATTTAGTGGATATTTTCACAAAAAAGTGAAATTTTCAAAAATCCAAAATATTGGCTGAAAAAGACTAAATATCAAGGACTCATTGGGCGAATCGCTCTGGAACTGAAATTGGAATGCTCACTGACATTTGCCCTATCTGAAAGTCTGATAAACGCCGGAAAAATGACTAAGTCCCAAAAAAAAGATGTTTTCAACTTTTTTCAATTTTACCCCCGTGGGATATATATTCTACCCACACACATTTGGAACTCTCCTGGGGTACCCTCACACATATTATTTCCTCATTTAGTGGATATTTTCACAAAAAAGTGAAATTTTCAAAAATCCAGAAAATTGGCTGAAAACGACTAAATATCAAAGACTCATTGGGCGAATCGCTCTGGAACTGAAATCGGAACGCTCACTGACATTTTCCCTATCTGAAAGTCTGATAAACGCCGGAAAAATGACTAAGTCCAAAAAAAAAATGTTTTCAACTTTTTTCAATTTTACCCCCGTGGGATATATATTCTACCCACACACATTTGCAACTCTCCTGGGGTACCCTCACACATATTACTCCCTAATTTAGTGGATATTTTCACAAAAAAGTGAAATTTTCAAAAATGCAGAAAATTGACTGAAAACGACTAAATATCAAAGACTCATTGGGCGAATCGCTCTGGAACTGAAATTGGAACACTCTCTGACATTTGCCCTATCTGAAAGTCTGATAAACGCCGGAAAAATGACAGTCTAAAAAAAAAATGTTTTCAACTTTTTTCAATTTTACCCCAATGGGATATATATTCTACCCACACACATTTGTAACTCTCTTGGGGTATACTCACACATATTATTCCCTAATTTAGTGGATATTTTCACAAAAAAGTTAAATTTTCAAAAATCCAAAATATTGGCTGAAAAAGACTAAATATCAAGGACTCATTGGGCGAATCGCTCTGGAACTGAAATTGGAATGCTCACTGACATTTGCCCTATCTGAAAGTCTGATAAACGCTGGAAAAATGACTAAGTCCCAAAAAAAAGATGTTTTCAACTTTTTTCAATTTTACCCCCGTGGGATATATATTCTACCCACACACATTTGGAAATCTCCTGGGGTACCCTCACACATATTATTTCCTCATTTAGTGGATATTTTCACAAAAAAGTGAAATTTTCAAAAATCCAGAAAATTGGCTGAAAACGACTAAATATCAAAGACTCATTGGGCGAATCGCTCTGGAACTGAAATTGGAACACTCACTGACATTTGCCCTATCTGAAAGTCTGATAAACGCCGGAAAAATTACTAAGTCCAACAAAAAAATGTTTTCAACTTTTTTCAATTTTACCCCAGTGGGATATGTATTCTACCCACACACATTTGTAACTCTCCTGGGGTACCCTCACACATATTATTCCCTAATTTAGTGGATATTTTCACAAAAAAGTGAAATTTTCAAAAATCCAAAAGAATGGCTGAAAACGACTAAATATCAAGGACTCATTGGGCGAATCGCTCTGGAACTGAAATCGGAACGCTCACTGACATTTCCCCTATCTGAAAGTCTGATAAACGCCGGAAAAATGACTAAGTCCAAAAAAAAAAATGTTTTCAACCTCTTTCAATTTTACCCCCGTGGGATATATATTCTACCCACACACATTTGGAACTCTCCTGGGGTACCCTCACACATATTATTCCCTAATTTAGTGGCTATTTTCTCAAAAAAGTGAAAGTTTCAAAAATCCAAAATATTGGCTGAAAACGACTAAATATCAAAGACTCCTTGGGCGAATCGCTGTGGAACTGAAATCGGAACGCTCACTGACATTTCCCCTATCTGAAAGTCTGATAAACGCCGGAAAAATGACTAAGTCCAAAAAACAAATGTTTTCAACTTTTTTCAATTTTACCCCCGTGGGATATATATTCTACCCACACACATTTGGAACTCTCCTGGGGTACCCTCACACATATTACTCCCTAATTTAGTGGATATTTTCACAAAAAAGTGAAATTTTCAAAAATCCAAAATATTGGCTGAAAACGACTAAATATCAAAGACTCATTGGGCGAATCGCTCTGGAACTGAAATCGGAACGCCCACTGACATTTCCCCTATCTGAAAGTGTGATAAACGACAGAAAAATTACTAAGTCCAAAAAAAAAATTTTTTCAACTTTTTTCAATTTTACCCCGTGGGATATATCTTCTACCCACACACATTTGGAACTCTCCTGGGGTACCCTCACAGATATAATTCCCTCATTTAGTGGATATTTTCACAAAAAAGTGAAATTTTCAAAAATCCAGAAAATTGGCTGAAAACGACTAAATATCAAAGACTCATTGGGCGAATCGCTCTGGAACTGAAATTGGAACACTCACTGACATTTGCACTTTCTGAAAGTCTGATAAACGCCGGAAGAATGACTAAGTCCAAAAAAAAAATGTTTTCAACTTTTTTCAATTTTACCCCAATGGGATATATATTCTACCCACACACATTTGTAACTCTCCTGGGGTATACTCACACATATTATTCCCTAATTTAGTGGATATTTTCACAAAAAAGTGAAAATTTCAAAAATCCAAAATATTGGCTGAAAAAGACTAAATATCAAGGACTAATTGGGCGTATCGCTCTGGAACTGAAATCGGAACGCTCACTGACATTTCCCCTATCTGAAAGTCTGATAAACGCCGGAAAAATGACTAAGTCCAAAAAAAAAATGTTTTCAACTTTTTTCAATTTTACCCCCGTGGGATATATATTCTACCCACACACATTTGGAACTCTCCTAGGGTACCCTCACACATATTATTCCATGATTTAGTGGATATTTTCAAAAAAAAGTGAAATTTTCAAAAATCAAGAAAATAGGCTGAAAAGTACTAAATATCAAGGACTCATTGGGAGAATCGCTCTGAAACTGAAATCGGAGCGCTCACTGACATTTCCCCAATCTGAAAGTCTGATAAACGCCGGAAAAATGAATAAGTCCAAAAAAAAATTTTTTTCAACTTTTTTCAATTTTCCCCCCGTGGGATATATATTCTTCCCACACACATTTGGAACTCTCCTGGAGTACCCTCAAACATATTATTCCCTCATTTAGTGGATATTTTGACAAAAAAGTGAAATTTTCAAAAATCCAGAAAATTGGCTGAAAACGACTAAATATCAAGGACTCATTGGGAGAATCGCTCTGGAACTGAAATCGGCACGCTCACTGAAATTTGCCCTATCTGAAAGTCTGATAAACGCCGGAAAAATGACTAAGTCCAAAAAAAAATGTTTTCAACTTTTTTCAATTTTACCCCCGTGGGATATATATTTTACCCACACACATTTGGAACTCTCCTGGGGTACCCTCACACATATTATTCCCTCATTTAGTGGATATTTTCACAAAAAAGTGAAATTTTCAAAAATCCGGAAAATTGGCTGAAAACGACTAAATATCAAAGACTCATTGGGCGGATCACTCTGGTACTGAAATCGGAACGCTCACTGACATTTCCCCTATCTGAAAGTCTGATAAACGCCGGAAAAAAGACTAAGTCCAAAAAAAAATTTTTTTCAACTTTTTTCAATTTTGCCCCCGTGGGATATATATTCTACCCAAACACATGAGGAACTCTCCTGGGGTACCCTCACACATATTATTCCCTCATTTAGTGGATATTTTCACAAAAAAGTAAAATTTTCAAAAAATCCAGAATATTGGCTGAAAACGACTAAATATCAAAGACTCATTGGGCGAATCGCTCTGGAACTGAAATCGGAACGCTCACTGACATTTCCCCTATGTGAAAGTCTGATAAACGCCGGAAAAATGACTAAGTCCAAAAAAAAAATGTTTTCAACTTTTTTCAATTTTACCCCCGTGGGATATATATTCTACCCACACACATTTGGAACTCTCCTGGGATACCCTCACACATATTATTCCCTCATTTAGTGGATATTTTCACAAAAAAGTGAAATTTTCAAAAATCCAAAATAATGGCTGAAAACAACTAAATATCAAGGACGCATTGGGCGAATCGCTCTGGAACTGAAATCGGAACACTCACTGACATTTCCCCTATCTGAAAGTCTGATAAACGCCGGAAAAATGACTAAGTCCAAAAAAAAAAATGTTTTCAACTTTTTTCAATTTTACCCCCGTGGGATATATATTCTACCCACACACATTTGGAACTCTCCTGGGGTACCCTCACACATATTATTCCCTCATTTAGTGAATATTTTCACAAAAAAGTGAAATTTTCAAAAATCCAGAAAATTGGCTGAAAACAAATAAATATCAAGAACTCATTGGGCGAATCGCTCTGGAACTGATATCGGAACGCCCACTGACATTTCCCCTATCTGAAAGTCTGATAAACGCCAGAAAAATGACTAAGTCCAAAAAAAAAATTTTTTCAACTTTTTTCATTTTTACCCCCGTGGGATATATCTTCTACCCACACACATTTGGAACTCTCCTGGGGTACCCTCACACATATTATTCCCTCATTTAGTGGATATTTTCACAAAAAAGTGAAATTTTAAAAAATCCAAAATATTGGCTGAAAATGACTAAATATCAAAGACTCATTGGGCGAATCGCTATGGAACTGAAATCGGAACGCTCACTGACATTTCCCCTATCTGAAAGTCTGATAAACGCCGGAAAAATGACTAAGTCCAAAAAAAAAATGTTTTCAACTTTTTTCAATTTTACCCCCGTGGGATATATATTCTACCCACACACATTTGGAACTCTCCTGGGGTACCCTCACACATATTATTCCCTCATTTAGTGGATATTTTCACAAAAAAGTGAAATTTTCAAAAATCCAAAATATTGGCTGAAAATGACTAAATATTAAGGACTCATTGGGCGAATCGCTCTGGAACTGAAATCGGAACGCCCACTGACATTTCCCCTATCTGAAAGTGTGATAAACGCCAGAAAAATTACTAAGTCCAAAAAAAAAATTTTTTCAACTTTTTTCAATTTTACCCCGTGGGATATATCTTCTACCCACACACATTTGGAACTCTCCTGGGGTACCCTCACACATATTATTCCCTCATTTAGTGGATATTTTCACAAAAAAGTGAAATTTTCAAAAATCCAGAAAATTGGCTGAAAACGACTAAATATCAAAGACTCATTGGGAGAATCGCTCTGGAACTGAAATTGGAACACTCACTGACATTTGCCCTATCTGAAAGTCTGATAAACGCCGGAAGAATGACTAAGTCCAAAAAAAAAATGTTTTCAACTTTTTTCAATTTTACCCCCGTGGGATATATATTCTACCCACACACATTTGGAACTCTCCTGGGGTACCCTCACACATATTATTCCCTCATTTAGTGGATATTTTCACAAAAAAGTGAAAATTTCAAAAATCCAAAATAATGGCTGAAAACGACTAAATATCAAGGACTCATTGGGCGAATCGCTCTGGAATTGAAATTGGAATGCTCACTGACATTTGCCCTATCTGAAAGTCTGATAAACGCCGGAAAAATGACTAAGTCCAAAAAAAAAAATGTTTTCAACTTTTTTCAATTTTACCCCCGTGGGATATATATTCTACCCACACACATTTGGAACTCTCCTGGGGTACCCTCACACATATTATTCCCTCATTTAGTGGATATTTTCACAAAAAAGTGAAATTTTCAAAAATTCAGAAAATTGGCTGAAAACGACTAAATATCAAAGACTCATTGGGCGAATCGCTCTGGAACTGAAATTGGAACACTCACTGACATATGCCCTATCTGAAAGTCTGATAAACGCCGGAAAAATGACTAAGTCCAAAAAAAAATGTTTTCAACTTTTTTCAATTTTACCCCAGTGGGATATGTATTCTACCCACACACATTTGTAACTCTCCTGGGGTACCCTCACACATATTATTCCCTCATTTAGTGGATATTTTCACAAAAAAGTGAAAATTTCAAAAATCCAAAATATTGGCTGAAAATTACTAAATATCAAAGACTCATTGGGCGAATCGCTCTGGAACTGAAATCGGAACGCTCACTGACATTTCCCCTATCTGAAAGTCTGATAAACGCCGGAAAAATGACTAAGTCCAAAAAAAAAATGTTTTCAACTTTTTTCAATTTTACCCCCGTGGGATATATATTCTACCCACACACATTTGGAACTCTCCTGGGGTACCCTCACACATATTATTCCCTCATTTAGTGGATATTTTCACAAAAAAGTGAAATTTTCAAAAATCCAGAAAATTGGCTGAAAACGACTAAATATCAAAGACTCATTGGGCGAATCGCTCTGGAACTGAAATTGGAACGCTCACTGACATTTGCCCTATCTGAAAGTCTGATAAACGCCGGAAGAATGACTAAGTCCAAAAAAAAAATGTTTTCAACTTTTTTCAATTTTACCCCAATGGGATATATATTCTACCCACACACATTTGTAACTCTCATGGGGTATACTCACACATATTATTCCCTAATTTAGTGGATATTTTCACAAAAAAGTGAAATTTTCAAAAATCCAAAATATTGGCTGAAAACGACTAAATATCATAGACTCATTGGGCGAATCGCTCTGAAACTGAAATTGGAATGCTCACTGACATTTGCCCTATCTGAAAGTCTGATAAACGCCGGAAAAATGACTAAGTCCAAAAAAAAAAATGTTTTCAACTTTTTTCAATTTTACCCCCGTGGGATATATATTCTACCCACACACATTTGGAACTCTCCTGGGGTACCCTCACACATATTATTCCCTAAATTAGTGGATATTTTCACAAAAAAGTGAAATTTTAAAAAATCCAAAATATTGGCTGAAAACGACTAAATATCATAGACTCATTGGGCGAATCGCTCTGGAACTGAAATTGGAACATTCACTGACATTTGCCGTATCTGAAAGTCTGATAAACGCCGGAAAAATGACGAAGTCCAAAAAAAAATGTTTTCAACTTTTTTCAATTTTACCCCAGTGGGATATGTATTCTACCCACACACATTTGTAACTCTCCTGGGGTACCCTCACACATATTATTCCCTCATTTAGTGGATATTTTCACAAAAAAGTGAAATTTTCAAAAATCCAAAATATTGGCTGAAAACGACTAAATATCAAGGACTCATTGGGCGAATCGCTCTGGAACTGAAATCGGAACGCTCACTGACATTTCCCCTATCTGAAAGTCTGATAAACGCCGGAAAAATGACTAAGTCCAAAAAAAAAATGTTTTCAACTTTTTTCAATTTTACCCCCGTGGGATATATATTCTACCCACACACATTTAACTCTCCTGGGGTACCCTCACACATATTATTCCCTCATTTAGTGGATATTTTCACAAAAAAGTGAAATTTTCAAAAATCCAAAATATTGGCTGAAAATGACTAAATATCAAGGACTCATTGGGCGAATCGCTCTGGAACTGAAATCAGAACGCCCACTGACATTTCCCCTATCTGAAAGTGTGATAAACGCCAAAAAAATTACTAAGTCCAAAAAAAAAATGTTTTCAACTTTTTTCAATTTTACCCCGTGGGATATATCTTCTACCCACACACATTTGGAACTCTCCTGGGGTACCCTCACACATATTATTCCCTCATTTAGTGAATATTTTCACAAAAAAGTGAAATTTTCAAAAATCCAGAAAATTGGCTGAAAACAAATAAATATCAAGGACTCATTGGGCGAATCGCTCTGGAACTGAAATCGGAACGCCCACTGACATTTCCCCTATCTGAAAGTCTGATAAACGCCAGAAAAATTACTAAGTCCAAAAAAAAAATTTTTTCAACTTTTTTCAATTTTACCCCGTGGGATATATCTTCTACCCACACACATTTGGAACTCTCCTGGGGTACCCTAACACATATTATTCCCTCATTTAGTGGATATTTTCACAAAAAAGTGAAATTTTCAAAAATCCAGAAAATTGGCTGAAAACGACTAAATATCAAAGACTCATTGGGCGAATCGCTCTGGAACTGAAATTGGAACACTCACTGACATTTGCCCTATCTGAAAGTCTGATAAACGCCGGAAGAATGACTAAGTCCAAAAAAAAAATGTTTTCAACTTTTTTCAATTTTACCCCAATGGGATATATATTCTACCCACACACATTTGTAACTCTCCTGGGGTATACTCACACATATTATTCCTTAATTTAGTGGATATTTTCACAAAAAAGTGAAATTTTCAAAAATCCAAAATAATGGCTGAAAACGACTAAATATCAAGGACTCATTGGGCGAATCGCTCTGGAATTGACATTGGAATGCTCACTGACATTTGCCCTATCTGAAAGTCTGATAAACGCCGGAAAAATGACTAAGTCCAAAAAAAAAAATGTTTTCAACTTTTTTCAATTTTACCCCCGTGGGATATATATTCTACCCACACACATTTGGAACTCTCCTGGGGTACCCTCACACATATTATTCCCTCATTTAGTGGATATTTTCACAAAAAAGTGAAATTTTCAAAAATTCAGAAAATTGGCTGAAAACGACTAAATATCAAAGACTCATTGGGTGAATCGCTCTGGAACTGAAATTGGAACACTCACTGACATATGCCCTATCTGAAAGTCTGATAAACGCCGGAAAAATGACTAAGTCCAAAAAAAAATATTTTCAACTTTTTTCAATTTTACCCCGTGGGATATATCTTCTGCCCACACACATTTGGAACTCTCTTGGGGTAACCTCACACATATTATTCCCTCATTTAGTGGATATTTTCACAAAAAAGTGAAATTTTCAAAAATCCAGAAAATTGGCTGAAAACGACTAAATATCAAAGACTCATTGGGCGAATCGCTCTGGAACTGAAATTGGAATGCTCACTGACATTTGCCCTATCTGAAAGTCTGATAAACGCCGGAAAAATGACTAAGTCCCAAAAAAAAAATGTTTTCAACTTTTTTCAATTTTACCCCCGTGGGATATATATTCTACCCACACACATTTGGAACTCTCCTGGGGTACCCTCACACATATTATTCCCTCATTTAGTGGATATTTTCACAAAAAAGTGAAATTTTCAAAAATCCAGAAAATTGGCTGAAAATGACTAAATATCATAGACTCATTGGGCGAATCGTTCTGGAACTGAAATTGGAACACTCACTGACATTTGCCCTATCTGAAAGACTGATAAACGCCGGAAAAATGACTAAGTCCAAAAAAAAAATGTTTTCAACTTTTTTCAATTTTACCCCAGTGGGATATGTATTCTACCCACACACATTTGTAACTCTCCTGGGGTACCCTCACACATATTATTCCCTAATTTAGTGGATATTTTCTCAAAAAAGTGAAATTTTCAAAAATCCAAAATATTGGCTGAAAACGACAAAATATCAAAGACTCATTGGGCGAATCGCTCTGGAACTGAAATCGGAACGCTCACTGACATTTCCCCTATCTGAAAGTCTGATAAACGCCGGAAAAATGACTAAGTCCAAAAAAAAAAATGTTTTCAACTTTTTTCAATTTTACCCCCGTGGGATATATATTCTACCCACACACATTTGGAACTCTCCTGGGGTACCCTCACACATATTATTCCCTAATTTAGTGGATATTTTCACAAAAAAGTGAAATTTTAAAAAATCCAAAATATTGGCTGAAAACGACTAAATATCATAGACTCATTGGGCGAATCGCTCTGGAACTGAAATTGGAACATTCACTGACATTTGCCGTATCTGAAAGTCTGATAAACGCCGGAAAAATGACGAAGTCCAAAAAAAAATGTTTTCAACTTTTTTCAATTTTACCCCCGTGGGATATATATTCTACCCACACACATTTGGAACTCTCCTGGGGTACCCTCACACATATTATTCCCTCATTTAGTGGATATTTTCACAAAAAAGTGAAATTTTCAAAAATCCAAAATATTGGCTGAAAATGACTAAATATTAAGGACTCATTGGGCGAATCGCTCTGGAACTGAAATCGGAACGCCCACTGACATTTCCCCTATCTGAAAGTGTGATAAACGCCTGAAAAATTACTAAGTCCAAAAAAAAAATTTTTTCAACTTTTTTCAATTTTACCCCGTGGGATATATCTTCTACCCACACACATTTGGAACTCTCCTGGGGTACCCTCACACATATTATTCCCTCATTTAGTGGATATTTTCACAAAAAAGTGAAATTTTCAAAAATCCAGAAAATTGGCTGAAAACGACTAAATATCAAAGACTCATTGGGCGAATCGCTCTGGAACTGAAATTGGAACACTCACTGACATATGCCCTATCTGAAAGTCTGATAAACGCCGGAAAAATGACTAAGTCCAAAAAAAAATGTTTTCAACTTTTTTCAATTTTACCCCAGTGGGATATGTATTCTACCCACACACATTTGTAACTCTCCTGGGGTACCCTCACACATATTATTCCCTCATTTAGTGGATATTTTCACAAAAAAGTGAAAATTTCAAAAATCCAAAATATTGGCTGAAAATTACTAAATATCAAAGACTCATTGGGCGAATCGCTCTGGAACTGAAATCGGAACGCTCACTGACATTTCCCCTATCTGAAAGTCTGATAAACGCCGGAAAAATGACTAAGTCCAAAAAAAAAATGTTTTCAACTTTTTTCAATTTTACCCCCGTGGGATATATATTCTACCCACACACATTTGGAACTCTCCTGGGGTACCCTCACACATATTATTCCCTCATTTAGTGGATATTTTCACAAAAAAGTGAAATTTTCAAAAATCCAGAAAATTGGCTGAAAACGACTAAATATCAAAGACTCATTGGGCGAATCGCTCTGGAACTGAAATTGGAACGCTCACTGACATTTGCCCTATCTGAAAGTCTGATAAACGCCGGAAGAATGACTAAGTCCAAAAAAAAAATGTTTTCAACTTTTTTCAATTTTACCCCAATGGGATATATATTCTACCCACACACATTTGTAACTCTCATGGGGTATACTCACACATATTATTCCCTAATTTAGTGGATATTTTCACAAAAAAGTGAAATTTTCAAAAATCCAAAATATTGGCTGAAAACGACTAAATATCATAGACTCATTGGGCGAATCGCTCTGAAACTGAAATTGGAATGCTCACTGACATTTGCCCTATCTGAAAGTCTGATAAACGCCGGAAAAATGACTAAGTCCAAAAAAAAAAATGTTTTCAACTTTTTTCAATTTTACCCCCGTGGGATATATATTCTACCCACACACATTTGGAACTCTCCTGGGGTACCCTCACACATATTATTCCCTAAATTAGTGGATATTTTCACAAAAAAGTGAAATTTTAAAAAATCCAAAATATTGGCTGAAAACGACTAAATATCATAGACTCATTGGGCGAATCGCTCTGGAACTGAAATTGGAACGCTCACTGACATTTGCCCTATCTGAAAGTCTGATAAACGCCGGAAGAATGACTAAGTCCAAAAAAAAAATGTTTTCAACTTTTTTCAATTTTACCCCAATGGGATATATATTCTACCCACACACATTTGTAACTCTCATGGGGTATACTCACACATATTATTCCCTAATTTAGTGGATATTTTCACAAAAAAGTGAAATTTTCAAAAATCCAAAATATTGGCTGAAAACGACTAAATATCAAGGACTCATTGGGCGAATCGCTCTGGAACTGAAATCGGAACGCTCACTGACATTTCCCCTATCTGAAAGTCTGATAAACGCCGGAAAAATGACTAAGTCCAAAAAAAAAATGTTTTCAACTTTTTTCAATTTTACCCCCGTGGGATATATATTCTACCCACACACATTTAACTCTCCTGGGGTACCCTCACACATATTATTCCCTCATTTAGTGGATATTTTCACAAAAAAGTGAAATTTTCAAAAATCCAAAATATTGGCTGAAAATGACTAAATATCAAGGACTCATTGGGCGAATCGCTCTGGAACTGAAATCAGAACGCCCACTGACATTTCCCCTATCTGAAAGTGTGATAAACGCCAAAAAAATTACTAAGTCCAAAAAAAAAATTTTTTCAACTTTTTTCAATTTTACCCCGTGGGATATATCTTCTACCCACACACATTTGGAACTCTCTTGGGGTAACCTCACACATATTATTCCCTCATTTAGTGGATATTTTCACAAAAAAGTGAAATTTTCAAAAATCCAGAAAATTGGTTGAAAACGACTAACTATCAAGGACTCATTGGGCGAATCGCTCTGGAACTGAAATCGGAACGCTCACTGGCATTTGCCCTATCTGAAGGTCTGATAAACGCCGGAAAAATGACTAAGTCCAAAAAAAAAAATTTTTTCAACTTTTTTAAATTTTACCCCCGTGGGATATATATTCTACCCACACACATTTGGAACTCTCCTGGGGTACCCTCACACATATTATTCCCTCATTTAGTGAATATTTTCACAAAAAAGTGAAATTTTCAAAAATCCAGAAAATTGGCTGAAAACAAATAAATATCAAGGACTCATTGGGCGAATCGCTCTGGAACTGAAATCGGAACGCCCACTGACATTTGTCCTATCTGAAAGTCTGATAAACGCCAGAAAAATGACTAAGTCCAAAAAAAAAATTTTTTCAACTTTTTTCAATTTTACCCCGTGGGATATATCTTCTACCCACACACATTTGGAACTCTCCTGGGGTACCCTCACACATATTATTCCCTCATTTAGTGGATATTTTCACAAAAAAGTGAAATTTTCAAAAATCCAGAAAATTGGCTGAAAACGACTAAATATCAAAGACTCATTGGGCGAATCGCTCTGGAACTGAAATTGGAACACTCACTGACATTTGCCCTATCTGAAAGTCTGATAAACGCCGGAAGAATGACTAAGTCCAAAAAAAAAATGTTTTCAACTTTTTTCAATTTTACCCCAATGGGATATATATTCTACCCACACACATTTGTAACTCTCCTGGGGTATACTCACACATATTATTCCTTAATTTAGTGGATATTTTCACAAAAAAGTGAAATTTTCAAAAATCCAAAATAATGGCTGAAAACGACTAAATATCAAGGACTCATTGGGCGAATCGCTCTGGAATTGACATTGGAATGCTCACTGACATTTGCCCTATCTGAAAGTCTGATAAACGCCGGAAAAATGACTAAGTCCAAAAAAAAAAATGTTTTCAACTTTTTTCAATTTTACCCCCGTGGGATATATATTCTACCCACACACATTTGGAACTCTCCTGGGGTACCCTCACACATATTATTCCCTCATTTAGTGGATATTTTCACAAAAAAGTGAAATTTTCAAAAATTCAGAAAATTGGCTGAAAACGACTAAATATCAAAGACTCATTGGGCGAATCGCTCTGGAACTGAAATTGGAACACTCACTGACATATGCCCTATCTGAAAGTCTGATAAACGCCGGAAAAATGACTAAGTCCAAAAAAAAATATTTTCAACTTTTTTCAATTTTACCCCGTGGGATATATCTTCTGCCCACACACATTTGGAACTCTCTTGGGGTAACCTCACACATATTATTCCCTCATTTAGTGGATATTTTCACAAAAAAGTGAAATTTTCAAAAATCCAGAAAATTGGCTGAAAACGACTAAATATCAAAGACTCATTGGGCGAATCGCTCTGGAACTGAAATTGGAATGCTCACTGACATTTGCCCTATCTGAAAGTCTGATAAACGCCGGAAAAATGACTAAGTCCCAAAAAAAAAATGTTTTCAACTTTTTTCAATTTTACCCCCGTGGGATATATATTCTACCCACACACATTTGGAACTCTCCTGGGGTACCCTCACACATATTATTCCCTCATTTAGTGGATATTTTCACAAAAAAGTGAAATTTTCAAAAATCCAGAAAATTGGCTGAAAATGACTAAATATCATAGACTCATTGGGCGAATCGTTCTGGAACTGAAATTGGAACACTCACTGACATTTGCCCTATCTGAAAGACTGATAAACGCCGGAAAAATGACTAAGTCCAAAAAAAAAATGTTTTCAACTTTTTTCAATTTTACCCCAGTGGGATATGTATTCTACCCACACACATTTGTAACTCTCCTGGGGTACCCTCACACATATTATTCCCTAATTTAGTGGATATTTTCTCAAAAAAGTGAAATTTTCAAAAATCCAAAATATTGGCTGAAAACGACAAAATATCAAAGACTCATTGGGCGAATCGCTCTGGAACTGAAATCGGAACGCTCACTGACATTTCCCCTATCTGAAAGTCTGATAAACGCCGGAAAAATGACTAAGTCCAAAAAAAAAAATGTTTTCAACTTTTTTCAATTTTACCCCCGTGGGATATATATTCTACCCACACACATTTGGAACTCTCCTGGGGTACCCTCACACATATTATTCCCTAATTTAGTGGATATTTTCACAAAAAAGTGAAATTTTAAAAAATCCAAAATATTGGCTGAAAACGACTAAATATCATAGACTCATTGGGCGAATCGCTCTGGAACTGAAATTGGAACATTCACTGACATTTGCCGTATCTGAAAGTCTGATAAACGCCGGAAAAATGACGAAGTCCAAAAAAAAATGTTTTCAACTTTTTTCAATTTTACCCCCGTGGGATATATATTCTACCCACACACATTTGGAACTCTCCTGGGGTACCCTCACACATATTATTCCCTCATTTAGTGGATATTTTCACAAAAAAGTGAAATTTTCAAAAATCCAAAATATTGGCTGAAAATGACTAAATATTAAGGACTCATTGGGCGAATCGCTCTGGAACTGAAATCGGAACGCCCACTGACATTTCCCCTATCTGAAAGTGTGATAAACGCCTGAAAAATTACTAAGTCCAAAAAAAAAATTTTTTCAACTTTTTTCAATTTTACCCCGTGGGATATATCTTCTACCCACACACATTTGGAACTCTCCTGGGGTACCCTCACACATATTATTCCCTCATTTAGTGGATATTTTCACAAAAAAGTGAAATTTTCAAAAATCCAGAAAATTGGCTGAAAACGACTAAATATCAAAGACTCATTGGGCGAATCGCTCTGGAACTGAAATTGGAACACTCACTGACATTTGCCCTATCTGAAAGTCTGATAAACGCCGGAAGAATGACTAAGTCCAAAAAAAAAATGTTTTCAACTTTTTTCAATTTTACCCCAATGGGATATATATTCTACCCACACACATTTGTAACTCTCATGGGGTATACTCACACATATTATTCCCTCATTTAGTGGATATTTTCACAAAAAAGTGAAAATTTCAAAAATCCAAAATATTGGCTGAAAATTACTAAATATCAAAGACTCATTGGGCGAATCGCTCTGGAACTGAAATCGGAACGCTCACTGACATTTCCCCTATCTGAAAGTGTGATAAACGCCGGAAAAATGACTAAGTCCAAAAAAAAAATGTTTTCAACTTTTTTCAATTTTACCCCCGTGGGATATATATTCTACCCACACACATTTGGAACTCTCCTGGGGTACCCTCACACATATTATTCCCTCATTTAGTGGATATTTTCACAAAAAAGTGAAATTTTCAAAAATCCAGAAAATTGGCTGAAAACGACTAAATATCAAAGACTCATTGGGCGAATCGCTCTGGAACTGAAATTGGAACGCTCACTGACATTTGCCCTATCTGAAAGTCTGATAAACGCCGGAAGAATGACTAAGTCCAAAAAAAAAATGTTTTCAACTTTTTTCAATTTTACCCCAATGGGATATATATTCTACCCACACACATTTGTAACTCTCATGGGGTATACTCACACATATTATTCCCTAATTTAGTGGATATTTTCACAAAAAAGTGAAATTTTCAAAAATCCAAAATATTGGCTGAAAATGACTAAATATCATAGACTCATTGGGCGAATCGCTCTGAAACTGAAATTGGAATGCTCACTGACATTTGCCCTATCTGAAAGTCTGATAAACGCCGGAAAAATGACTAAGTCCAAAAAAAAAAATGTTTTCAACTTTTTTCAATTTTACCCCCGTGGGATATATATTCTACCCACACACATTTGGAACTCTCCTGGGGTACCCTCACACATATTATTCCCTAAATTAGTGGATATTTTCACAAAAAAGTGAAATTTTAAAAAATCCAAAATATTGGCTGAAAACGACTAAATATCATAGACTCATTGGGCGAATCGCTCTGGAACTGAAATTGGAACATTCACTGACATTTGCCGTATCTGAAAGTCTGATAAACGCCGGAAAAATGACGAAGTCCAAAAAAAAATGTTTTCAACTTTTTTCAATTTTACCCCAGTGGGATGTGTATTCTACCCACACACATTTGTAACTCTCCTGGGGTACCCTCACACATATTATTCCCTCATTTACTGGATATTTTCACAAAAAAGTGAAATTTTCAAAAATCCAAAATATTGGCTGAAAACGACTAAATATCAAGGACTCATTGGGCGAATCGCTCTGGAACTGAAATCGGAACGCTCACTGACATTTCCCCTATCTGAAAGTCTGATAAACGCCGGAAAAATGACTAAGTCCAAAAAAAAAAATGTTTTCAACTTTTTTCAATTTTACCCCCGTGGGATATATATTCTACCCACACACATTTAACTCTCCTGGGGTACCCTCACACATATTATTCCCTCATTTAGTGGATATTTTCACAAAAAAGTGAAATTTTCAAAAATCCAAAATATTGGCTGAAAATGACTAAATATCAAGGACTCATTGGGCGAATCGCTCTGGAACTGAAATCAGAACGCCCACTGACATTTCCCCTATCTGAAAGTGTGATAAACGCCAAAAAAATTACTAAGTCCAAAAAAAAAATTTTTTCAACTTTTTTCAATTTTACCCCGTGGGATATATCTTCTACCCACACACATTTGGAACTCTCTTGGGGTAACCTCACACATATTATTCCCTCATTTAGTGGATATTTTCACAAAAAAGTGAAATTTTCAAAAATCCAGAAAATTGGTTGAAAACGACTAACTATCAAGGACTCATTGGGCGAATCGCTCTGGAACTGAAATCGGAACGCTCACTGGCATTTGCCCTATCTGAAGGTCTGATAAACGCCGGAAAAATGACTAAGTCCAAAAAAAAAAATTTTTTCAACTTTTTTAAATTTTACCCCCGTGGGATATATATTCTACCCACACACATTTGGAACTCTCCTGGGGTACCCTCACACATATTATTCCCTCATTTAGTGAATATTTTCACAAAAAAGTGAAATTTTCAAAAATCCAGAAAATTGGCTGAAAACAAATAAATATCAAGGACTCATTGGGCGAATCGCTCTGGAACTGAAATCGGAACGCCCACTGACATTTCCCCTATCTGAAAGTCTGATAAACGCCAGAAAAATTACTAAGTCCAAAAAAAAAATTTTTTCAACTTTTTTCAATTTTACCCCGTGGGATATATCTTCTACCCACACACATTTGGAACTCTCCTGGGGTACCCTCACACATATTATTCCCTCATTTAGTGGATATTTTCACAAAAAAGTGAAATTTTCAAAAATCCAGAAAATTGGCTGAAAACGACTAAATATCAAAGACTCATTGGGCGAATCGCTGTGGAACTGAAATTGGAACACTCACTGACATTTGCCCTATCTGAAAGTCTGATAAACGCCGGAAGAATGACTAAGTCCAAAAAAAAAATGTTTTCAACTTTTTTCAATTTTACCCCAATGGGATATATATTCTACCCACACACATTTGTAACTCTCCTGGGGTATACTCACACATATTATTCCTTAATTTAGTGGATATTTTCACAAAAAAGTGAAATTTTCAAAAATCCAAAATAATGGCTGAAAACGACTAAATATCAAGGACTCATTGGGCGAATCGCTCTGGAATTGACATTGGAATGCTCACTGACATTTGCCCTATCTGAAAGTCTGATAAACGCCGGAAAAATGACTAAGTCCAAAAAAAAAAATGTTTTCAACTTTTTTCAATTTTACCCCCGTGGGATATATATTCTACCCACACACATTTGGAACTCTCCTGGGGTACCCTCACACATATTATTCCCTCATTTAGTGGATATTTTAACAAAAAAGTGAAATTTTCAAAAATTCAGAAAATTGGCTGAAAACGACTAAATATCAAAGACTCATTGGGCGAATCGCTCTGGAACTGAAATTGGAACACTCACTGACATATGCCCTATCTGAAAGTCTGATAAACGCCGGAAAAATGACTAAGTCCAAAAAAAAATATTTTCAACTTTTTTCAATTTTACCCCGTGGGATATATCTTCTGCCCACACACATTTGGAACTCTCTTGGGGTAACCTCACACATATTATTCCCTCATTTAGTGGATATTTTCACAAAAAAGTGAAATTTTCAAAAATCCAGAAAATTGGCTGAAAACGACTAAATATCAAAGACTCATTGGGCGAATCGCTCTGGAACTGAAATTGGAATGCTCACTGACATTTGCCCTATCTGAAAGTCTGATAAACGCCGGAAAAATGACTAAGTCCCAAAAAAAAAATGTTTTCAACTTTTTTCAATTTTACCCCCGTGGGATATATATTCTACCCACACACATTTGGAACTCTCCTGGGGTACCCTCACACATATTATTCCCTCATTTAGTGGATATTTTCACAAAAAAGTGAAATTTTCAAAAATCCAAAATATTGCTTGAAAACGACAAAATATCAAAGACTCATTGGGCGAATCGCTCTGGAACTGAAATCGGAACGCTCACTGACATTTCCCCTATCTGAAAGTCTGATAAACGCCGGAAAAATGACTAAGTCCAAAAAAAAAATGTTTTCAACTTTTTTCAATTTTACCCCCGTGGGATATATATTCTACCCACACACATTTGGAACTCTCCTGGGGTACCCTCACACATATTATTCCCTCATTTAGTGGATATTTTCACAAAAAAGTGAAATTTTCAAAAATCCAGAAAATTGGCTGAAAACGACTAAATATCAAAGACTCATTGGGCGAATCGCTCTGGAACTGAAATTGGAACGCTCACTGACATTTGCCCTATCTGAAAGTCTGATAAACGCCGGAAGAATGACTAAGTCCAAAAAAAAAATGTTTTCAACTTTTTTCAATTTTACCCCAATGGGATATATATTCTACCCACACACATTTGTAACTCTCATGGGGTATACTCACACATATTATTCCCTAATTTAGTGGATATTTTCACAAAAAAGTGAAATTTTCAAAAATCCAAAATATTGGCTGAAAACGACTAAATATCATAGACTCATTGGGCGAATCGCTCTGAAACTGAAATTGGAATGCTCACTGACATTTGCCCTATCTGAAAGTCTGATAAACGCCGGAAAAATGACTAAGTCCAAAAAAAAAAATGTTTTCAACTTTTTTCAATTTTACCCCCGTGGGATATATATTCTACCCACACACATTTGGAACTCTCCTGGGGTACCCTCACACATATTATTCCCTAATTTAGTGGATATTTTCACAAAAAAGTGAAATTTTAAAAAATCCAAAATATTGGCTGAAAACGACTAAATATCATAGACTCATTGGGCGAATCGCTCTGGAACTGAAATTGGAACATTCACTGACATTTGCCGTATCTGAAAGTCTGATAAACGCCGGAAAAATGACGAAGTCCAAAAAAAAATGTTTTCAACTTTTTTCAATTTTACCCCAGTGGGATATGTATTCTACCCACACACATTTGTAACTCTCCTGGGGTACCCTCACACATATTATTCCCTCATTTAGTGGATATTTTCACAAAAAAGTGAAATTTTCAAAAATCCAAAATATTGGCTGAAAATGACTAAATATCAAGGACTCATTGGGCGAATCGCTCTGGAACTGAAATCAGAACGCCCACTGACATTTCCCCTATCTGAAAGTGTGATAAACGCCAAAAAAATTACTAAGTCCAAAAAAAAAATTTTTTCAACTTTTTTCAATTTTACCCCGTGGGATATATCTTCTACCCACACACATTTGGAACTCTCTTGGGGTAACCTCACACATATTATTCCCTCATTTAGTGGATATTTTCACAAAAAAGTGAAATTTTCAAAAATCCAGAAAATTGGCTGAAAACGACTAAATATCAAAGACTCATTGGGCGAATCGCTCTGGAACTGAAATTGGAATGCTCACTGACATTTGCCCTATCTGAAAGTCTGATAAACGCCGGAAAAATGACTAAGTCCAAAAAAAAAATGTTTTCAACTTTTTTCAATTTTACCCCAATGGGATATATATTCTACCCACACACATTTGTAACTCTCATGGGGTATACTCACACATATTATTCCCTAATTTAGTGGATATTTTCACAAAAAAGTGAAATTTTCAAAAATCCAAAATATTGGCTGAAAACGACTAAATATCATAGACTCATTGGGCGAATCGCTCTGAAACTGAAATTGGAATGCTCACTGACATTTGCCCTATCTGAAAGTCTGATAAACGCCGGAAAAATGACTAAGTCCAAAAAAAAAAATGTTTTCAACTTTTTTCAATTTTACCCCCGTGGGATATATATTCTACCCACACACATTTGGAACTCTCCTGGGGTACCCTCACACATATTATTCCCTAAATTAGTGGATATTTTCACAAAAAAGTGAAATTTTAAAAAATCCAAAATATTGGCTGAAAACGACTAAATATCATAGACTCATTGGGCGAATCGCTCTGGAACTGAAATTGGAACATTCACTGACATTTGCCGTATCTGAAAGTCTGATAAACGCCGGAAAAATGACGAAGTCCAAAAAAAAATGTTTTCAACTTTTTTCAATTTTACCCCAGTGGGATATGTATTCTACCCACACACATTTGTAACTCTCCTGGGGTACCCTCACACATATTATTCCCTCATTTAGTGGATATTTTCACAAAAAAGTGAAATTTTCAAAAATCCAAAATATTGGCTGAAAACGACTAAATATCAAGGACTCATTGGGCGAATCGCTCTGGAACTGAAATCGGAACGCTCACTGACATTTCCCCTATCTGAAAGTCTGATAAACGCCGGAAAAATGACTAAGTCCAAAAAAAAAATGTTTTCAACTTTTTTCAATTTTACCCCCGTGGGATATATATTCTACCCACACACATTTAACTCTCCTGGGGTACCCTCACACATATTATTCCCTCATTTAGTGGATATTTTCACAAAAAAGTGAAATTTTCAAAAATCCAAAATATTGGCTGAAAATGACTAAATATCAAGGACTCATTGGGCGAATCGCTCTGGAACTGAAATCAGAACGCCCACTGACATTTCCCCTATCTGAAAGTGTGATAAACGCCAAAAAAATTACTAAGTCCAAAAAAAAAATTTTTTCAACTTTTTTCAATTTTACCCCGTGGGATATATCTTCTACCCACACACATTTGGAACTCTCTTGGGGTAACCTCACACATATTATTCCCTCATTTACTGGATATTTTCACAAAAAAGTGAAATTTTCAAAAATCCAGAAAATTGGTTGAAAACGACTAACTATCAAGGACTCATTGGGCGAATCGCTCTGGAACTGAAATCGGAACGCTCACTGGCATTTGCCCTATCTGAAGGTCTGATAAACGCCGGAAAAATGACTAAGTCCAAAAAAAAAAATTTTTTCAACTTTTTTAAATTTTACCCCCGTGGGATATATATTCTACCCACACACATTTGGAACTCTCCTGGGGTACCCTCACACATATTATTCCCTCATTTAGTGAATATTTTCACAAAAAAGTGAAATTTTCAAAAATCCAGAAAATTGGCTGAAAACAAATAAATATCAAGGACTCATTGGGCGAATCGCTCTGGAACTGAAATCGGAACGCCCACTGACATTTGTCCTATCTGAAAGTCTGATAAACGCCAGAAAAATTACTAAGTCCAAAAAAAAAATTTTTTCAACTTTTTTCAATTTTACCCCGTGGGATATATCTTCTACCCACACACATTTGGAACTCTCCTGGGGTACCCTCACACATATTATTCCCTCATTTAGTGGATATTTTCACAAAAAAGTGAAATTTTCAAAAATCCAGAAAATTGGCTGAAAACGACTAAATATCAAAGACTCATTGGGCGAATCGCTCTGGAACTGAAATTGGAACACTCACTGACATTTGCCCTATCTGAAAGTCTGATAAACGCCGGAAGAATGACTAAGTCCAAAAAAAAAATGTTTTCAACTTTTTTCAATTTTACCCCAATGGGATATATATTCTACCCACACACATTTGTAACTCTCCTGGGGTATACTCACACATATTATTCCTTAATTTAGTGGATATTTTCACAAAAAAGTGAAATTTTCAAAAATCCAAAATAATGGCTGAAAACGACTAAATATCAAGGACTCATTGGGCGAATCGCTCTGGAATTGACATTGGAATGCTCACTGACATTTGCCCTATCTGAAAGTCTGATAAACGCCGGAAAAATGACTAAGTCCAAAAAAAAAAATGTTTTCAACTTTTTTCAATTTTACCCCCGTGGGATATATATTCTACCCACACACATTTGGAACTCTCCTGGGGTACCCTCACACATATTATTCCCTCATTTAGTGGATATTTTCACAAAAAAGTGAAATTTTCAAAAATTCAGAAAATTGGCTGAAAACGACTAAATATCAAAGACTCATTGGGCGAATCGCTCTGGAACTGAAATTGGAACACTCACTGACATATGCCCTATCTGAAAGTCTGATAAACGCCGGAAAAATGACTAAGTCCAAAAAAAAATATTTTCAACTTTTTTCAATTTTACCCCGTGGGATATATCTTCTGCCCACACACATTTGGAACTCTCTTGGGGTAACCTCACACATATTATTCCCTCATTTAGTGGATATTTTCACAAAAAAGTGAAATTTTCAAAAATCCAGAAAATTGGCTGAAAACGACTAAATATCAAAGACTCATTGGGCGAATCGCTCTGGAACTGAAATTGGAATGCTCACTGACATTTGCCCTATCTGAAAGTCTGATAAACGCCGGAAAAATGACTAAGTCCCAAAAAAAAAATGTTTTCAACTTTTTTCAATTTTACCCCCGTGGGATATATATTCTACCCACACACATTTGGAACTCTCCTGGGGTACCCTCACACATATTATTCCCTCATTTAGTGGATATTTTCACAAAAAAGTGAAATTTTCAAAAATCCAGAAAATTGGCTGAAAATGACTAAATATCATAGACTCATTGGGCGAATCGTTCTGGAACTGAAATTGGAACACTCACTGACATTTGCCCTATCTGAAAGACTGATAAACGCCGGAAAAATGACTAAGTCCAAAAAAAAAATGTTTTCAACTTTTTTCAATTTTACCCCAGTGGGATATGTATTCTACCCACACACATTTGTAACTCTCCTGGGGTACCCTCACACATATTATTCCCTAATTTAGTGGATATTTTCTCAAAAAAGTGAAATTTTCAAAAATCCAAAATATTGGCTGAAAACGACAAAATATCAAAGACTCATTGGGCGAATCGCTCTGGAACTGAAATCGGAACGCTCACTGACATTTCCCCTATCTGAAAGTCTGATAAACGCCGGAAAAATGACTAAGTCCAAAAAAAAAAATGTTTTCAACTTTTTTCAATTTTACCCCCGTGGGATATATATTCTACCCACACACATTTGGAACTCTCCTGGGGTACCCTCACACATATTATTCCCTAATTTAGTGGATATTTTCACAAAAAAGTGAAATTTTAAAAAATCCAAAATATTGGCTGAAAACGACTAAATATCATAGACTCATTGGGCGAATCGCTCTGGAACTGAAATTGGAACATTCACTGACATTTGCCGTATCTGAAAGTCTGATAAACGCCGGAAAAATGACGAAGTCCAAAAAAAAATGTTTTCAACTTTTTTCAATTTTACCCCCGTGGGATATATATTCTACCCACACACATTTGGAACTCTCCTGGGGTACCCTCACACATATTATTCCCTCATTTAGTGGATATTTTCACAAAAAAGTGAAATTTTCAAAAATCCAAAATATTGGCTGAAAATGACTAAATATTAAGGACTCATTGGGCGAATCGCTCTGGAACTGAAATCGGAACGCCCACTGACATTTCCCCTATCTGAAAGTGTGATAAACGCCTGAAAAATTACTAAGTCCAAAAAAAAAATTTTTTCAACTTTTTTCAATTTTACCCCGTGGGATATATCTTCTACCCACACACATTTGGAACTCTCCTGGGGTACCCTCACACATATTATTCCCTCATTTAGTGGATATTTTCACAAAAAAGTGAAATTTTCAAAAATCCAGAAAATTGGCTGAAAACGACTAAATATCAAAGACTCATTGGGCGAATCGCTCTGGAACTGAAATTGGAACACTCACTGACATTTGCCCTATCTGAAAGTCTGATAAACGCCGGAAGAATGACTAAGTCCAAAAAAAAAATGTTTTCAACTTTTTTCAATTTTACCCCAGTGGGATATGTATTCTACCCACACACATTTGTAACTCTCCTGGGGTACCCTCACACATATTATTCCCTAATTTAGTGGATATTTTCTCAAAAAAGTGAAATTTTCAAAAATCCAAAATATTGGCTGAAAACGACAAAATATCAAAGACTCATTGGGCGAATCGCTCTGGAACTGAAATCGGAACGCTCACTGACATTTCCCCTATCTGAAAGTCTGATAAACGCCGGAAAAATGACTAAGTCCAAAAAAAAAAATGTTTTCAACTTTTTTCAATTTTACCCCCGTGGGATATATATTCTACCCACACACATTTGGAACTCTCCTGGGGTACCCTCACACATATTATTCCCTAATTTAGTGGATATTTTCACAAAAAAGTGAAATTTTAAAAAATCCAAAATATTGGCTGAAAACGACTAAATATCATAGACTCATTGGGCGAATCGCTCTGGAACTGAAATTGGAACATTCACTGACATTTGCCGTATCTGAAAGTCTGATAAACGCCGGAAAAATGACGAAGTCCAAAAAAAAATGTTTTCAACTTTTTTCAATTTTACCCCCGTGGGATATATATTCTACCCACACACATTTGGAACTCTCCTGGGGTACCCTCACACATATTATTCCCTCATTTAGTGGATATTTTCACAAAAAAGTGAAATTTTCAAAAATCCAAAATATTGGCTGAAAATGACTAAATATTAAGGACTCATTGGGCGAATCGCTCTGGAACTGAAATCGGAACGCCCACTGACATTTCCCCTATCTGAAAGTGTGATAAACGCCTGAAAAATTACTAAGTCCAAAAAAAAAATTTTTTCAACTTTTTTCAATTTTACCCCGTGGGATATATCTTCTACCCACACACATTTGGAACTCTCCTGGGGTACCCTCACACATATTATTCCCTCATTTAGTGGATATTTTCACAAAAAAGTGAAATTTTCAAAAATCCAGAAAATTGGCTGAAAACGACTAAATATCAAAGACTCATTGGGCGAATCGCTCTGGAACTGAAATTGGAACACTCACTGACATTTGCCCTATCTGAAAGTCTGATAAACGCCGGAAGAATGACTAAGTCCAAAAAAAAAATGTTTTCAACTTTTTTCAATTTTACCCCAATGGGATATATATTCTACCCACACACATTTGTAACTCTCATGGGGTATACTCACACATATTATTCCCTCATTTAGTGGATATTTTCACAAAAAAGTGAAAATTTCAAAAATCCAAAATATTGGCTGAAAATTACTAAATATCAAAGACTCATTGGGCGAATCGCTCTGGAACTGAAATCGGAACGCTCACTGACATTTCCCCTATCTGAAAGTCTGATAAACGCCGGAAAAATGACTAAGTCCAAAAAAAAAATGTTTTCAACTTTTTTCAATTTTACCCCCGTGGGATATATATTCTACCCACACACATTTGGAACTCTCCTGGGGTACCCTCACACATATTATTCCCTCATTTAGTGGATATTTTCACAAAAAAGTGAAATTTTCAAAAATCCAGAAAATTGGCTGAAAACGACTAAATATCAAAGACTCATTGGGCGAATCGCTCTGGAACTGAAATTGGAACGCTCACTGACATTTGCCCTATCTGAAAGTCTGATAAACGCCGGAAGAATGACTAAGTCCAAAAAAAAAATGTTTTCAACTTTTTTCAATTTTACCCCAATGGGATATATATTCTACCCACACACATTTGTAACTCTCATGGGGTATACTCACACATATTATTCCCTAATTTAGTGGATATTTTCACAAAAAAGTGAAATTTTAAAAAATCCAAAATATTGGCTGAAAACGACTAAATATCATAGACTCATTGGGCGAATCGCTCTGGAACTGAAATTGGAACATTCACTGACATTTGCCGTATCTGAAAGTCTGATAAACGCCGGAAAAATGACGAAGTCCAAAAAAAAATGTTTTCAACTTTTTTCAATTTTACCCCAGTGGGATGTGTATTCTACCCACACACATTTGTAACTCTCCTGGGGTACCCTCACACATATTATTCCCTCATTTACTGGATATTTTCACAAAAAAGTGAAATTTTCAAAAATCCAAAATATTGGCTGAAAACGACTAAATATCAAGGACTCATTGGGCGAATCGCTCTGGAACTGAAATCGGAACGCTCACTGACATTTCCCCTATCTGAAAGTCTGATAAACGCCGGAAAAATGACTAAGTCCAAAAAAAAAATGTTTTCAACTTTTTTCAATTTTACCCCCGTGGGATATATATTCTACCCACACACATTTAACTCTCCTGGGGTACCCTCACACATATTATTCCCTCATTTAGTGGATATTTTCACAAAAAAGTGAAATTTTCAAAAATCCAAAATATTGGCTGAAAATGACTAAATATCAAGGACTCATTGGGCGAATCGCTCTGGAACTGAAATCAGAACGCCCACTGACATTTCCCCTATCTGAAAGTGTGATAAACGCCAAAAAAATTACTAAGTCCAAAAAAAAAATTTTTTCAACTTTTTTCAATTTTACCCCGTGGGATATATCTTCTACCCACACACATTTGGAACTCTCTTGGGGTAACCGCACACATATTATTCCCTCATTTAGTGGATATTTTCACAAAAAAGTGAAATTTTCAAAAATCCAGAAAATTGGTTGAAAACGACTAACTATCAAGGACTCATTGGGCGAATCGCTCTGGAACTGAAATCGGAACGCTCACTGGCATTTGCCCTATCTGAAGGTCTGATAAACGCCGGAAAAATGACTAAGTCCAAAAAAAAAAATTTTTTCAACTTTTTTAAATTTTACCCCCGTGGGATATATATTCTACCCACACACATTTGGAACTCTCCTGGGGTACCCTCACACATATTATTCCCTCATTTAGTGAATATTTTCACAAAAAAGTGAAATTTTCAAAAATCCAGAAAATTGGCTGAAAACAAATAAATATCAAGGACTCATTGGGCGAATCGCTCTGGAACTGAAATCGGAACGCCCACTGACATTTCCCCTATCTGAAAGTCTGATAAACGCCAGAAAAATTACTAAGTCCAAAAAAAAAATTTTTTCAACTTTTTTCAATTTTACCCCGTGGGATATATCTTCTACCCACACACATTTGGAACTCTCCTGGGGTACCCTCACACATATTATTCCCTCATTTAGTGGATATTTTCACAAAAAAGTGAAATTTTCAAAAATCCAGAAAATTGGCTGAAAACGACTAAATATCAAAGACTCATTGGGCGAATCGCTGTGGAACTGAAATTGGAACACTCACTGACATTTGCCCTATCTGAAAGTCTGATAAACGCCGGAAGAATGACTAAGTCCAAAAAAAAAATGTTTTCAACTTTTTTCAATTTTACCCCAATGGGATATATATTCTACCCACACACATTTGTAACTCTCCTGGGGTATACTCACACATATTATTCCTTAATTTAGTGGATATTTTCACAAAAAAGTGAAATTTTCAAAAATCCAAAATAATGGCTGAAAACGACTAAATATCAAGGACTCATTGGGCGAATCGCTCTGGAATTGACATTGGAATGCTCACTGACATTTGCCCTATCTGAAAGTCTGATAAACGCCGGAAAAATGACTAAGTCCAAAAAAAAAAATGTTTTCAACTTTTTTCAATTTTACCCCCGTGGGATATATATTCTACCCACACACATTTGGAACTCTCCTGGGGTACCCTCACACATATTATTCCCTCATTTAGTGGATATTTTAACAAAAAAGTGAAATTTTCAAAAATTCAGAAAATTGGCTGAAAACGACTAAATATCAAAGACTCATTGGGCGAATCGCTCTGGAACTGAAATTGGAACACTCACTGACATATGCCCTATCTGAAAGTCTGATAAACGCCGGAAAAATGACTAAGTCCAAAAAAAAATATTTTCAACTTTTTTCAATTTTACCCCGTGGGATATATCTTCTGCCCACACACATTTGGAACTCTCTTGGGGTAACCTCACACATATTATTCCCTCATTTAGTGGATATTTTCACAAAAAAGTGAAATTTTCAAAAATCCAGAAAATTGGCTGAAAACGACTAAATATCAAAGACTCATTGGGCGAATCGCTCTGGAACTGAAATTGGAATGCTCACTGACATTTGCCCTATCTGAAAGTCTGATAAACGCCGGAAAAATGACTAAGTCCCAAAAAAAAAATGTTTTCAACTTTTTTCAATTTTACCCCCGTGGGATATATATTCTACCCACACACATTTGGAACTCTCCTGGGGTACCCTCACACATATTATTCCCTCATTTAGTGGATATTTTCACAAAAAAGTGAAATTTTCAAAAATCCAAAATATTGGCTGAAAACGACAAAATATCAAAGACTCATTGGGCGAATCGCTCTGGAACTGAAATCGGAACGCTCACTGACATTTCCCCTATCTGAAAGTCTGATAAACGCCGGAAAAATGACTAAGTCCAAAAAAAAAATGTTTTCAACTTTTTTCAATTTTACCCCCGTGGGATATATATTCTACCCACACACATTTGGAACTCTCCTGGGGTACCCTCACACATATTATTCCCTCATTTAGTGGATATTTTCACAAAAAAGTGAAATTTTCAAAAATCCAGAAAATTGGCTGAAAACGACTAAATATCAAAGACTCATTGGGCGAATCGCTCTGGAACTGAAATTGGAACGCTCACTGACATTTGCCCTATCTGAAAGTCTGATAAACGCCGGAAGAATGACTAAGTCCAAAAAAAAAATGTTTTCAACTTTTTTCAATTTTACCCCAATGGGATATATATTCTACCCACACACATTTGTAACTCTCATGGGGTATACTCACACATATTATTCCCTAATTTAGTGGATATTTTCACAAAAAAGTGAAATTTTCAAAAATCCAAAATATTGGCTGAAAACGACTAAATATCATAGACTCATTGGGCGAATCGCTCTGAAACTGAAATTGGAATGCTCACTGACATTTGCCCTATCTGAAAGTCTGATAAACGCCGGAAAAATGACTAAGTCCAAAAAAAAAAATGTTTTCAACTTTTTTCAATTTTACCCCCGTGGGATATATATTCTACCCACACACATTTGGAACTCTCCTGGGGTACCCTCACACATATTATTCCCTAATTTAGTGGATATTTTCACAAAAAAGTGAAATTTTAAAAAATCCAAAATATTGGCTGAAAACGACTAAATATCATAGACTCATTGGGCGAATCGCTCTGGAACTGAAATTGGAACATTCACTGACATTTGCCGTATCTGAAAGTCTGATAAACGCCGGAAAAATGACGAAGTCCAAAAAAAAATGTTTTCAACTTTTTTCAATTTTACCCCAGTGGGATATGTATTCTACCCACACACATTTGTAACTCTCCTGGGGTACCCTCACACATATTATTCCCTCATTTAGTGGATATTTTCACAAAAAAGTGAAATTTTCAAAAATCCAAAATATTGGCTGAAAATGACTAAATATCAAGGACTCATTGGGCGAATCGCTCTGGAACTGAAATCAGAACGCCCACTGACATTTCCCCTATCTGAAAGTGTGATAAACGCCAAAAAAATTACTAAGTCCAAAAAAAAAATTTTTTCAACTTTTTTCAATTTTACCCCGTGGGATATATCTTCTACCCACACACATTTGGAACTCTCTTGGGGTAACCTCACACATATTATTCCCTCATTTAGTGGATATTTTCACAAAAAAGTGAAATTTTCAAAAATCCAGAAAATTGGCTGAAAACGACTAAATATCAAAGACTCATTGGGCGAATCGCTCTGGAACTGAAATTGGAACACTCACTGACATTTGCCGTATCTGAAAGTCTGATAAACGCCGGAAAAATGACTAAGTCCAAAAAAAAAATGTTTTCAACTTTTTTCAATTTTACCCCAGTGGGATATGTATTCTACCCACACACATTTGTAACTCTCCTGGGGTACCCTCACACATATTATTCCCTAATTTAGTGGATATTTTCTCAAAAAAGTGAAATTTTCAAAAATCCAAAATATTGGCTGAAAACGACTAAATATCAAAGACTCATTGGGCGAATCGCTATGGAACTGAAATCGGAACGCTCACTGACATTTCCCCTATCTGAAAGTCTGATAAACACCGGAAAAATGACTAAGTCCAAAAAAAAAATGTTTTCAACTTTTTTCAATTTTACCCCCGTGGGATATATATTCTACCCACACACATTTGGAACTCTCCTGGGGTACCCTCACACATATTATTCCCTCATTTAGTGGATATTTTCACAAAAAAGTGAAATTTTCAAAAATCCAGAAAATTGGCAGAAATCGACTAAATATCAAAGACTCATTGGGCGAATCGCTCTGGAACTGAAATTGGAACACTCACTGACATTGGCCCTATCTGAAAGTCTGATAAACGCTGGAAGAATGACTAAGTCCAAAAAAAAAATGTTTTCAACTTTTTTCAATTTTACCCCAATGGGATATATATTCTACCCACACACTTTTGTAACTCTCCTGGGGTATACTCACACATATTATTCCCTAATTTAGTGGATATTTTCACAAAAAAGTGAAATTTTCAAAAATCCAAATTAATGGCTGAAAACGACTAAATATCAAGGACTCATTGGGCGAATCGCTCTGGAACTGAAATTGGAATGCTCACTGACATTTGCCCTATCTGAAAGTCTGATAAACGCCGGAAAAATGACTAAGTCCCAAAAAAAAAATGTTTTCAACTTTTTTCAATTTTACCCCCGTGTGAAATAAATTCTACCCACACACATTTGGAACTCTCCTGGGGTATCCTCACACATATTATTCCCTAATTTAGTGGATATTTTCACAAAAAAGTGAAATTTTCAAAAATCCAAAATATTGGCTGAAAACGACTAAATATCAAGGACTCATTGGGCGAATCGCTCTGGAACTGAAATCGGAACGCTCACTGACATTTCCCCTATGTGAAAGTCTGAAAAACGCCGGAAAAATGACTAAGTCCAAAAAAAAAATTTTTTCTACTTTTTTCAGATTTACCCCCGTGGGATATATATTCTACCCACACACATTTGGAACTCTCCTGGGGTACCCTCACACATATTATTCCCTCATTTAGTGAATATTTTCACAAAAAAGTGAAATTTTCAAAAATCCAGAAAATTGGCTGAAAACGACTAAATATCAAGGACTCATTGGGCGAATCGCTCTGGAACTGAAAGCGGAACGCCCACTGACATTTCCCCTATCTGAAAGTCTGATAAACGCCAGAAAAATGACTAAGTCCAAAAAAATAATTTTTTCAACTTTTTTCAATTTTACCCCGTGGGATATATCTTCTACCCACACACATTTGGAACTCTCCTGGGGTACCCTCACACATATTATTCCCTCATTAAGTGGATATTTTCACAAAAAAGTGAAATTTTCAAAAATCCAAAATAATGGCTGAAAACGACTAAATATCAAGGACTCATTGGGCGAATCGCTCTGGAACTGAAATCGGAACGCCCACTGACATTTCCCCTATCTGAAAGTCTGATAAACGCCAGAAAAATGACTAAGTCCAAAAAAAAAAAAATTTTTTCAAATTTTTTCAATTTTACCCCCGTGGGATATATATTCTACCCACACACATTTGGAACTCTCCTGGGGTACCCTCACACATATTATTCCCTCATTTAGTGGATATTTTCACAAAAAAGTGAAATTTTCAAAAATCCAGAAAATTGGCTGAAAACGACTAAATATCAAAGACTCATTGGGCGAATCGCTCTGGAACTGAAATTGGAACACTCACTGACATTTGCCCTATCTGAAAGTCTTATAAACGCCGGAAAAATGACTAAGTCCAAAAAAAAATGTTTTCAACTTTTTTCAATTTTACCCCAGTGGGATATATATTCTACCCACACACATTTGGAACTCTCCTGGGGTACCCTCACATATATCATTCCCTAATTTAGTGGATATTTTCACAAAAAAGTGAAATTTTCAAAAATCCAGAAAATTGGCTGAAAATGACTAAATATCATAGACTCATTGGGCGAATCGTTCTGGAACTGAAATTGGAACACTCACTGACATTTGCCCTATCTGAAAGTCTGATAAACGCCGGAAAAATGACTAAGTCCAAAAAAAAAATGTTTTCAACTTTTTTCAATTTTACCCCAGTGGGATATATATTCTACCCACACACATTTGGAACTCTCCTGGGGTACCCTCACACATATTATTCCCTAATTTAGTGGATATTTTCACAAAAAAGTGAAATTTTCAAAAATCCAGAAAATTGGCAGAAAACGACTAAATATCAAAGACTCATTGGGCGAATCGCTCTGGAACTGAAATTGGAATGCTCACTGACATTTGCCCTATCTGAAAGTCTGATAAACGCCGGAAAAATGACTAAGTCCCAAAAAAAAAATGTTTTCAACTTTTTTCAATTTTACCCCCGTGTGAAATAAATTCTACCCACACACATTTGGAACTCTCCTGGGGTATCCTCACACATATTATTCCCTAATTTAGTGGATATTTTCACAAAAAAGTGAAATTTTCAAAAATCCAAAATATTGGCTGAAAACGACTAAATATCAAGGACTCATTGGGCGAATCGCTCTGGAACTGAAATCGGAACGCTCACTGACATTTCCCCTATGTGAAAGTCTGAAAAACGCCGGAAAAATGACTAAGTCCAAAAAAAAAATTTTTTCTACTTTTTTCAGATTTACCCCCGTGGGATATATATTCTACCCACACACATTTGGAACTCTCCTGGGGTACCCTCACACATATTATTCCCTCATTTAGTGAATATTTTCACAAAAAAGTGAAATTTTCAAAAATCCAGAAAATTGGCTGAAAACGACTAAATATCAAGGACTCATTGGGCGAATCGCTCTGGAACTGAAAGCGGAACGCCCACTGACATTTCCCCTATCTGAAAGTCTGATAAACGCCAGAAAAATGACTAAGTCCAAAAAAATAATTTTTTCAACTTTTTTCAATTTTACCCCGTGGGATATATCTTCTACCCACACACATTTGGAACTCTCCTGGGGTACCCTCACACATATTATTCCCTCATTAAGTGGATATTTTCACAAAAAAGTGAAATTTTCAAAAATCCAAAATAATGGCTGAAAACGACTAAATATCAAGGACTCATTGGGCGAATCGCTCTGGAACTGAAATCGGAACGCCCACTGACATTTCCCCTATCTGAAAGTCTGATAAACGCCAGAAAAATGACTAAGTCCAAAAAAAAAAAAATTTTTTCAAATTTTTTCAATTTTACCCCCGTGGGATATATATTCTACCCACACACATTTGGAACTCTCCTGGGGTACCCTCACACATATTATTCCCTCATTTAGTGGATATTTTCACAAAAAAGTGAAATTTTCAAAAATCCAGAAAATTGGCTGAAAACGACTAAATATCAAAGACTCATTGGGCGAATCGCTCTGGAACTGAAATTGGAACACTCACTGACATTTGCCCTATCTGAAAGTCTTATAAACGCCGGAAAAATGACTAAGTCCAAAAAAAAATGTTTTCAACTTTTTTCAATTTTACCCCAGTGGGATATATATTCTACCCACACACATTTGGAACTCTCCTGGGGTACCCTCACATATATCATTCCCTAATTTAGTGGATATTTTCACAAAAAAGTGAAATTTTCAAAAATCCAGAAAATTGGCTGAAAATGACTAAATATCATAGACTCATTGGGCGAATCGTTCTGGAACTGAAATTGGAACACTCACTGACATTTGCCCTATCTGAAAGTCTGATAAACGCCGGAAAAATGACTAAGTCCAAAAAAAAAATGTTTTCAACTTTTTTCAATTTTACCCCAGTGGGATATATATTCTACCCACACACATTTGGAACTCTCCTGGGGTACCCTCACACATATTATTCCCTAATTTAGTGGATATTTTCACAAAAAAGTGAAATTTTCAAAAATCCAGAAAATTGGCAGAAAACGACTAAATATCAAAGACTCATTGGGCGAATCGCTCTGGAACTGAAATTGGAATGCTCACTGACATTTGCCCTATCTGAAAGTCTGATAAACGCCGGAAAATTGACTAAGTCCCAAAAAAAAAATGTTTTCAACTTTTTTCAATTTTACCCCCGTGTGAAATAAATTCTACCCACACACATTTGGAACTCTCCTGGGGTATCCTCACACATATTATTCCCTAATTTAGTGGATATTTTCACAAAAAAGTGAAATTTTCAAAAATCCAAAATATTGGCTGAAAACGACTAAATATCAAGGACTCATTGGGCGAATCGCTCTGGAACTGAAATCGGAACGCTCACTGACATTTCCCCTATGTGAAAGTCTGAAAAACGCCGGAAAAATGACTAAGTCCAAAAAAAAAATTTTTTCTACTTTTTTCAGATTTACCCCCGTGGGATATATATTCTACCCACACACATTTGGAACTCTCCTGGGGTACCCTCACACATATTATTCCCTCATTAAGTGGATATTTTCACTAAAAAGTGAAATTTTCAAAAATCCAAAATAATGGCTGAAAACGACTAAATATCAAGGACTCATTGGGCGAATCGCTCTGGAACTGAAATCGGAACGCTCACTGACATTTCCCCTATCTGAAAGTCTGATAAACGCCGGAAAAATGACTACGTCCAAAAAAAAAATGTTTTCAACTTTTTTCAATTTTACCCACGTGGGATATATATTCTACCCACACACATTTGGAACTCTCCTGGGGTACCCTCACACATATTATTCCCTCATTTAGTGGATATTTTCACAAAAAAGTGAAATTTTCAAAAATCCAGAAAATTGGCTGAAAATGACTAAATATCATAGACTCATTGGGCGAATAGTTCTGGAACTGAAATTGGAACACTCACTGACATTTGCCCTATCTGAAAGTCTGATAAACACCGGAAAAATGACTAAGTCCAAAAAAAAAATGTTTTCAACTTTTTTCAATTTTACCCCAGTGGGATATATATTCTACCCACACACATTTGGAACTCTCCTGGGGTACCCTCACACATATTATTCCCTCATTTAGTGGATATTTTCACAAAAAAGTGAAATTTTCAAAAATCCAAAATAATGGCTGAAAACAACTAAATATCAAGGACGCATTGGGCGAATCGCTCTGGAACAGAAATCGGAATGCTCACTGACATTTCCCCTATCTGAAAGTCTGATAAACGCCAGAAAAATGACTAAGTCCAAAAAAAAAAATGTTTTCAACTTTTTTCAATTTTACCCCCGTGGGATATATATTCTACCCACACACATTTGGAACTCTCCCGGGGTACCCTCACACATATTATTCCCTCATTTAATGGATATTTTCACAAAAAAGTGAAATTTTCAAAAATCCAAAATATTGGCTGAAAATGACTAAATATCAAGGACTCATTGGGCGAATCGCTCTGGAACTGAAATCGGAACGCTCACTGACATTTCCCCTATCTGAAAGTCTGATAAACGCCGGAAAAATGACTACGTCCAAAAAAAAAATGTTTTCAACTTTTTTCAATTTTACCCACGTGGGATATATATTCTACCCACACACATTTGGAACTCTCCTGGGGTACCCTCACACATATTATTCCCTCATTTAGTGGATATTTTCACAAAAAAGTGAAATTTTCAAAAATCCAAAATATTGGCTGAAAACGACTAAATATCAAGGACTCATTGGGCGAATCGCTCTGGAACTGAAATGGGAACGCTCACTGACATTTCCCCTATCTGAAAGTGTGATAAACGCCGGAAAAATGACTAAGTCCAAAAACAAAATGTTTTCAACTTTTTTCAATTTTACCAACGTGGGATATATATTCTACCCACACACATTTGGAACTCTCCTGGGGTACCCTCACACATATTATTCCCTCATTTAGTGGATATTTTCACAAAAAAGTGAAATTTTCAAAAATCCAGAAAATTGGCTGAAAACAACTAAATAACAAGGACTCATTGGGCGAATCGCTCTGGAACTGAAATCGGAATGCTCACTGACATTTCCCCTATCTGAAAGTCTGATAAACGCCGGAAAAATGACTAAGTCCAAAAAAAAATTTTTTTCAACTTTTTTCTATTTTACCCCCGTGGGATATATATTCTACCCACACACATTTGGCACTCTCCTGGGGTACCCTCATACATATTATTCCCTCATTTAGTGGATATTTTCACAAAAAAGTGAAATTTTCAAAAATCCAGAAAATTGGCTGAAAACAACTAAATAACAAGGACTCATTGGGCGAATCGCTCTGGAACTGAAATCGGAATGCTCACTGACATTTCCCCTATCTGAAAGTCTGATAAACGCCGGAAAAATGACTAAGTCCAAAAAAAAAATTTTTTCAACTTTTTTCTATTTTACCCCCGTGGGATATATATTCTACCCACACACATTTGGCACTCTCCTGGGGTACCCTCATACATATTATTCCCTCATTTAGTGGATATTTTCACAAAAAAGTGAAATTTTCAAAAATCCAGAAAATTGGCTGAAAACAACTAAATAACAAGGACTCATTGGGCGAATCGGTCTGGAACTAAAATCGGAACGCTCACTGACATTTCCCCTATCTGAAAGACTGATAAACGCCGGAAAAATGACTAAGTCCAAAAAAAAAATTTTTTCAACTTTTTTCAATTTTACCCCCGTGGGATATATATTCTACCACACACATTTGGAACTCTCCTTCGGTACCCTCACACATATTATTCCCTCATTTAGTGGATATTTTCACAAAAAAGTGAAATTTTCAAAAATCCAGAAAATTGGCTGAAAACGACTAAATATCAAAGACTCATTGGGCGAATCGCTCTGGAACTGAAATGGGAATGCTCACTGACATTTCCCCTATCTTAAAGTCTGATAAACGCCAGAAAAATGACTAAGTCCCAAAAAAAATTTTTTCAACTTTTTTCAATTTTACCCCCGTGGGATTTATATTCTACCCACACACATTTGGCACTCTCCTGGGGTACCCTCATACATATTATTCCCTCATTTAGTGGATATTTTCACAAAAATGTGAAATTTTCAAAAATCCAGAAAATTGGCTGAAAACGACTAAATATCAAAGACTCATTGGGCGAATCGCTCTGGAACTGAAATCGGAAAGCTCACTGACATTTCCCCTATCTGAAAGTGTGATAAACGCCGGAAAAATGGCTAAGTCCAAAAACAAAATGTTTTCAACTTTTTTCAATTTTACCAACGTGGGATATATATTCTACCCACACACATTTGGAACTCTCCTGGGATACCCTCACACATATTATTCCCTCATTTAGTGGATATTTTCACAATAAAAGTGAAATTTTCAAAAATCCAGAAAATTGGCTGAAAATGACTAAATATCATAGACTCATTGGGCGAATCGTTCTGGAACTGAAATTGGAACACTCACTGACATTTGCCCTATCTGAAAGTCTGATAAACGCCGGAAAAATGACTAAGTCCAAAAAAAAAATGTTTTCAACTTTTTTCAATTTTACCTCAGTGGGATATATATTCTACCCACACACATTTGGAACTCTCCTGGGGTACCCTCACACATATTATTCCCTCATTTAGTGGATATTTTCACAAAAAAGTGAAATTTTCAAAAATCCAGAAAATTGGCTGAAAGCGACTAAATATCAAAGACTCATTGGGCGAGTCGCTCTGGAACTGAAATTGGAACACTCACTGACATTTGCCCTATCTGAAAGTCTGATAAACCCCAGAAAAATGAATAAGTCCAAAAAAAAATTTTTTTCAACTTTTTTCAATTTTACCCCCGTGGGATATATATTTTACCCACACACATTTGGAACTCTCCTGGGGTACACTCACACATATTATTCCCTCATTTAGTGGATATTTTCACAAAAAAGTGAAATTTTCAAAAATCCAGAAAATTGGCTGAAAACAACTAAATAACAAGGACTCATTGGGCGAATCGCTCTGGAACTGAAATCGGAATGCTCACTGACATTTCCCCTATCTGAAAGTCTGATAAACGCCGGAAAAATGACTAAGTCCAAAAAAAAAATTTTTTCAACTTTTTTCTATTTTACCCCCGTGGGATATATATTCTACCCACACACATTTGGCACTCTCCTGGGGTACCCTCATACATATTATTCCCTCATTTAGTGGATATTTTCACAAAAAAGTGAAATTTTCAAAAATCCAGAAAATTAGCTGAAAACAACTAAATAACAAGGACTCATTGGGCGAATCGGTCTGGAACTAAAATCGGAACGCTCACTGACATTTCCCCTATCTGAAAGACTGATAAACGCCGGAAAAATGACTAAGTCCAAAAAAAATTTTTTTTCAACTTTTTTCAATTTTACCCCCGTGGGATATATATTCTACCCACACACATTTGGAACTCTCCTGGGGTACCCTCACACATATTATTCCCTCATTTAGTGGATATTTTCACAAAAAAGTGAAATTTTCAAAAATCCAGAAAATTGGCTGAAAACAACTAAATAACAAGGACTCATTGGGCGAATCGCTCTGGAACTGAAATCGGAATGCTCACTGACATTTCCCCTATCTGAAAGTCTGATAAACGCCGGAAAAATGACTAAGTCCAAAAAAAAAATGTTTTCAACTTTTTTCAATTTTACCCCCGTGGGATATATATTCTACCCACACACATTTGGAACTCTCCTTCGGTACCCTCACACATATTATTCCCTCATTTAGTGGATATTTTCACAAAAAAGTGAAATTTTCAAAAATCCAGAAAATTGGCTGAAAACGACTAAATATCAAAGACTCATTGGGCGAATCGCTCTGGAACTGAAATGGGAATGCTCACTGACATTTCCCCTATCTTAAAGTCTGATAAACGCCAGAAAAATGACTAAGTCCCAAAAAAAATTTTTTCAACTTTTTTCAATTTTACCCCCGTGGGATTTATATTCTACCCACACACATTTGGCACTCTCCTGGGGTACCCTCATACATATTATTCCCTCATTTAGTGGATATTTTCACAAAAATGTGAAATTTTCAAAAATCCAGAAAATTGGCTGAAAACGACTAAATATCAAAGACTCATTGGGCGAATCGCTCTGGAACTGAAATCGGAAAGCTCACTGACATTTCCCCTATCTGAAAGTCAGATAAACGCCGGAAAAATGACTAAGTCCAATAAAAAAAATTTTCAACTTTTTTCAATTTTACCCTTGTGGGATATATATATTCTACCCACACACATTTGGAACTCTCCTGGGGTACCCTCACACATATTATTCCCTCATTTAGTGGATATTTTCACAAAAAAGTGAAATTTTCAAAAATCCAGAAAATTGGCTGAAAACAACTAAATAACAAGGACTCATTGGGCGAATCGCTCTGGAACTAAAATCGGAACGCTCACTGACATTTCCCCTATCTGAAAGTCTGATAAACGCCGGAAAAATGACTAAGTCCAATAAAAAATTTTTTCAACTTTTTTCAATTTTACCCTTGTGGGATATATATATTCTACCCACACACATTTGGAACTCTCCTGGGGTACCCTCACACATATTATTCCCTCATTTAGTGGATATTTTCACAAAAAAGTGAAACTTTCAAAAATCCAGAAAATTGGCTGAAAACAACTAAATAACAAGGACTCATTGGGCGAATCGCTCTGGAACTAAAATCGGAACGCTCACTGACATTTCCCCTATCTGAAAGTCTGATAAACGCCGGAAAAATGACTAAGTCCCCAAAAAAATTTTTTTCAACTTTTTTCAATTTTACCCCCGTGGGATATATATTCTACCCACACACATTTGGAACTCTCCTTCGGTACCCTCACACATATTATTCCCTCATTTAGTGGATATTTTCACAAAAAAGTGAAATTTTCAAAAATCCAGATAATTGGCTGAAAACAACTAAATAACAAGGACTCATTGGGCGAATCGCTCTGGAACTGAAATCGGAACGCTCACTAACATTTGCCCTATCTGAAAGTCTGATAAACGCCGGAAAAATGACCAAGTCCAAAAAAAAATTTTTTTCAACTTTTTTCAATTTTAACCCCGTGGGATATATATTCTTTCCACACACATTTAGAACTCTCCTGGGGTATCCTCACACATATTATTCCCTCATTTAGTGGATATTTTCACAAAAAAGTGAAATTTTCAAAAATCCAGAAAATTGGCTGAAAACAACTAAATAACAAGGACTCATTGGGCGAATCGCTCTGGAACTAAAATCGGAACGCTCACTGACATTTCCCCTATCTGAAAGTCTGATAAACGCCGGAAAAATGACTAAGTCCAAAAAAATATTTTTTTAAACTTTTTTAAATTTTACCCCCGTGGGATATATATTCTACCCACACACATTTGGAACTCTCCTGGGGTACCCTCACACATATTATTCCCTCATTTAGTGGATATTGTCACAAAAAAGTGAAATTTTCAAAAATCCAGAAAATTGGCTGAAAACAACTAAATAACAAGGACTCATTGGGCGCATCGCTCTGGAGCTGAAATCGGAACGCTCACTGACATTTCCCCTATCTGAAAGTCTGATAAACGCCGGAAAAATGACTAAGTCCAAAAAAAAATTTTTTTCAACTTTTTTCAATTTTACCCCCGTGGGATATATATTCTACCCACACACATTTGGAACTCTCCTTCGGTACCCTCACACATATTATTCCCTCATTTAGTGGATATTTTCACAAAAAAGTGAAATTTTCAAAAATCCAGAAAATTGGCTGAAAACAACTAAATAACAAGGACTCATTGGGCGAATCGCTCTGGAACTGAAATCGGAACGCTCACTGACATTTCCCCTATCTGAAAGTCTGATAAACGCCGAAAAAATGACTAAGTCCCAAAAAAAATTTTTTTAAACTTTTTTCAATTTTACCCCCGTGGGATATATATTCTACCCACACAAATTTGGAACTCTCCTTCGGTACACTCACACATATTATTCCCTCATTTAGTGGATATTTTCACAAAAAAGTGAAATTTTCAAAAATCCAGAAAATTGGCTGAAAACAACTAAATAACAAGGACTCATTGGGCGAATCGCTCTGGAACTAAAATCGGAACGCTCACTGACATTTCCCCTATCTGAAAGTCTGATAAACGCCGGAAAAATGACTAAGTCCAAAACAATTTTTTTTTCAACTTTTTTTAATTTTACCCCCGTGGGATATATATTCTACCCACACACATTTGGAACTCTCCTGGGGTACCCTCACACATATTATTCCCTCATTTAGTGGATATTTTCACAAAAAAGTGAAATTTTCAAAAATCCAGAAAATTGGCTGAAAACAACTAAATAACAAGGACTCATTGGGCGAATCGCTCTGGAACTAAAATCAGAACGTTCACTGACATTTCCCCTATCTGAAAGTCTGATAAACGCCAGAAAAATGACTAAGTCCAAAAAAAAATTTTTTCAACTTTATTCAATTTTACCCCCGTGGGATATATATTCTACCCACACACATTTGGAACTCTCCTGGGGTCCCCTGATACATATTATTCCCTCATTTAGTGGATATTTTCACAAAAAAGTGAAATTTTCAAAAATCCAGAAAATTGGCTGAAAACGACTAAATATCAAAGACTCATTGGGCGAATCGCTCTGGAACTGAAATGGGAATGCTCACTGACATTTCCCCTATCTTAAAGTCTGATAAACGCCAGAAAAATGACTAAGTCCAAAAAAAAATTTTTTCAATTTTTTTCAATTTTACCCCCGTGGGATATATATTCTACCCACACACATTTGGAACTCTCCTGGGGTACCCTCACACATATTATTCCCTCATTTAGTGGATATTGTCACAAAAAAGTGAAATTTTCAAAAATCCAGAAAATTGGCTGAAAATAACTAAATAACAAGGACTCATAAGGCGAATCGCTCTGGAACTAAAATCGGAACGCTCACTGACATTTCCCCGATCTGAAAGTCTGATAAACGCGGGAAAAATGACTAAGTCCAAAAAAAAATTTTTTTCAACTTTTTTCAATTTTACCCCCGTGGGATATATATTCTACCCACACACATTTGGAACTCTCCTGGGGTACCCTCACACATATTATTCCCTCATTTAGTGGATATTTTCACAAAAAAGTGAAATTTTCAAAAATCCAGAAAATTGGCTGAAAACAACTAAATAACAAGGACTCATTGGGCGAATCGCTCTGGAACTGAAATCGGAACGCTCACTGACATTTCCCCTATCTGAAAGTCTGATAAACGCCGGAAAAATGACTAAGTCCCAAAAAAAATTTTTTTAAACTTTCTTCAATTTTACCCCCGTGGGATATATATTCTACCCACACACATTTGGAACTCTCCTGGGGTACCCTCACACATATTATTCCCTCATTTAGTGGATATTTTCACAAAAAAGTGAAATTTTCAAATATCCAGAAAATTGGCTGAAAACAACTAAATAACAAGGACTCATTGGGCGAATCGCTCTGGAACTAAAATCGGAACGTTCACTGACATTTCCCCTATCTGAAAGTCTGATAAACGCCAGAAAAATGACTAAGTCCAAAAAAAAATTTTTTCAACTTTATTCAATTTTACCCCCGTGGGATATATATTCTACCCACACACATTTGGAACTCTCCTGGGGTCCCCTCATACATATTATTCCCTCATTTAGTGGATATTTTCACAAAAAAGTGAAATTTTCAAAAATCCAGAAAATTGGCTGAAAACGACTAAATATCAAAGACTCATTGGGCGAATCGCTCTGGAACTGAAATGGGAATGCTCACTGCCATTTCCCCTGTCTTAAAGTCTGATAAACGCCAGAAAAATGACAATCAAAAAAAAAATTTTTTTTTACTTTTTTCAATTTTACCCCCGTGGGATATATATTCTTCCCACACACATTTAGAACTCTCCTGGGGTACCCTCACACATATTATTCCCTCATTTAGTGGATATTTTCACAAAAAAGTGAAATTTTCAAAAATCCAGATAATTGGCTGAAAACAAATAAATAACAAGGACTCATTGGGAGAATCGCTCTGGAACTGAAATCGGAACGCTCACTAACATTTGCCCTATCTGAAAGTCTGATAAACGCCGGAAAAATGACCAAGTCCAAAAAAAAATTTTTTTCAACTTTTTTCAATTTTACCCCCGTGGGATATATATTCTTCCCACACACATTTAGAACTCTCCTGGGGGACCCTCACACATATTATTCCCTCATTTAGTGGATATTTTCACAAAAAAGTGAAATTTTCAAAAATCCAGAAAATTAGCGGAAAACAACTAAATAACAACGACTCATTGGGCGAATTGCTCTGGAACTAAAATCGGAACGCTCACTGACATTTCCCCTATCTGAAAGTCTGATAAACGCCGGAAAAATGACTAAGTCCAAAAAAATATTTTTTTCAACTTTTTTAAATTTTACCCCCGTGGGATATATATTCTACCCACACACATTTGGAACTCTCCTGGGGTACCCTCACACATATTATTCCCTCATTTAGTGGATATTTACACAAAGAAGTGAAATTTTCAAAAATCCAGAAAATTGGCTGAAAACGACTAAATATCAAAGACTCATTGGGCGAATTGCTCTGGAACTGAAATGGGAATGCTCACTGACATTTCCCCTATCTTAAAGTTTGATAAACGCCAGAAAAATGACTAAGTCCAAAAAAAAAATTTTTCAACTTTTTTCAATTTTACCCCCGTGGGATATATATTCTACCCACACACATTTGGAACTCTCCTGGGGTACCCTCATACAAATTATTCCCTCATTTAGTGGATATTTTCACAAAAAAGTGAAATTTTCAAAAATCCAGAAAATTGGCTGAAAACAACTAAATAACAACGACTCATTGGGCGAATTGCTCTGGAACTAAAATCGGAACGCTCACTGACATTTCCCCTATCTGAAAGTCTGATAAACGCCGGAAAAATGACTAAGTCCAAAAAAATATTTTTTTCAACTTTTTTAAATTTTACCCCCGTGGGATATATATTCTACCCACACACATTTGGAACTCTCCTGGGGTACCTTCACACATATTATTCCCTCATTTAGTGGATATTGTCACAAAAAAGTGACATTTTCAAAAATCCAGAAAATTGGCTGAAAATAACTAAATAACAAGGACTCATAAGGCGAATCGCTCTGGAACTAAAATCGGGACGCTCACTGACATTTCCCCGATCTGAAAGTCTGATAAACGCGGGAAAAATGACTAAGTCTAAAAAAAATTTTTTTCAACTTTTTTCAATTTTACCCCCGTGGGATATATATTCTACCCACACACATTTGGAACTCTCCTGGGGTACCCTCACACATATTATTCCCTCATTTAGTGGATATTTTCACAAAAAAGTGAAATTTTCAAAAATCCAGAAAATTGGCTGAAAACAACTAAATAACAAGGACTCATTGGGCGAATCGCTCTGGAACTGAAATCGGAACGCTCACTGACATTTCCCCTATCTGAAAGTCTGATAAACGCCGAAAAAATGACTAAGTCCCAAAAAAAATTTTTTTAAACTTTTTTCAATTTTACCCCCGTGGGATATATATTCTACCCACACAAATTTGGAACTCTCCTTCGGTACCCTCACACATATTATTCCCTCATTTAGTGGATATTTTCACAAAAAAGTGAAATTTTCAAAAATCCAGAAAATTGGCTGAAAACGACTAATTATCAAGGACTCATTGGGCGAATCGCTCTGGAACTGAAATCGGAACGCTCACTGACATTTCCCCTATCTGAAAGTCTGATAAACGCCGGAAAAATGACTAAGTCCAAAAAAAATTTTTTTTAAACTTTTTTCAATTTTACCCCCGTGGGATATATATTCTACCCACACAAATTTGGAACTCTCCTTCGGTACCCTCACACATATTATTCCCTCATTTAGTGGATATTTTCACAAAAAAGTGAAATTTTCAAAAATCCAGAAAATTGGCTGAAAACGACTACATATCAAAGACTCATTGGGCGAATCGCTCTGGAACTGAAATGGGAATGCTCACTGACATTTCCCCTGTCTTAAAGTCTGATAAACGCCAGAAAAATGACAATCAAAAAAAAAATTTTTTTTGTATTTTTTCAATTTTACCCCCGTGGGATATATATTCTACCCACACACATTTGGAACTCTCCTGGGGTACCCTCACACATATTATTCCCTCATTTAGTGGATATTTACACAAAGAAGTGAAATTTTCAAAAATCCAGAAAATTGGCTGAAAACGACTAAATATCAAAGACTCATTGGGCGAATTGCTCTGGAACTGAAATGGGAATGCTCACTGACATTTCCCCTATCTTAAAGTTTGATAAACGCCAGAAAAATGACTAAGTCCAAAAAAAAAATTTTTCAACTTTTTTCAATTTTACCCCCGTGGGATATATATTCTACCCACACACATTTGGAACTCTCCTGGGGTACCCTCATACAAATTATTCCCTCATTTAGTGGATATTTTCACAAAGAAGTGAAATTTTTGAAAAATCCAGAAAATTGGCTGAAAACGACTAATTATCAAGGACTCATTGGGCGAATCGCTCTGGAACTGAAATCGGAACGCTCACTGACATTTCCCCTATCTGAAAGTCTGATAAACGCCGGAAAAATGACTAAGTCCAAAAAAAATTTTTTTTAAACTTTTTTCAATTTTACCCCCGTGGGATATATATTCTACCCACACAAATTTGGAACTCTCCTGGGGTACCCTCACACATATTATTCCCTCATTTAGTGGATATTTTCACAAAAAAGTGAAATTTTCAAAAATCCAGAAAATTGGCTGAAAACAACTAAATAACAACGACTCATTGGGCGAATTGCTCTGGAACTAAAATCGGAACGCACACTGACATTTCCCCTATCTGAAAGTCTGATAAACGCCGGAAAAATGACTAAGTCCAAAAAAATATTTTTTTCAACTTTTTTCAATTTTACCCCCGTGGGATATATATTCTACCCACACACATTTGGAACTCTCCTGGGGTACCCTCACACATATTATTCCCTCATTTAGTGGATATTTTCACAAAAAAGTGAAATTTTCAAAAATCCAGAAAATTGGCTGAAAACAACTAAATAACAAGGACTCATTGGGCGAATCGCTCTGGAACTGAAATCGGAACGCTCACTGACATTTCCCCTATCTGAAAGTCTGATAAACGCTGAAAAAATGACTAAGTCCCAAAAAAAATTTTTTTAAACTTTTTTCAATTTTACCCCCGTGGGATATATATTCTACCCACACAAATTTGGAACTCTCCTTCGGTACCCTCACACATATTATTCCCTCATTTAGTGGATATTTTCACAAAAAAGTGAAATTTTCAAAAATCCAGAAAATTGGCTGAAAACGACTAATTATCAAGGACTCATTGGGCGAATCGCTCTGGAACTGAAATCGGAACGCTCACTGACATTTCCCCTATCTGAAAGTCTGATAAACGGCGGAAAAATGACTAAGTCCAAAAAAAATTTTTTTTAAACTTTTTTCAATTTTACCCCCGTGGGATATATATTCTACCCACACAAATTTGGAACTCTCCTTCGGTACCCTCACACATATTATTCCCTCATTTAGTGGATATTTTCACAAAAAAGTGAAATTTTCAAAAATCCAGAAAATTGGCTGAAAACGACTAAATATCAAAGACTCATTGGGCGAATCGCTCTGGAACTGAAATGGGAATGCTCACTGACATTTCCCCTGTCTTAAAGTCTGATAAACGCCAGAAAAATGACAATCAAAAAAAAAATTTTTTTTGTATTTTTTCAATTTTACCCCCGTGGGATATATATTCTACCCACACACATTTGGAACTCTCCTGGGGTACCCTCACACATATTATTCCCTCATTTAGTGGATATTTACACAAAGAAGTGAAATTTTCAAAAATCCAGAAAATTGGCTGAAAACGACTATCAAGGACTCATTGGGCGAATCGCTCTGGAACTGAAATGGGAATGCTCACTGACATTTCCCCTATCTGAAAGTCTGATAAACGCCGGTAAAATGACTAAGTCCCAAAAAAAAATTTTTTTAACTTTTTTCAATTTTACCCCCGTGGGATATATATTCTACTCACACAAATTTGGAACTCTCCTTCGGTACCCTCATACATTTTATTCCCTCATTTAGTGGATATTTTCACAAAAAAGTGAAATTTTCAAAAATCCAGAAAATTGGCTGAAAACGACTAAATACCAAAGACTCATTGGGCGAATCGCTCTGGAACTGAAATGGGAATGCTCACTGACATTTCCCCTGTCTTAAAGTCTGATAAACGCCAGAAAAATGACTATCAAAAAAAAAATTTTTTTTTACTTTTTTCAATTTTACCCCCGTGGGATATATATTCTACCCACACACATTTGGAACTCTCCTTCGGTACCCTCACACATATTATTCCCTCATTTAGTGGATATTTTCACAAAAAAGTGAAATTTTCAAAAATCCAGAAAATTGGCTGAAAACGACTAAATATCAAAGACTCATTGGGCGAATTGCTCTGGAACTGAAATGGGAATGCTCACTGACATTTCCCCTATCTTAAAGTTTGATAAACGCCAGAAAAATGACTAAGTCCAAAAAAAAAATTTTTCAACTTTTTTCAATTTTACCCCCGTGGGATATATATTCTACCCACACACATTTGGAACTCTCCTGGGGTACCCTCATACAAATTATTCCCTCATTTAGTGGATATTTTCACAAAGAAGTGAAATTTTCAAAAATCCAGAAAATTGGCTGAAAACGACTAATTATCAAGGACTCATTGGGCGAATCGCTCTGGAACTGAAATCGGAACGCTCACTGACATTTCCCCTATCTGAAAGTCTGATAAACGCCGGAAAAATGACTAAGTCCAAAAAAAATTTTTTTTAAACTTTTTTCAATTTTACCCCCGTGGGATATATATTCTACCCACACAAATTTGGAACTCTCCTGGGGTACCCTCACACATATTATTCCCTCATTTAGTGGATATTTTCACAAAAAAGTGAAATTTTCAAAAATCCAGAAAATTGGCTGAAAACAACTAAATAACAACGACTCATTGGGCGAATTGCTCTGGAACTAAAATCGGAACGCTCACTGACATTTCCCCTATCTGAAAGTCTGATAAACGCCGGAAAAATGACTAAGTCCAAAAAAATATTTTTTTCAACTTTTTTAAATTTTACCCCCGTGGGATATATATTCTACCCACACACATTTGGAACTCTCCTGGGGTACCCTCACACATATTATTCCCTCATTTAGTGGATATTGTCACAAAAAAGTGAAATTTTCAAAAATCCAGAAAATTGGCTGAAAATAACTAAATAACAAGCACTCATAAGGCGAATCGCTCTGGAACTAAATTCGGAACGCTCACTGACATTTCCCCGATCTGAAAGTCTGATAAACGCGGGAAAAATGACTAAGTCCAAAAAAAATTTTTTTCAACTTTTTTCAATTTTACCCCCGTGGGATATATATTCTACCCACACACATTTGGAACTCTCCTGGGGTACCCTCACACATATTATTCCCTCATTTAGTGGATATTTTCACAAAAAAGTGAAATTTTCAAAAATCCAGAAAATTGGCTGAAAACAACTAAATAACAAGGACTCATTGGGCGAATCGCTCTGGAACTGAAATCGGAACGCTCACTGACATTTCCCCTATCTGAAAGTCTGATAAACGCCGAAAAAATGACTAAATCCCAAAAAAAATTTTTTTAAACTTTTTTCAATTTTACCCCCGTGAGATATATATTCTACCCACACAAATTTGGAACTCTCCTTCGGTACCCTCACACATATTATTCCCTCATTTAGTGGATATTTTCACAAAAAAGTGAAATTTTCAAAAATCCAGAAAATTGGCTGAAAACAACTAAATAACAAGGACTCATTGGGCGAATCGCTCTGGAACTAAAATCGGAACGCTCACTGACATTTCCCCTATCTGAAAGTCTGATAAACGCCGGAAAAATGACTAAGTCCAAAAAAATTTTTTTTTCAACTTTTTTTAATTTTACCCCCGTGGGATATATATTCTACCCACACACATTTGGAACTCTCCTGGGGTACCTTCAGACATATTATTCCCTCATTTAGTGGATATTTTCACAAAAAAGTGAAATTTTCAAAAATCCAGAAAATTGGCTGAAAACAACTAAATAACAAGGACTCATTGGGCGAATCGCTCTGGAACTAAAATCGGAACGCTCACTGACATTTCCCCTATCTGAAAGTCTGATAAACGCCGGAAAAATGACTAAGTCCAAAAAAATTTTTTTTTCAACTTTTTTTAATTTTACCCCCGTGGGATATATATTCTACCCACACACATTTGGAACTCTCCTGGGGTACCCTCACACATATTATTCCCTCATTTAGTGGATATTTTCACAAAAAAGTGAAATTTTCAAAAATCCAGAAAATTGGCTGAAAACAACTAAATAACAAGGACTCATTGGGCGAATCGCTCTGGAACTGAAATCGGAACGCTCACTGACATTTCCCCTATCTGAAAGTCTGATAAACGCCGGAAAAATGACTAAGTCCCAAAAAAAATTTTTTTAAACTTTCTTCAATTTTACCCCCGTGGGATATATATTCTACCCACACACATTTGGAACTCTCCTGGGGTACCCTCACACATATTATTCCCTCATTTAGTGGATATTTTCGCAAAAAAGTGAAATTTTCAAAAATCCAGAAAATTGGCTGAAAACAACTAAATAACAAGGACTCATTGGGCGAATCGCTCTGGAACTAAAATCGGAACGTTCACTGACATTTCCCCTATCTGAAAGTCTGATAAACGCCAGAAAAATGACTAAGTCCAAAAAAAAATTTTTTCAACTTTATTCAATTTTACCCCCGTGGGATATATATTCTACCCACACACATTTGGAAATCTCCTGGGGTCCCCTCATACATATTATTCCCTCATTTAGTGGATATTTTCACAAAAAAGTGAAATTTTCAAAAATCCAGAAAATTGGCTGAAAACGACTAAATATCAAAGACTCATTGGGCGAATCGCTCTGGAACTGAAATGGGAATGCTCACTGCCATTTCCCCTGTCTTAAAGTCTGATAAACGCCAGAAAAATGACAATCAAAAAAAAAATTTTTTTTGACTTTTTTCAATTTTACCCCCGTGGGATATATATTCTTCCCACACACATTTAGAACTCTCCTGGGGTACCCTCACACATATTATTCCCTCATTTAGTGGATATTTTCACAAAAAAGTGAAATTTTCAAAAATCCAGATAATTGGCTGAAAACAAATAAATAACAAGGACTCATTGGGAGAATCGCTCTGGAACTGAAATCGGAACGCTCACTAACATTTGCCCTATCTGAAAGTCTGATAAACGCCGGAAAAATGACCAAGTCCAAAAAAAAATTTTTTTCAACTTTTTTCAATTTTACCCCCGTGGGATATATATTCTTCCCACACACATTTAGAACTCTCCTGGGGGACCCTCACACATATTATTCCCTCATTTAGTGGATATTTTCACAAAAAAGTGAAATTTTCAAAAATCCAGAAAATTAGCGGAAAACAACTAAATAACAACGACTCATTGGGCGAATTGCTCTGGAACTAAAATCGGAACGCTCACTGACATTTCCCCTATCTGAAAGTCTGATAAACGCCGGAAAAATGACTAAGTCCAAAAAAATATTTTTTTCAACTTTTTTAAATTTTACCCCCGTGGGATATATATTCTACCCACACACATTTGGAACTCTCCTGGGGTACCCTCACACATATTATTCCCTCATTTAGTGGATATTGTCACAAAAAAGTGAAATTTTCAAAAATCCAGAAAATTGGCTGAAAATAACTAAATAACAAGGACTCATAAGGCGAATCGCTCTGGAACTAAAATCGGAACGCTCACTGACATTTCCCCGATCTGAAAGTCTGATAAACGCCGGAAAAATGACTAAGTCCAAAAAAAAATTTTTTTCAACTTTTTTCAATTTTACCCCCGTGGGATATATATTCTACCCACACACATTTGGAACTCTCCTGGGGTACCCTCACACATATTATTCCCTCATTTAGTGGATATTTTAACAAAAAAGTGAAATTTTCAAAAATCCAGAAAATTGGCTGAAAACAACTAAATAACAAGGACTCATTGGGCGAATCGCTCTGGAACTGAAATCGGAACGCTCACTGACATTTCCCCTATCTGAAAGTCTGATAAACGCCGAAAAAATGACTAAGTCCCAAAAAAAATTTTTTTAAACTTTTTTCAATTTTACCCCCGTGGGATATATATTCTACCCACACAAATTTGGAACTCTCCTTCGGTACCCTCACACATATTATTCCCTCATTTAGTGGATATTTTCACAAAAAAGTGAAATTTTCAAAAATCCAGAAAATTTGCTGAAAACAACTAAATAACAAGGACTCATTGGGCGAATCGCTCTGGAACTAAAATCGGAACGCTCACTGACATTTCCCCTATCTGAAAGTCTGATAAACGCCGGAAAAATGACTAAGTCCAAAAAAAAATTTTTTTCAACTTTTTTCAATTTTACCCCCGTGGGATATATATTCTACCCACACACATTTGGAACTCTCCTGGGGTACCCTCAGACATATTATTCCCTCATTTAGTGGATATTTTCACAAAAAAGTGAAATTTTCAAAAATCCAGAAAATTGGCTGAAAACAACTAAATAACAGGGACTCATTGGGCGAATCGCTCTGGAACTAAAATCGGAACGCTCACTGACATTTCCCCTATCTGAAAGTCTGATAAACGCCGGAAAAATGACTAAGTCCAAAAAAATTTTTTTTTCAACTTTTTTTAATTTTACCCCCGTGGGATATATATTCTACCCACACACATTTGGAACTCTCCTGGGATACCCTCACACATATTATTCCCTCATTTAGTGGATATTTTCACAAAAAAGTGAAATTTTCAAAAATCCAGAAAATTGGCTGAAAACAACTAAATAACAAGGACTCATTGGGCGAATCGCTCTGGAACTAAAATCAGAACGTTCACTGACATTTCCCCTATCTGAAAGTCTGATAAACGCCAGAAAAATGACTAAGTCCAAAAAAAAATTTTTTCAACTTTATTCAATTTTACCCCCGTGGGATATATATTCTACCCACACACATTTGGAACTCTCCTGGGGTCCCCTGATACATATTATTCCCTCATTTAGTGGATATTTTCACAAAAAAGTGAAATTTTCAAAAATCCAGAAAATTGGCTGAAAACGACTAAATATCAAAGACTCATTGGGCGAATTGCTCTGGAACTGAAATGGGAATGCTCACTGACATTTCCCCTATCTTAAAGTTTGATAAACGCCAGAAAAATGACTAAGTCCAAAAAAAAAATTTTTCAACTTTTTTCAATTTTACCCCCGTGGGATATATATTCTACCCACACAAATTTGGAACTCTCCTGGGGTACCCTCACACATATTATTCCCTCATTTAGTGGATATTTTCACAAAAAAGTGAAATTTTCAAAAATCCAGAAAATTGGCTGAAAACAACTAAATAACAACGACTCATTGGGCGAATTGCTCTGGAACTAAAATCGGAACGCTCATTGACATTTCCCCTATCTGAAAGTCTGATAAACGCCGGAAAAATGACTAAGTCCAAAAAAATTTTTTTTTCAACTTTTTTTAATTTTACCCCCGTGGGATATATATTCTACCCACACACATTTGGAACTCTCCTGGGGTACCCTCACACATATTATTCCCTCATTTAGTGGATATTTTCACAAAAAAGTGAAATTTTCAAAAATCCAGAAAATTGGCTGAAAACAACTAAATAACAGGGACTCATTGGGCGAATCGCTCTGGAACTAAAATCGGAATGCTCACTGACATTTCCCCTATCTGAAAGTCTGATAAACGCCGGAAAAATGACTAAGTCCAAAAAAATTTTTTTTTCAACTTTTTTTAATTTTACCCCCGTGGGATATATATTCTACCCACACACATTTGGAACTCTCCTGGGGTACCCTCACACATATTATTCCCTCATTTAGTGGATATTTTCACAAAAAAGTGAAATTTTCAAAAATCCAGAAAATTGGCTGAAAACAACTAAATAACAAGGACTCATTGGGCGAATCGCTCTGGAACTAAAATCAGAACGTTCACTGACATTTCCCCTATCTGAAAGTCTGATAAACGCCAGAAAAATGACTAAGTCCAAAAAAAAATTTTTTCAACTTTATTCAATTTTACCCCCGTGGGATATATATTCTACCCACACACATTTGGAACTCTCCTGGGGTCCCCTGATACATATTATTCCCTCATTTAGTGGATATTTTCACAAAAAAGTGAAATTTTCAAAAATCCAGAAAATTGGCTGAAAACGACTAAATATCAAAGACTCATTGGGCGAATTGCTCTGGAACTGAAATGGGAATGCTCACTGACATTTCCCCTATCTTAAAGTTTGATAAACGCCAGAAAAATGACTAAGTCCAAAAAAAAAATTTTTCAACTTTTTTCAATTTTACCCCCGTGGGATATATATTCTACCCACACAAATTTGGAACTCTCCTGGGGTACCCTCACACATATTATTCCCTCATTTAGTGGATATTTTCACAAAAAAGTGAAATTTTCAAAAATCCAGAAAATTGGCTGAAAACAACTAAATAACAACGACTCATTGGGCGAATTGCTCTGGAACTAAAATCGGAACGCTCATTGACATTTCCCCTATCTGAAAGTCTGATAAACGCCGGAAAAATGACTAAGTCCAAAAAAATATTTTTTTCAACTTTTTTAAATTTTACCCCCGTGGGATATATATTCTACCCACACACATTTGGAACTCTCCTGGGGTACCCTCACACATATTATTCCCTCATTTAGTGGATATTGTCACAAAAAAGTGAAATTTTCAAAAATCCAGAAAATTGGCTGAAAATAACTAAATAACAAGGACTCATAAGGCGAATCGCTCTGGAACTAAAATCGGAACGCTCACTGACATTTCCCCGATCTGAAAGTCTGATAAACGCGGGAAAAATGACTAAGTCCAAAAAAAATTTTTTTCAACTTTTTTCAATTTTACCCCCGTGGGATATATATTCTACCCACACACATTTGGAACTCTCCTGGGGTACCCTCACACATATTATTCCCTCATTTAGTGGATATTTTCACAAAAAAGTGAAATTTTCAAAAATCCAGAAAATTGGCTGAAAACAACTAAATAACAAGGACTCATTGGGCGAATCGCTCTGGAACTGAAATCGGAACGCTGACTGACATTTCCCCTATCTGAAAGTCTGATAAACGCCGAAAAAATGACTAAGTCCCAAAAAAAATTTTTTTAAACTTTTTTCAATTTTACCCCCGTGGGATATATATTCTACCCACACAAATTTGGAACTCTCCTTCGGTACCCTCACACATATTATTCCCTCATTTAGTGGATATTTTCACAAAAAAGTGAAATTTTCAAAAATCCAGAAAATTGGCTGAAAACAACTAAATAACAAGGACTCATTGGGCGAATCGCTCTGGAACTAAAATCGGAACGCTCACTGACATTTCCCCTATCTGAAAGTCTGATAAACGCCGGAAAAATGACTAAGTCCAAAAAAATTTTTTTCAACTTTTTTCAATTTTACCCCCGTGGGATATATATTCTACCCACACACATTTGGAACTCTCCTGGGGTACCCTCACACATATTGTTCCCTCATTTAGTGGATATTTTCACAAAAAAGTGAAATTTTCAAAAATCCAGAAAATTGGCTGAAAACGACTAAATATCAAAGACTCATTGGGCGAATTGCTCTGGAACTGAAATGGGAATGCTCACTGACATTTCCCCTATCTGAAAGTCTGATAAACGCCGGAAAAATGACTAAGTCCAAAAAAAATTTTTTTTAAACTTTTTTCAATTTTACCCCCGTGGGATATATATTCTACCCACACAAATTTGGAACTCTCCTTCGGTACCCTCACACATATTATTCCCTCATTTAGTGGATATTTTCACAAAAAAGTGAAATTTTCAAAAATCCAGAAAATTGGCTGAAAACGACTAAATATCAAAGACTCATTGGGCGAATCGCTCTGGAACTGAAATGGGAATGCTCACTGACATTTCCCCTGTCTTAAAGTCTGATAAACGCCAGAAAAATGACAATCAAAAAAAAAATTTTTTTTGTATTTTTTCAATTTTACCCCCGTGGGATATATATTCTACCCACACACATTTGGAACTCTCCTGGGGTACCCTCACACATATTATTCCCTCATTTAGTGGATATTTACACAAAGAAGTGAAATTTTCAAAAATCCAGAAAATTGGCTGAAAACGACTAAATATCAAAGACTCATTGGGCGAATTGCTCTGGAACTGAAATGGGAATGCTCACTGACATTTCCCCTATCTTAAAGTTTGATAAACGCCAGAAAAATGACTAAGTCCAAAAAAAAAATTTTTCAACTTTTTTCAATTTTACCCCCGTGGGATATATATTCTACCCACACACATTTGGAACTCTCCTGGGGTACCCTCATACAAATTATTCCCTCATTTAGTGGATATTTTCACAAAGAAGTGAAATTTTTGAAAAATCCAGAAAATTGGCTGAAAACGACTAATTATCAAGGACTCATTGGGCGAATCGCTCTGGAACTGAAATCGGAACGCTCACTGACATTTCCCCTATCTGAAAGTCTGATAAACGCCGGAAAAATGACTAAGTCCAAAAAAAATTTTTTTTAAACTTTTTTCAATTTTACCCCCGTGGGATATATATTCTACCCACACAAATTTGGAACTCTCCTGGGGTACCCTCACACATATTATTCCCTCATTTAGTGGATATTTTCACAAAAAAGTGAAATTTTCAAAAATCCAGAAAATTGGCTGAAAACAACTAAATAACAACGACTCATTGGGCGAATTGCTCTGGAACTAAAATCGGAACGCTCACTGACATTTCCCCTATCTGAAAGTCTGATAAACGCCGGAAAAATGACTAAGTCCAAAAAAATATTTTTTTCAACTTTTTTAAATTTTACCCCCGTGGGATATATATTCTACCCACACACATTTGGAACTCTCCTGGGGTACCTTCACACATATTATTCCCTCATTTAGTGGATATTGTCACAAAAAAGTGAAATTTTCAAAAATCCAGAAAATTGGCTGAAAATAATTAAATAACAAGGACTCATAAGGCGAATCGCTCTGGAACTAAAATCGGGACGCTCACTGACATTTCCCCGATCTGAAAGTCTGATAAACGCGGGAAAAATGACTAAGTCTAAAAAAAATTTTTTTCAACTTTTTTCAATTTTACCCCCGTGGGATATATATTCTACCCACACACATTTGGAACTCTCCTGGGGTACCCTCACACATATTATTCCCTCATTTAGTGGATATTTTCACAAAAAAGTGAAATTTTCAAAAATCCAGAAAATTGGCTGAAAACGACTAATTATCAAGGACTCATTGGGCGAATCGCTCTGGAACTGAAATCGGAACGCTCACTGACATTTCCCCTATCTGAAAGTCTGATAAACGCCGGAAAAATGACTAAGTCCAAAAAAAATTTTTTTTAAACTTTTTTCAATTTTACCCCCGTGGGATATATATTCTACCCACACAAATTTGGAACTCTCCTTCGGTACCCTCACACATATTATTCCCTCATTTAGTGGATATTTTCACAAAAAAGTGAAATTTTCAAAAATCCAGAAAATTGGCTGAAAACGACTAAATATCAAAGACTCATTGGGCGAATCGCTCTGGAACTGAAATGGGAATGCTCACTGACATTTCCCCTGTCTTAAAGTCTGATAAACGCCAGAAAAATGACAATCAAAAAAAAAATTTTTTTTGTATTTTTTCAATTTTACCCCCGTGGGATATATATTCTACCCACACACATTTGGAACTCTCCTGGGGTACCCTCACACATATTATTCCCTCATTTAGTGGATATTTACACAAAGAAGTGAAATTTTCAAAAATCCAGAAAATTGGCTGAAAACGACTAAATATCAAAGACTCATTGGGCGAATTGCTCTGGAACTGAAATGGGAATGCTCACTGACATTTCCCCTATCTTAAAGTTTGATAAACGCCAGAAAAATGACTAAGTCCAAAAAAAAAATTTTTCAACTTTTTTCAATTTTACCCCCGTGGGATATATATTCTACCCACACACATTTGGAACTCTCCTGGGGTACCCTCATACAAATTATTCCCTCATTTAGTGGATATTTTCACAAAGAAGTGAAATTTTTGAAAAATCCAGAAAATTGGCTGAAAACGACTAATTATCAAGGACTCATTGGGCGAATCGCTCTGGAACTGAAATCGGAACGCTCACTGACATTTCCCCTATCTGAAAGTCTGATAAACGCCGGAAAAATGACTAAGTCCAAAAAAAATTTTTTTTAAACTTTTTTCAATTTTACCCCCGTGGGATATATATTCTACCCACACAAATTTGGAACTCTCCTGGGGTACCCTCACACATATTATTCCCTCATTTAGTGGATATTTTCACAAAAAAGTGAAACTTTCAAAAATCCAGAAAATTGGCTGAAAACAACTAAATAACAACGACTCATTGGGCGAATTGCTCTGGAACTAAAATCGGAACGCTCACTGACATTTCCCCTATCTGAAAGTCTGATAAACGCCGGAAAAATGACTAAGTCCAAAAAAATATTTTTTTCAACTTTTTTAAATTTTACCCCCGTGGGATATATATTCTACCCACACACATTTGGAACTCTCCTGGGGTACCTTCACACATATTATTCCCTCATTTAGTGGATATTGTCACAAAAAAGTGAAATTTTCAAAAATCCAGAAAATTGGCTGAAAATAACTAAATAACAAGGACTCATAAGGCGAATCGCTCTGGAACTAAAATCGGGACGCTCACTGACATTTCCCCGATCTGAAAGTCTGATAAACGCGGGAAAAATGACTAAGTCTAAAAAAAATTTTTTTCAACTTTTTTCAATTTTACCCCCGTGGGATATATATTCTACCCACACAAATTTGGAACTCTCCTTCGGTACCCTCACACATATTATTCCCTCATTTAGTGGATATTTTCACAAAAAAGTGAAATTTTCAAAAATCCAGAAAATTGGCTGAAAACGACTAATTATCAAGGACTCATTGGGCGAATCGCTCTGGAACTGAAATCGGAACGCTCACTGACATTTCCCCTATCTGAAAGTCTGATAAATGGCGGAAAAATGACTAAGTCCAAAAAAAATTTTTTTTAAACTTTTTTCAATTTTACCCCCGTGGGATATATATTCTACCCACACAAATTTGGAACTCTCCTTCGGTACCCTCACACATATTATTCCCTCATTTAGTGGATATTTTCACAAAAAAGTGAAATTTTCAAAAATCCAGAAAATTGGCTGAAAACGACTAAATATCAAAGACTCATTGGGCGAATCGCTCTGGAACTGAAATGGGAATGCTCACTGACATTTCCCCTGTCTTAAAGTCTGATAAACGCCAGAAAAATGACAATCAAAAAAAAAATTTTTTTTGTATTTTTTCAATTTTACCCCCGTGGGATATATATTCTACCCACACACATTTGGAACTCTCCTGGGGTACCCTCACACATATTATACCCTCATTTAGTGGATATTTACACAAAGAAGTGAAATTTTCAAAAATCCAGAAAATTGGCTGAAAACGACTATCAAGGACTCATTGGGCGAATCGCTCTGGAACTGAAATGGGAATGCTCACTGACATTTCCCCTATCTGAAAGTCTGATAAACGCCGGTAAAATGACTAAGTCCCAAAAAAAAATTTTTTTAACTTTTTTCAATTTTACCCCCGTGGGATATATATTCTACCCACACAAATTTGGAACTCTCCTTCGGTACCCTCATACATTTTATTCCCTCATTTAGTGGATATTTTCACAAAAAAGTGAAATTTTCAAAAATCCAGAAAATTGGCTGAAAACGACTAAATACCAAAGACTCATTGGGCGAATCGCTCTGGAACTGAAATGGGAATGCTCACTGACATTTCCCCTGTCTTAAAGTCTGATAAACGCCAGAAAAATGACAATCAAAAAAAAAATTTTTTTTTACTTTTTTCAATTTTACCCCCGTGGGATATATATTCTACCCACACACATTTGGAACTCTCCTTCGGTACCCTCACACATATTATTCCCTCATTTAGTGGATATTTTCACAAAAAAGTGAAATTTTCAAAAATCCAGAAAATTGGCTGAAAACGACTAAATATCAAAGACTCATTGGGCGAATTGCTCTGGAACTGAAATGGGAATGCTCACTGACATTTCCCCTATCTTAAAGTTTGATAAACGCCAGAAAAATGACTAAGTCCAAAAAAAAAATTTTTCAACTTTTTTCAATTTTACCCCCGTGGGATATATATTCTACCCACACACATTTGGAACTCTCCTGGGGTACCCTCATACAAATTATTCCCTCATTTAGTGGATATTTTCACAAAGAAGTGAAATTTTCAAAAATCCAGAAAATTGGCTGAAAACGACTAATTATCAAGGACTCATTGGGCGAATCGCTCTGGAACTGAAATCGGAACGCTCACTGACATTTCCCCTATCTGAAAGTCTGATAAACGCCGGAAAAATGACTAAGTCCAAAAAAAATTTTTTTTAAACTTTTTTCAATTTTACCCCCGTGGGATATATATTCTACCCACACAAATTTGGAACTCTCCTGGGGTACCCTCACACATATTATTCCCTCATTTAGTGGATATTTTCACAAAAAAGTGAAATTTTCAAAAATCCAGAAAATTGGCTGAAAACAACTAAATAACAACGACTCATTGGGCGAATTGCTCTGGAACTAAAATCGGAACGCTCACTGACATTTCCCCTATCTGAAAGTCTGATAAACGCCGGAAAAATGACTAAGTCCAAAAAAATATTTTTTTCAACTTTTTTAAATTTTACCCCCGTGGGATATATATTCTACCCACACACATTTGGAACTCTCCTGGGGTACCCTCACACATATTATTCCCTCATTTAGTGGATATTGTCACAAAAAAGTGAAATTTTCAAAAATCCAGAAAATTGGCTGAAAATAACTAAATAACAAGGACTCATAAGGCGAATCGCTCTGGAACTAAAATCGGAACGCTCACTGACATTTCCCCGATCTGAAAGTCTGATAAACGCGGGAAAAATGACTAAGTCCAAAAAAAATTTTTTTCAACTTTTTTCAATTTTACCCCCGTGGGATATATATTCTACCCACACACATTTGGAACTCTCCTGGGGTACCCTCACACATATTATTCCCTCATTTAGTGGATATTTTCACAAAAAAGTGAAATTTTCAAAAATCCAGAAAATTGGCTGAAAACAACTAAATAACAAGGACTCATTGGGCGAATCGCTCTGGAACTGAAATCGGAACGCTCACTGACATTTCCCCTATCTGAAAGTCTGATAAACGCCGAAAAAATGACTAAATCCCAAAAAAAATTTTTTTAAACTTTTTTCAATTTTACCCCCGTGAGATATATATTCTACCCACACAAATTTGGAACTCTCCTTCGGTACCCTCACACATATTATTCCCTCATTTAGTGGATATTTTCACAAAAAAGTGAAATTTTCAAAAATCCAGAAAATTGGCTGAAAACAACTAAATAACAAGGACTCATTGGGCGAATCGCTCTGGAACTAAAATCGGAACGCTCACTGACATTTCCCCTATCTGAAAGTCTGATAAACGCCGGAAAAATGACTAAGTCCAAAAAAATTTTTTTTTCAACTTTTTTTAATTTTACCCCCGTGGGATATATATTCTACCCACACACATTTGGAACTCTCCTGGGGTACCTTCAGACATATTATTCCCTCATTTAGTGGATATTTTCACAAAAAAGTGAAATTTTCAAAAATCCAGAAAATTGGCTGAAAACAACTAAATAACAAGGACTCATTGGGCGAATCGCTCTGGAACTAAAATCGGAACGCTCACTGACATTTCCCCTATCTGAAAGTCTGATAAACGCCGGAAAAATGACTAAGTCCAAAAAAATTTTTTTTTCAACTTTTTTTAATTTTACCCCCGTGGGATATATATTCTACCCACACACATTTGGAACTCTCCTGGGGTACCCTCACACATATTATTCCCTCATTTAGTGGATATTTTCACAAAAAAGTGAAATTTTCAAAAATCCAGAAAATTGGCTGAAAACAACTAAATAACAAGGACTCATTGGGCGAATCGCTCTGGAACTAAAATCGGAACGTTCACTGACATTTCCCCTATCTGAAAGTCTGATAAACGCCAGAAAAATGACAATCAAAAAAAAAATTTTTTTTTACTTTTTTCAATTTTACCCCCGTGGGATATATATTCTACCCACACACATTTGGAACTCTCCTTCGGTACCCTCACACATATTATTCCCTCATTTAGTGGATATTTTCACAAAAAAGTGAAATTTTCAAAAATCCAGAAAATTGGCTGAAAACGACTAAATATCAAAGACTCATTGGGCGAATTGCTCTGGAACTGAAATGGGAATGCTCACTGACATTTCCCCTATCTTAAAGTTTGATAAACGCCAGAAAAATGACTAAGTCCAAAAAAAAAATTTTTCAACTTTTTTCAATTTTACCCCCGTGGGATATATATTCTACCCACACACATTTGGAACTCTCCTGGGGTACCCTCATACAAATTATTCCCTCATTTAGTGGATATTTTCACAAAGAAGTGAAATTTTCAAAAATCCAGAAAATTGGCTGAAAACGAATAATTATCAAGGACTCATTGGGCGAATCGCTCTGGAACTGAAATCGGAACGCTCACTGACATTTCCCCTATCTGAAAGTCTGATAAACGCCGGAAAAATGACTAAGTCCAAAAAAAATTTTTTTTAAACTTTTTTCAATTTTACCCCCGTGGGATATATATTCTACCCACACAAATTTGGAACTCTCCTGGGGTACCCTCACACATATTATTCCCTCATTTAGTGGATATTTTCACAAAAAAGTGAAATTTTCAAAAATCCAGAAAATTGGCTGAAAACAACTAAATAACAACGACTCATTGGGCGAATTGCTCTGGAACTAAAATCGGAACGCTCACTGACATTTCCCCTATCTGAAAGTCTGATAAACGCCGGAAAAATGACTAAGTCCAAAAAAATATTTTTTTCAACTTTTTTAAATTTTACCCCCGTGGGATATATATTCTACCCACACACATTTGGAACTCTCCTGGGGTACCCTCACACATATTATTCCCTCATTTAGTGGATATTGTCACAAAAAAGTGAAATTTTCAAAAATCCAGAAAATTGGCTGAAAATAACTAAATAACAAGGACTCATAAGGCGAATCGCTCTGGAACTAAAATCGGAACGCTCACTGACATTTCCCCGATCTGAAAGTCTGATAAACGCGGGAAAAATGACTAAGTCCAAAAAAAATTTTTTTCAACTTTTTTCAATTTTACCCCCGTGGGATATATATTCTACCCACACACATTTGGAACTCTCCTGGGGTACCCTCACACATATTATTCCCTCATTTAGTGGATATTTTCACAAAAAAGTGAAATTTTCAAAAATCCAGAAAATTGGCTGAAAACAACTAAATAACAAGGACTCATTGGGCGAATCGCTCTGGAACTGAAATCGGAACGCTCACTGACATTTCCCCTATCTGAAAGTCTGATAAACGCCGAAAAAATGACTAAGTCCCAAAAAAAATTTTTTTAAACTTTTTTCAATTTTACCCCCGTGGGATATATATTCTACCCACACACATTTGGAACTCTCCTGGGGTACCTTCAGACATATTATTCCCTCATTTAGTGGATATTTTCACAAAAAAGTGAAATTTTCAAAAATCCAGAAAATTGGCTGAAAACAACTAAATAACAAGGACTCATTGGGCGAATCGCTCTGGAACTAAAATCGGAACGCTCACTGACATTTCCCCTATCTGAAAGTCTGATAAACGCCGGAAAAATGACTAAGTCCAAAAAAATTTTTTTTTCAACTTTTTTTAATTTTACCCCCGTGGGATATATATTCTACCCACACACATTTGGAACTCTCCTGGGGTACCCTCACACATATTATTCCCTCATTTAGTGGATATTTTCACAAAAAAGTGAAATTTTCAAAAATCCAGAAAATTGGCTGAAAACAACTAAATAACAAGGACTCATTGGGCGAATCGCTCTGGAACTAAAATCGGAACGTTCACTGACATTTCCCCTATCTGAAAGTCTGATAAACGCCAGAAAAATGACTAAGTCCAAAAAAAATTTTTTTCAACTTTATTCAATTTTACCCCCGTGGGATATATATTCTACCCACACACATTTGGAACTCTCCTGGGGTCCCCTCATACATATTATTCCCTCATTTAGTGGATATTTTCACAAAAAAGTGAAATTTTCAAAAATCCAGAAAATTGGCTGAAAACGACTAAATATCAAGGACTCATTGGGCGAATCGCTCTGGAACTGAAATCGGAATGCTCACTGACATTTCCCCTATCTGAAAGTCTGATAAACGCCGGAAAAATGACTAAGTCCAAAAAAAAAATTTTTTCAACTTTTTTCAATTTTACCCCCATGGGATATATATTCTACCCACACACATTTGGAACTCTAGTGGGGAACCCTCACACATATTATTCCCTCATTTAGTGGATATTTTCACAAAAAAGTCAAATTTTGAAAAATCCAAAAAATTGGCTGAAAACAACTAAATATCAAGGACTCATTGGGCGAATCGCTCTGGAACTGAAATCGGAACACTCACTGACATTTCCCCTATCTGAAAGTCTGATAAACGCCAGAAAAATGACTAAGTGCAAAAAAAATTTTTTTTTAACTTTTTTCAATTTTACCCCCGTGGGATATATATTTTACCCACACACATTTGGAACTCTCCTGGGGTACCCTCACTCATATTATTCTCTCATTTAGTGGATATTTTCACAAAAAAGTGAAATTTTCAAAAATCAAGAAAATTGTCTGAAAACGAATAAATAACAAGGACTCATTGGTCGAATCGCTCTGGAACTGAAATCGAAACGCTCACTGACATTTCTCCTATCTTAAAGTCTGATAAACGCCAGAAAAATGACTAAGTCCAAAAAAAATTTTTTTTAAACTATTTTTCAATTTTACCCCCGTGGGATATATATTCTACCCACACACATTTGGAACTCTCCTGGGGTACCCTCATACATATTATTCCCTCATTTAGTGGATATTTTCACAAAAAAGTGAAGTTTTCAAAAATCCAGAAAATTGGCTGAAAACGACTAAATATCAAGGACTCATTGGGCGAATCACTCTGGAACAGAAATCGGAACGCTCACTGACATTTCCCCTATCTAAAAGTCTAATAAACGTCGGAAAAATGACTAAGTCCAAAAAAAAAATGTTTTCAATTTTACCCCCGTGGGATATATATTCTACCCACACACATTTGGAACTCTCCTGGTGTACACTCACACATATTATTCCCTCATTTAGTGGATATTTTCACAAAAAAGTGAAGTTTTCAAAAATCCAGAAAATTGGCTGAAAACGACTAAATATCAAGGACTCATTGGGCGAATCGCTCTGGAACTGAAATCGGAACGCTCACTGACATTTCCCCTATCTGAAAGTCTGATAAACGCCGGAAAAATAACTAAGTCCAAAAAAAAATGTTTTTCAACTTTTTTCAATTTTACCCCCGTGGGATATATATTCTTCCCACACACATTTGGAACTCTCCTGGGGTACCATCACACATAATATTCCCTCATTTAGTGGATATTTTCACAAAAAAGTGAAATTTTCAAAAATCCAGAAAATTGGCTGAAAACTACTAAATATCAAGGACTCATTGGGCGAATCACTCTGGAACTGAAATCAGAACACTCACTGACATGTCCCTTATCTTAAAGTCTGATAAACGCCAGAAAAATGACTAAATACAAAATAAAATTTTTTTCAACTTTTTTCAATTTTACCCCCATGGGATATATATTCTACCCACACACATTTGGAACTCTCCTGGGGTACCCTCATACATATTATTCCCTCATTTAGTGGATATTTTCACAAAAAAGTGAAATTTTTTGAAAAATCCAGAAAATTGGCTGAAAACGACTAAATATCAAGGACTCATTGGGCGAATCGCTCTGGAACTGAAATTGGAACTCTCACTGACATTTCCCCTATCTGAAAGTCTGATAAACGCCGGAAAAATGACTAAGTCCAAAAAAAATTTTTTTTAAACTTTTTTCAATTTTACCCCCGTGGGATATATATTCTACCCACACACATTTGGAACTCTCCTGGGGTACCCTCACACATATTATTCCCTCATTTAGTGGATATTTTCACAAAAAAGTGAAATTTTAAAAAATCCAAAAAATTGGCTGAAAACGACTAAATATCAAGGACTCATTGGGCGAATCGCTCTGGAACTGAAATTGGAACGCTCACTGACATTTCCCCTATCTGAAAGTCTGATAAACGCCGGAAAAATGACTAAGTCCAAAAAAAAATTTTTTTCAACTTTTTTAAATTTTACCCCTGTGGGATATATATTCTACCCACACACATTTAGAACTCTCCTGGGGTACCCTCACACATATTATTCCCTCATTTAGTGGATATTTTGCCAAAAATAGTGAAATTTTCAAAAATCCAGAAAATTGGCTGAAAACGACTAAATATCAAGGACTCATTGGGCGAATCACTCTGGAACTGAAATTGGAACGCTCACTGACATTTCCCCTATCTGAAAGTCTGATAAACGCCGGAAAAATGACGAAGTCCAAAAAAAAATTTTTTTCAACTTTTTTAAATTTTACCCCTGTGGGATATATATTCTACCCACACACATTTGGAACTCTCTTGGGGTACCGTCATACATATTATTCCCTCATTTAGTGGATATTTTCACAAAAAGGTGAAATTTTCAAAAATCCAGAAAATTGGCTGAAAACTACTAAATATCAAGGACTCATTGGGCGAATCACTCTGGAACTGAAATCAGAACACTCACTGACATTTCCCCTATCTTAAAGTCTGATAAACGCCAGAAAAATGACTAAATACAAAATAATTTTTTTTTCAACTTTTTTCAATTTTACCCCCATGGGATATATATTCTGCCCACACACATTTGGAACTCTCTTGGGGTACCGTCATACATATTATTCCCTCATTTAGTGGATATTTTCACAAAAAAGTGAAATTTTCAAAAATCCAGAAAATTGGCTGAAAACTACTAAATATCAAGGACTCATTGGGCGAATCACTCTGGAACTGAAATCAGAACACTCACTGACATTTCCCTTATCTTAAAGTCTGATAAACGCCAGAAAAATGACTAAATACAAAAATAAAATTTTTTTCAACTTTTTTCAATTTTACCCCCATGGGATATATATTCTACCCACACACATTTGGAACTCTCCTGGGGTACCCTCATACATAGTATTCCCTCATTTAGTGGATATTTTCACAAAAAAGTGAAGTTTTCAAAAATCCAGAAAATTGGCTGAAAACGACTAAATATCAAGGACTCATTGGGCGAATCACTCTGGAACAGAAATCGGAACGCTCACTGACATTTCCCCTATCTAAAAGTCTAATAAACGTCGGAAAAATGACTAAGTCCAAAAAAAAATGTTTTCAATTTTACCCCCGTGGGATATATATTCTACCCACACACATTTGGAACTCTCCTGGTGTACCCTCACACATATTATTCCCTCATTTAGTGGATATTTTCACAAAAAAGTGAAGTTTTCAAAAATCCAGAAAATTGGCTGAAAACGACTAAATATCAAGGACTCATTGGGCGAATCGCTCTGGAACTGAAATCGGAACGCTCACTGACATTTCCCCTATCTGAAAGTCTGATAAACGCCGGAAAAATAACTAAGTCCAAAAAAAAATGTTTTTCAACTTTTTTCAATTTTACCCCCGTGGGATATATATTCTTCCCACACACATTTGGAACTCTCCTGGGGTACCATCACACATAATATTCCCTCATTTAGTGGATATTTTCACAAAAAAGTGAAATTTTCAAAAATCCAGAAAATTGGCTGAAAACTACTAAATATCAAGGACTCATTGGGCGAATCACTCTGGAACTGAAATCAGAACACTCACTGACATGTCCCTTATCTTAAAGTCTGATAAACGCCAGAAAAATGACTAAATACAAAATAAAATTTTTTTCAACTTTTTTCAATTTTACCCCCATGGGATATATATTCTACCCACACACATTTGGAACTCTCCTGGGGTACCCTCATACATATTATTCCCTCATTTAGTGGATATTTTCACAAAAAAGTGAAATTTTTTGAAAAATCCAGAAAATTGGCTGAAAACGACTAAATATCAAGGACTCATTGGGCGAATCACTCTGGAACTGAAATCAGAATGCTCACTGACATTTCCCCTATCTGAAAGTCTGATAAACGCCGGAAAAATGACTAAGTCCAAAAAAAAATTTTTTTCAACTTTTTTCAATTTTACCCCCGTGGGATATATATTCTACCCACACACATTTGGAACTCTCCTGGTGTACCCTCACACATATTATTCCCTCATTTAGTGGATATTTTCACAAAAAAGTGAAGTTTTCAAAAATCCAGAAAATTGGCTGAAAACGACTAAATATCAAGGACTCATTGGGCGAATCGCTCTGGAACTGAAATCGGAACGCTCACTGACATTTCCCCTATCTGAAAGTCTGATAAACGCCGGAAAAATAACTAAGTCCAAAAAAAAATGTTTTTCAACTTTTTTCAATTTTACCCCCGTGGGATATATATTCTTCCCACACACATTTGGAACTCTCCTGGGGTACCATCACACATAATATTCCCTCATTTAGTGGATATTTTCACAAAAAAGTGAAATTTTAAAAAATCCAGAAAATTGGCTGAAAACGACTAAATATCAAGGACTCATTGGGCGAATCGCTCTGGAACTGAAATCGGAACTCTCACTGACATTTCCCCTATCTGAAAGTCTGATAAACGCCGGAAAAATGACTAAGTCCAAAAAAAATTTTTTTTAAACTTTTTTCAATTTTACCCCCGTGGGAAATATATTCTACCCACACACATTTGGAACTCTCCTGGGGTACCCTCACACATATTATTCCCTCATTTAGTGGATATTTTCACAAAAAAGTGAAATTTTAAAAAATCCAAAAAATTGGCTGAAAACGACTAAATATCAAAGACTCATTGGGCGAATCGCTCTGGAACTGAAATCGGAACGCTCACTGACATTTCCCCTATCTTAAAGTCTGATAAACGCCAGAAAAATGACTAAATCCCCCCAAAAAAATTTTTCAACTTTTTTGAATTTTACCCCCATGGGATATATATTCTACCCACACACATTTGGAACTCTCCTGGGGTACCCTCATACATATTATTCCCTCATTTAGTGGATATTTTCACAAAAAAGTGAAATTTTCAAAAATCCAGAAAATTGGCTGAAAACGACTAAATATCAAGGACTCATTGGGAGAATCGCTCTGGAACAGAAATCGGAACGCTCACTGACATTTCCCCTATCTGAAAGTCTAATAAACGTCGGAAAAATGACTAAGTCCAAAAAAAAAATGTTTTCAATTTTACCCCCGTGGGATATATATTCTACCCACACACATTTGGAACTCTCCTGGGGTACCATCATACATATTATTCCCTCATTTAGTGGATATTTTCACAAAAAAAGTGAAATTTTCAAAAATCCAGAATATTGGCTGAAAACGACTAAATATCAAGGACTCATTGGGCGAATCACTCTGGAACTGAAATTGGAACGCTCACTGACATTTCCCCTATCTGAAAGTCTGATAAACGCCGGAAAAATAACTAAGTCCAAAAAAAAATTTTTTTCAACTTTTTTAAATTTTACCCCTGTGGGATATATATTCTACCCACACACATTTAGAACTCTCCTGGGGTACCCTCACACATATTATTCCCTCATTTAGTGGATATTTTGACAAAAAAGTGAAATTTTCAAAAATCCAGAAAATTGGCTGAAAACGACTAAATAACAAGGACTCATTGGGCGAATCGCTCTGGAACTGAAATCGGAATGCTCACTGACATTTCCCCTATCTGAAAGTCTGATAAACGTCGGAAAAATGACTAAGTCCAAAAAAAAATTTTTTTAAACTTTTTTCAATTTTACCCCCGTCAGATAAATATTCTACCCACACACATTTGGAACTCTCTTGGGGTACCGTCATACATATTATTCCCTCATTTAGTGGATATTTTCACAAAAAAGTGAAATTTTCAAAAATCCAGAAAATTGGCTGAAAACTACTAAATATCAAGGACTCATTGGGCGAATCACTCTGGAACTGAAATCAGAACACTCACTGACATTTCCCTTATCTTAAAGTCTGATAAACGCCAGAAAAATGACTAAATACAAAAATAAAATTTTTTTCAACTTTTTTCAATTTTACCCCCATGGGATATATATTCTACCCACACACATTTGGAACTCTCCTGGGGTACCCTCATACATAGTATTCCCTCATTTAGTGGATATTTTCACAAAAAAGTGAAGTTTTCAAAAATCCAGAAAATTGGCTGAAAACGACTAAATATCAAGGACTCATTGGGCGAATCACTCTGGAACAGAAATCGGAACGCTCACTGACATTTCCCCTATCTAAAAGTCTAATAAACGTCGGAAAAATGACTAAGTCCAAAAAAAAAATGTTTTCAATTTTACCCCCGTGGGATATATATTCTACCCACACACATTTGGAACTCTCCTGGTGTACCCTCACACATATTATTCCCTCATTTAGTGGATATTTTCACAAAAAAGTGAAGTTTTCAAAAATCCAGAAAATTGGCTGAAAACGACTAAATATCAAGGACTCATTGGGCGAATCGCTCTGGAACTGAAATCGGAACGCTCACTGACATTTCCCCTATCTGAAAGTCTGATAAACGCCGGAAAAATAACTAAGTCCAAAAAAAAATGTTTTTCAACTTTTTTCAATTTTACCCCCGTGGGATATATATTCTTCCCACACACATTTGGAACTCTCCTGGGGTACCATCACACATAATATTCCCTCATTTAGTGGATATTTTCACAAAAAAGTGAAATTTTCAAAAATCCAGAAAATTGGCTGAAAACTACTAAATATCAAGGACTCATTGGGCGAATCACTCTGGAACTGAAATCAGAACACTCACTGACATGTCCCTTATCTTAAAGTCTGATAAACGCCAGAAAAATGACTAAATACAAAATAAAATTTTTTTCAACTTTTTTCAATTTTACCCCCATGGGATATATATTCTACCCACACACATTTGGAACTCTCCTGGGGTACCCTCATACATATTATTCCCTCATTTAGTGGATATTTTCACAAAAAAGGGAAATTTTTTGAAAAATCCAGAAAATTGGCTGAAAACGACTAAATATCAAGGACTCATTGGGCGAATCACTCTGGAACTGAAATCAGAATGCTCACTGACATTTCCCCTATCTGAAAGTCTGATAAACGCCGGAAAAATGACTAAGTCCAAAAAAAAATTTTTTTCAACTTTTTTCAATTTTACCCCCGTGGGATATATATTCTACCCACACACATTTGGAACTCTCCTGGTGTACCCTCACACATATTATTCCCTCATTTAGTGGATATTTTCACAAAAAAGTGAAGTTTTCAAAAATCCAGAAAATTGGCTGAAAACGACTAAATATCAAGGACTCATTGGGCGAATCACTCTGGAACAGAAATCGGAACGCTCACTGACATTTCCCCTATCTAAAAGTCTAATAAACGTCGGAAAAATGACTAAGTCCAAAAAAAAAATGTTTTCAATTTTACCCCCGTGGGATATATATTCTACCCACACACATTTGGAACTCTCCTGGTGTACCCTCACACATATTATTCCCTCATTTAGTGGATATTTACACAAAAAAGTGAAGTTTTCAAAAATCCAGAAAATTGGCTGAAAACGACTAAATATCAAGGACTCATTGGGCGAATCGCTCTGGAACTGAAATCGGAACGCTCACTGACATTTCCCCTATCTGAAAGTCTGATAAACGCCAGAAAAATCACTAAGTCCAAGAAAAAATTTTTTTCAACTTTTTTCAAATTTACCCCCGTGGGATATATATTCTTCCCACACACATTTGGAACTCTCCTGGGTTACCCTCACACATATTATTTCCTCATTTAGTGGATATTTTCACAAAAAAGTGAAATTTTAAAAAATCCAGAAAATTGGCTGAAAACGACTAAATAACAAGGACTCATTGGGAGAAGCAGTCTGGAACTGAAATCGGAACGCTCACTGACATTTCCCCTATCTGAAAGTCTGATAAACGCCGGAAAAATGACTAAGTCCAAAAAAAATTTTTTTTAAACTTTTTTCAATTTTACCCCCGTGGGATATATATTCTACCCACACACATTTGGAACTCTCCTGGGGTACCCTCACACATATTATTCCCTCATTTAGTGGATATTTTCACAAAAAAGTGAAATTTTCAAAAATCCATAAAATTGGCTGAAAACGACTAAATAACAAGGACTCATTGGGAGAATCACTCTGGAACTGAAATCGGAACGCTCACTGACATTTCCCCTATCTGAAAGTCTGATAAACGCCGGAAAAATGACTAAGTCCAAAAAAAAATTTTTTCAACTTTTTTCAATTTTACCCCCGTGGGCTATATATTCTACCCACACACATTTGGAACTCTCCTGGGGTACCCTCACACATATTATTCCCTCATTTAGTGGATATTTTCACAAAAAAGTGAAATTTTAAAAAATCCAAAAAATTGGCTGAAAACGACTAAATATCAAAGACTCATTGGGCGAATCGCTCTGGAACTGAAATCGGAACGCTCACTGATATTTCCCCTATCTGAAAGTCTAATAAACGTCGGAAAAATGACTAAGTCCAAAAAAAAAATGTTTTCAATTTTACCCCCGTGGGATATATATTCTACCCACACACATTTGGAACTCTCCTGGGGTACCATCATACATATTATTCCCTCATTTAGTGGATATTTTCACAAAAAAAGTGAAATTTTCAAACATCCAGAATATTGGCTGAAAACGACTAAATATCAAGGACTCATTGGGCGAATCACTCTGGAACTGAAATTGGAACGCTCACTGACATTTCCCCTATCTGAAAGTCTGATAAACGCCGGAAAAATAACTAAGTCCAAAAAAAATTTTTTTCAACTTTTTTAAATTTTACCCCTGTGGGATATATATTCTACCCACACACATTTAGAACTCTCCTGGGGTACCCTCACACATATTATTCCCTCATTTAGTGGATATTTTCACAAAAAAGTGAAATTTTCAAAAATACAGAAAATTGTCTGAAAACGACTAAATATCAAGGAATCATTGGGCGAATCGCTCTGGAACTGAAATCGGAATGCTCACTGACATTTCCCCTATCTGAAAGTCTCATAAACGCTGACAAAATGACTAAGTCCAAAAAAAAAAAATTTTTCAAATTTTTTCAATTTTACCCCCATGGGATATATATTCTACCCACACACATTTGGAACGCTCCTGGGGTACCCTCACACATGTTATTCCCTCATTTAGTGGATATTTTCACAAAAAAGTGAAATTTTCAAAAATCCAGAAAATTGGCTGAAAACGACTAAATAACAAGGACTCATTGGGAGAAGCAGTCTGGAACTGAAATCGGAACTCTCACTGACATTTCCCCTATCTGAAAGTCTGATAAACGCCAGAAAAATCACTAAGTCCAAGAAAAAATTGTTTTCAACTTTTTTCAAATTTACCCCCGTGGGATATATATTCTTCCCACACACATTTGGAACTCTCCTGGGGTACCCTCATACATATTATTCCCTCATTTAGTGGATATTTTCACAAAAAAGTGAAATTTTAAAAAATCCAGAAAATTGGCTGAAAACGACTAAATAACAAGGACTCATTGGGAGAAGCAGTCTGGAACTGAAATCGGAATGCTCACTGACATTTCCCCTATCTGAAAGTCTGATAAACGCCGGAAAAATGACTAAGTCCAAAAAAAATTTTTTTTAAACTTTTTTCAATTTTACCCCCGTGGGATATATATTCTACCCACACACATTTGAAACTCTCCTGGGGTACCCTCACACATATTATTCCCTCATTTAGTGGATATTTTCACAAAAAAGTGAAATTTTCAAAAATCCATAAAATTGGCTGAAAACGACTAAATAACAAGGACTCATTGGGAGAATCACTCTGGAACTGAAATCGGAACGCTCACTGACATTTCCCCTATCTGAAAGTCTGATAAACGCCGGAAAAATGACTAAGTCCAAAAAAAAATTTTTTTCAACTTTTTTCAATTTTACCCCCGTGGGCTATATATTCTACCCACACACATTTGGAACTCTCCTGGGGTACCCTCACACATATTATTCCCTCATTTAGTGGATATTTTCACAAAAAAGTGAAATTTTAAAAAATCCAAAAAATTGGCTGAAAACGACTAAATATCAAAGACTCATTGGGCGAATCGCTCTGGAACTGAAATCGGAACGCTCACTGACATTTCCCCTATCTTAAAGTCTGATAAACGCCAGAAAAATGACTAAATCCCCCAAAAAAATTTTTTCAACTTTTTTGAATTTTACCCCCATGGGATATATATTCTACCCACACACATTTGGAACTCTCCTGGGGTACCCTCATACATATTATTCCCTCATTTAGTGGATATTTTCACAAAAAAGTGAAATTTTCACAAATCCAGAAAATTGGCTGAAAACGACTAAATATCAAGGACTCATTGGGCGAATCGCTCTGGAACAGAAATCGGAACGCTCACTGACATTTCCCCTATCTGAAAGTCTAATAAACGTCGGAAAAATCACTAAGTCCAAAAAAAAAAATGTTTTCAATTTTACCCCCGTGGGATATATATTCTACCCACACACATTTGGAACTCTCCTGGGGTACCATCATACATATTATTCCCTCATTTAGTGGATATTTTCACAAAAAAAGTGAAATTTTCAAAAATCCAGAATATTGGCTGAAAACGACTAAATATCAAGGACTCATTGGGCGAATCACTCTGGAACTGAAATTGGAACGCTCACTGACATTTCCCCTATCTGAAAGTCTGATAAACGCCGGAAAAATAACTAAGTCCAAAAAAAATTTTTTTCAACTTTTTTAAATTTTACCCCTGTGGGATATATATTCTACCCACACACATTTAGAACTCTCCTGGGGTACCTCACACATATTATTCCCTCATTTAGTGGATATTTTCACAAAAAAGTGAAATTTTCAAAAATACAGAAAATTGTCTGAAAACGACTAAATATCAAGGACTCATTGGGCGAATCGCTCTGGAACTGAAATCGGAACGCTCACTGACATTTCCCCTATCTGAAAGTCTCATAAACGCTGACAAAATGACTAAGTCCAAAAAAAAAAAATTTTTCAAATTTTTTCAATTTTACCCCCATGGGATATATATTCTACCCACACACATTTGGAACGCTCCTGGGGTACCCTCACACATGTTATTCCCTCATTTAGTGGATATTTTCACAAAAAAGTGAAATTTTCAAAAATCCAGAAAATTGGCTGAAAACGACTAAATAACAAGGACTCATTGGGAGAAGCAGTCTGGAACTGAAATCGGAACTCTCACTGACATTTCCCCTATCTGAAAGTCTGATAAACGCCGGAAAAATCACTAAGTCCAAGAAAAAATTGTTTTCAACTTTTTTCAAATTTACCCCCGTGGGATATATATTCTTCCCACACACATTTGGAACTCTCCTGGGTTACCCTCATACATATTATTCCCTCATTTAGTGGATATTTTCACAAAAAAGTGAAATTTTAAAAAATCCAGAAAATTGGCTGAAAACGACTAAATAACAAGGACTCATTGGGAGAAGCAGTCTGGAACTGAAATCGGAACGCTCACTGACATTTCCCCTATCTGAAAGTCTGATAAACGCCGGAAAAATGACTAAGTCCAAAAAAAATTTTTTTTAAACTTTTTTCAATTTTACCCCCGTGGGATATATATTCTACCCACACACATTTGAAACTCTCCTGGGGTACCCTCACACATATTATTCCCTCATTTAGTGGATATTTTCACAAAAAAGTGAAATTTTCAAAAATCCATAAAATTGGCTGAAAACGACTAAATAACAAGGACTCATTGGGAGAATCACTCTGGAACTGAAATCGGAACGCTCACTGACATTTCCCCTATCTGAAAGTCTGATAAACGCCGGAAAAATGACTAAGTCCAAAAAAAAATTTTTTTCAACTTTTTTCAATTTTACCCCCGTGGGCTATATATTCTACCCACACACATTTGGAACTCTCCTGGGGTACCCTCACACATATTATTCCCTCATTTAGTGGATATTTTCACAAAAAAGTGAAATTTTAAAAAATCCAAAAAATTGGCTGAAAACGACTAAATATCAAAGACTCATTGGGCGAATCGCTCTGGAACTGAAATCGGAACGCTCACTGACATTTCCCCTATCTTAAAGTCTGATAAACGCCAGAAAAATGACTAAATCCCCCAAAAAAATTTTTTCAACTTTTTTGAATTTTACCCCCATGGGATATATATTCTACCCACACACATTTGGAACTCTCCTGGGGTACCCTCATACATATTATTCCCTCATTTAGTGGATATTTTCACAAAAAAGTGAAATTTTCACAAATCCAGAAAATTGGCTGAAAACGACTAAATATCAAGGACTCATTGGGCGAATCGCTCTGGAACAGAAATCGGAACGCTCACTGACATTTCCCCTATCTGAAAGTCTAATAAACGTCGGAAAAATCACTAAGTCCAAAAAAAAAAATGTTTTCAATTTTACCCCCGTGGGATATATATTCTACCCACACACATTTGGAACTCTCCTGGGGTACCATCATACATATTATTCCCTCATTTAGTGGATATTTTCACAAAAAAAGTGAAATTTTCAAAAATCCAGAATATTGGCTGAAAACGACTAAATATCAAGGACTCATTGGGCGAATCACTCTGGAACTGAAATTGGAACGCTCACTGACATTTCCCCTATCTGAAAGTCTGATAAACGCCGGAAAAATAACTAAGTCCAAAAAAAATTTTTTTTCAACTTTTTTAAATTTTACCCCTGTGGGATATATATTCTACCCACACACATTTAGAACTCTCCTGGGGTACCCTCACACATATTATTCCCTCATTTAGTGGATATTTTGACAAAAAAGTGAAATTTTCAAAAATCCAGAAAATTGGCTGAAAACGACTAAATAACAAGGACTCATTGGGCGAATCGCTCTGGAACTGAAATCGGAATGCTCACTGACATTTCCCCTATCTGAAAGTCTGATAAACGTCGGAAAAATGACTAAGTCCAAAAAAAATTTTTTTTCAACTTTTTTCAATTTTACCCCCGTCAGATAAATATTCTACCCACACACATTTGGAACTCTCTTGGGGTACCGTCATACATATTATTCCCTCATTTAGTGGATATTTTCACAAAAAAGTGACATTTTCAAAAATCCAGAAAATTGGCTGAAAACTACTAAATATCAAGGACTCATTGGGCGAATCACTCTGGAATTGAAATCAGAACACTCACTGACATTTCCCCTATCTTAAAGTCTGATAAACGCCAGAAAAATGACTAAATACAAAATAAATTTTTTTTCAACTTTTTTCAATTTTACCCCCATGGGATATATATTCTACCCACACACATTTGGAACTCTCCTGGGGTACCCTCATACATAGTATTCCCTCATTTAGTGGATATTTTCACAAAAAAGTGAAATTTTTTGAAAAATCCAGAAAATTAGCTGAAAACGACTAAATATCAAGGACTCATTGGGCGAATCGCTCTGGAACTGAAATCGGAACGCTCACTGACATTTCCACTATCTGAAAGTCTGATAAACGCCAGAAGAATCACTAAGTCCAAGAAAAAAATTTTTTCAACTTTTTTCAAATTTACCCCCGTGGGATATATATTCTTCCCACACACATTTGGAACTCTCCTGGGGTACCCTCACACATATTATTCCCTCATTTAGTGGATATTTTCACAAAAAAGTGAAATTTTAAAAAATCCAAAAAATTGGCTGAAAACGACTAAATATCAAGGACTCATTGGGCGAATCGCTCTGGAACTGAAATCGGAACGCTCACTGACATTTGCCCTATCTGAAAGTCTGATAAACGCAGGAAAAATGACTAAGTCCAAAAAAAAAATTTTTTTCAACTTTTTTCAATTTTACCCCCGTGGGATATACAGAGCCTACAAGTAGTATTCAACCCCCTGCAGATTTAGCTGGTTGACACATGCGGAATTAACTTGGCATTGTGACATTTGTACTGTAGATCAGTCTGGAAGTGGGAAATGCACTGCAGCAAATATATATATTTTTTTTTTAAAACGTTAAAAGTTAATTCAGAGTGTCATTTATTATTCAACTCCTCAAACCACAAGAATTCTGTTTGGTCCCCCTAAAGTATTAAGAAGTAGTACAGGCACCAAGAATAATGAGCTTCACATGTGTGGATTAAAGAACTCTTTTGCCAGCCTTTTCTGACTATTTAAGACCCTCCCCAAACTTGTGAACAGCACTCAGACATGGTCAACATGGGAAAGACAAAGGAGCATTCCAAGGCCATCAGAGACAAGATCGTGGAGGGTCACAAGGCTGGCAAGGGGTACAAAACCCTTTCCAAGGAGTTGGGCCTACCTGTCTCCACTGTTGGGGGCATCATCCGTAAGTGGAAGGCTTATGGAACTACTGTTAGCCTTCCACGGCCTGGACAGCCTTTGAAAGTGTCCTCCCGTGCCGAGGCCAGGCTTGTCCGAAGAGTCAAGGCTAACCCAAGGACAACAAGGAAGGAGCTCCGGGAAGATCTCATGGCAATGGGGACATTGGTTTCAGTCAATACCATAAGTAACGTACTCCACCGCAATGGTCTCCGTTCCAGACGAGCCCGTAAGGTACCTTTACTTTCAAAGCGTCATGTCAAGGTTCGTCTACAGTTTGCTCATGATCACTTGGAGGACTCTGAGACAGACTGGTTCAAGGTTCTATGGTCTGATGAGACCAAGATCGAGATCTTTGGTGCCAACCACACACGTGATGTTTGGAGACTGGATGGCACTGCATACGACCCCAAGAATACCATCCCTACAGTCAAGCATGGTGGTGGCAGCATCATGCTGTGGGGCTATTTCTTAGCCAAGGGGCCTGGCCATCTGGTCCGCATCCATGGGAAGATGGATAGCACGGCCTACCTGGATATTTTGGCAAAGAACCTCCGCTCCTCCATCAAGGATCTTAAGATGGGTCGTAATTTCATCTTCCAACAAGACAACGACCTAAAGCATACAGCCAAGAAAACCAAAGCCTGGTTCAAGAGGGAAAAAGTCAAGGTGTTGGAGTGGCCTAGTCAGTCTCCTGACCTTAACCCAATTGAAAACTTGTGGAAGGAGCTCAAGAATAAAGTCCACATGAGACACCCAAAGAACCTAGATAACTTGGAGAAGATCTGCATGGAGGAGTGGGCCAAGATAACTCCACAGACCTGTGCCGGCCTGATCAGGTCTTATAAAAGACGATTATTAGCTGTAACTGCAAACAAGGGTTATTCCACAAAATATTAAACATAGGGGTTGTATAATAATTGACCCACACTTTTATGTTTAAAATTTAATAAAATTCAACTGTGCAACAAACTTTTTGGTTTGTAAGATTTATGCTTCTGTTCATAAATCCTACTCTCGTTTGCAGTTTGAAGGCTCTAACTTATTTGCATCTTATCAAACCAGCTAAATCTGCAGGGGGTTGAATACTACTTGTAGGCACTGTATATTCTACCCACACACATTTGGAACTCTCCTGGGGTACCCTCACACATATTATTCCCTCATTTAGTGGATATTTTCACAAAAAAGTGACATTTTCAAAAATCCAGAAAATGGGCTGAAAATGACTAAATATCAAGGACTCATTGGGCGAATCGCTCTGGAACTGAAATTGGAACGCTCACTGACATTTCCCCTATCTGAGAGTCTGATAAACGCCGGAAAAATGACTAAGTCCAGAAAAAAATTTTTTCTACTTTTTTCAATTTTACCCCCGTGGGATATATATTCTTCCCACACACATTTGGAACTCTCCTGGGGTACCCTCACACATATTATTCCCTCATTTAGTGGATATTTTCACAAAAAAGTGAAATTTTCAAAAATCCAGAAAATTGGCTGAAAACGAATAAATAACAATGACTCATTGGGCGAATCGCTCTGGAACTGAAATCGGAACGCTCACTGACATTTCCCCTATCTGAAAGTCTGATAAACGCTGGAAAAATGACTAAGTCCAAAAAAAAAATTTTTTCAACTTTTTTCAATTTTTCCCCCGTGGGATATATATTCTACGCACACACATTTGGAACTCTCCTGGGGTACCCTCACACATATTATTCCCTCATTTAGTGGATATTTTCACAAAAAAGTGAAATTTTCAAAAATCCAGAAAATTGGCTGAAAACGACTAAATAACAATGACTCATTGGGCGAATCGCTCTGGAACTGAAATCGGAACGCTCACTGACATTTCCCCTATCTTAAAGTCTGATAAACGCCAGAAAAATGACTAAATCCCCCCAAAAAATTTTTTCAACTTTTTTGAATTTTACCCCCATGGGATATATATTCTACCCACACACATTTGGAACTCTCCTGGGGTACCCTCATACATATTATTCCCTCATTTAGTGGATATTTTCACAAAAAAGTGAAATTTTCACAAATCCAGAAAATTGGCTGAAAACGACTAAATATCAAGGACTCATTGGGCGAATCGCTCTGGAACAGAAATCGGAACGCTCACTGACATTTCCCCTATCTGAAAGTCTAATGAACGTCGGAAAAATCACTAAGTCCAAAAAAAAAAATGTTTTCAATTTTACCCCCGTGGGATATATATTCTACCCACACACATTTGGAACTCTCCTGGGGTACCATCATACATATTATTCCCTCATTTAGTGGATATTTTCACAAAAAAAGTGAAATTTTCAAAAATCCAGAATATTGGCTGAAAACGACTAAATATCAAGGACTCATTGGGCGAATCACTCTGGAACTGAAATTGGAACGCTCACTGACATTTCCCCTATCTGAAAGTCTGATAAACGCCGGAAAAATAACTAAGTCCAAAAAAAAATTTTTTTCAACTTTTTTAAATTTTACCCCTGTGGGATATATATTCTACCCACACACATTTAGAACTCTCCTGGGGTACCCTCACACATATTATTCCCTCATTTAGTGGATATTTTGACAAAAAAGTGAAATTTTCAAAAATCCAGAAAATTGGCTGAAAACGACTAAATAACAAGGACTCATTGGGCGAATCGCTCTGGAACTGAAATCGGAATGCTCACTGACATTTCCCCTATCTGAAAGTCTGATAAACGTCGGAAAAATGACTAAGTCCAAAAAAAATTTTTTTTAAACTTTTTTCAATTTTACCCCCGTCAGATAAATATTCTACCCACACACATTTGGAACTCTCTTCGGGTACCGTCATACATATTATTCCCTCATTTAGTGGATATTTTCACAAAAAAGTGAAATTTTCAAAAATCCAGAAAATTGGCTGAAAACTACTAAATATCAAGGACTCATTGGGCGAATCACTCTGGAACTGAAATCAGAACACTCACTGACATTTCCCCTATCTTAAAGTCTGATAAACGCCAAAAAAATGACTAAATACAAAATAAAATTTTTTTCAACTTTTTTCAATTTTACCCCCATGGGATATATATTCTACCCACACACATTTGGAACTCTCCTGGGGTACCCTCACACATATTATTCCCTCATTTAGTGCATATTTTCACAAAAAAGTGAAATTTTCAAAAATCCAGAAAATTGACTGAAAACGACTAAATATCAAGGACTCATTGGGTGAATCGCTCTGGAACTGAAATTGGAATGCTCACTGACATTTCCCCTATCTGAAAGTCTGATAAACGCCAGAAAAATGACTAAGTCCAAAAAAAAATTTTTTTCAACTTTTTTCAATTTTACCCCCGTGGGATATATATTCTACCCACACACATTTGGAACTCTCCTGGGATACCCTGACGCATATTATTCCCTCATTTAGTGGATATTTTCACAAAAAAGTTAAATTTTCAAAAATGCAGAAAATTGGCTGAAAATGACTAAATAACAAGGAGTGATTGGGCGAATTGCTCTGGAACTGAAATCTGTACGCTCACTGACATTTCCCCTATCTGAAAGTCTGATAAACGGTGGAAAAATGACTAAGTCCAAAAGAAAAAATTTTCAACTTTTTTCAATTTTACCCCCGAGGGATATATATTCTTCCCACACACATTTGGAACTCTCCTGGGGTACCCTCACACATATTATTCCCTCATTTAGTGCATATTTTCACAAAAATGTGAAATTTTCAAAAATCCAGAAAATTGACTGAAAACGACTAAATATCAAGGACTCATTGGGTGAATCGCTCTGGAACTGAAATTGGAATGCTCACTGACATTTCCCCTATCTGAAAGTCTGATAAACGCCAGAAAAATGACTAAGTCCAAAAAAAAATTTTTTTCAACTTTTTTCAATTTTACCCCCGTGGGATATATATTCTACCCACACACATTTGGAACTCTCCTGGGATACCCTGACGCATATTATTCCCTCATTTAGTGGATATTTTCACAAAAAAGTTAAATTTTCAAAAATGCAGAAAATTGGCTGAAAATGACTAAATAACAAGGAGTGATTGGGCGAATTGCTCGGGAACTGAAATCGGTACGCTCACTGACATTTCCCCTATCTGAAAGTCTGATAAACGCCAGAAAAATCACTAAGTCCAAAAAAAAATTTTTTTCAACTTTTTTCAATTTTACCCCTGTGGGATATATGTTCTTCCCACACACATTTGGAACTCTCCTGGGGTACCCTCACACATATTATTCCCTCATTTAGTGGATATTTTCACAAAAAAGTGACATTTTCAAAAATCCAGAAAATTGGCTGAAAACGACTAAATATCAAGGAATCATTGGGCGAATCGCTCTGGAACTGAAATCAGAACGCTCACTGACATTTCCCCTATCTGAAAGTCTGATAAACGTCGGAAAATTCACTAAGTCCAAAAAAAATTTTTTTTTTACTTTTTTCAATTTTACTCCCGTGGGATATATATTCTACCCACACACATTTGGTTCTCTCCTGGGGTACCCTCACACATATTATTCCCTCATTTAGTGGATATTTTCACAAAAAAGTGAAATTTTCAAAAATCCATAAAATTGGCTGAAAACGACTAAATAACAAGGACTCATTGGGAGAATCACTCTGGAACTGAAATCGGAACGCTCACTGACATTTCCCCTATCTGAAAGTCTGATAAACGGTAGAAAAATGAGTAAGTCCAAAAAAAAATTTTTTTCAACTTTTTTCAATTTTACCCCCGTGGGATATATATTCTACCCACACACATTTGGAACTCTCCTGGGGTACCCTCACACATATTATTCCCTCATTTAGTGGATATTTTCACAAAAAAGTGAAATTTTCAAAAATCCAGAAAATTGGCTGAAAACGACTAAATAACAAGGACTCATTGGGAGAAGCAGTCTGGAACTGAAATCGGAACGCTCACTGACATTTCCCCTATCTGAAAGTCTGATAAACGCTGGAAAAAAGACTAAGTCCAAAAAAAATTTTTTTTAAACTTTTTTCAATTTTACCCCCGTGGGATATATATTCTACCCACACACATTTGGAACTCTCCTGGGGTACCCTCACACATATTATTCCCTCATTTAGTGGATATTTTCACAAAAAAGTGAAATTTTCAAAAATCCATAAAATTGGCTGAAAACGACTAAATAACAAGGACTCATTGGGAGAATCACTCTGGAACTGAAATTGGAACGCTCACTGACATTTCCCCTATCTGAAAGTCTGATAAACGCCGGAAAAATGACTAAGTCCAAAAAAAAATTTTTTTCAACTTTTTTCAATTTTACCCCCGTGGGCTATATATTCTACCCACACACATTTGGAACTCTCCTGGGGTACCCTCACACATATTATTCCCTCATTTAGTGGATATTTTCACAAAAAAGTGAAATTTTAAAAAATCCAAAAAATTGGCTGAAAACGACTAAATATCAAAGACTCATTGGGCGAATCGCTCTGGAACTGAAATCGGAACGCTCACTGACATTTCCCCTATCTTAAAGTCTGATAAACGCCAGAAAAATGACTAAATCCCCCCAAAAAAATTTTTCAACTTTTTTGAATTTTACCCCCATGGGATATATATTCTACCCACACACATTTGGAACTCTCCTGGGGTACCCTCATACATATTATTCCCTCATTTAGTGGATATTTTCACAAAAAAGTGAAATTTTCACAAATCCAGAAAATTGGCTGAAAACGACTAAATATCAAGGACTCATTGGGCGAATCGCTCTGGAACAGAAATCGGAACGCTCACTGACATTTCCCCTATCTGAAAGTCTAATAAACGTCGGAAAAATCACTAAGTCCAAAAAAAAAAATGTTTTCAATTTTACCCCCGTGGGATATATATTCTACCCACACACATTTGGAACTCTCCTGGGGTACCATCATACATATTATTCCCTCATTTAGTGGATATTTTCACAAAAAAGTGAAATTTTCACAAATCCAGAAAATTGGCTGAAAACGACTAAATATCAAGGACTCATTGGGCGAATCGCTCTGGAACTGAAATATGAATGCTCACTGACATTTCCCCTATCTGAAAGTCTGATAAACGCCAGAGAAATGACTAAGTCAAAAAAAAAATTTTTTTCAACTTTTTTAAATTTTACCCCCGTGGGATATATATTCTACCCACACACATTTGGAACTCTCCTGGGGTACCTCCACGCATATTATTCCCTCATTTAGTGGATATTTTCACAAAAAAGTGAAATTTTCAAAAATCCAGAAAACTGGCTGAAAACGACTAAATATCAAGGACTCATTGGGCGAATCGCTCTGGAACTGAAATCGGAACGCTCACTGACATTTCCCCTATCTGAAAGTCTGATAAACGCTGGAAAAATGACTAAGTCCAAAAAAAAAAATTTTCAACTTTTTTCAATTTTACCCCCGAGGGATATATATTCTTTCCACACACATTTGGAACTCTCCTGGGGTACCCTCACACATATTATTCCCTCATTTAGTGCATATTTTCACAAAAAAGTGAAATTTTCAAAAATCCAGAAAATTGACTGAAAACGACTAAATATCAAGGACTCATTGGGTGAATCGCTCTGGAACTGAAATTGGAATGCTCACTGACATTTCCCCTATCTGAAAGTCTGATAAACGCCAGAAAAATGACTAAGTCCAAAAAAAAAAATTTTTTCAACTTTTTTCAATTTTTCCCCCGTGGGATATATATTCTACGCACACACACTTGGAACTCTCCTGGGGTACCCTCACACATATTATTCCCTCATTTAGTGGATATTTTCACAAAAAAGTGAAATTTTCAAAAATCCAGAAAATTGGCTGAAAACGACTAAATAACAAGGACTCATTGGGAGAATCACTCTGGAACTGAAATCGGAACGCTCACTGACATTTCCCCTATCTGAAAGTCTGATAAACGGTAGAAAAATGAGTAAGTCCAAAAAAAAATTTTTTTCAACTTTTTTCAATTTTACCCCCGTGGGATATATATTCTACCCACACACATTTGGAACTCTCCTGGGGTACCCTCACACATATTATTCCCTCATTTAGTGGATATTTTCACAAAAAAGTGAAATTTTAAAAAATCCAAAAAATTGGCTGAAAACGACTAAATATCAAAGACTCATTGGGCGAATCGCTCTGGAACTGAAATCGGAACGCTCACTGACATTTCCCCTATCTTAAAGTCTGATAAACGCCAGAAAAATGACTAAATCCCCCCAAAAAATTTTTTCAACTTTTTTGAATTTTACCCCCATGGGATATATATTCTACCCACACACATTTGGAACTCTCCTGGGGTACCCTCATACATATTATTCCCTCATTTAGTGGATATTTTCACAAAAAAGTGAAATTTTCACAAATCCAGAAAATTGGCTGAAAACGACTAAATATCAAGGACTCATTGGGCGAATCGCTCTGGAACAGAAATCGGAACGCTCACTGACATTTCCCCTATCTGAAAGTCTAATAAACGTCGGAAAAATCACTAAGTCCAAAAAAAAAAATGTTTTCAATTTTACCCCCGTGGGATATATATTCTACCCACACACATTTGGAACTCTCCTGGGGTACCATCATACATATTATTCCCTCATTTAGTGGATATTTTCACAAAAAAGTGAAATTTTCACAAATCCAGAAAATTGGCTGAAAACGACTAAATATCAAGGACTCATTGGGCGAATCGCTCTGGAACTGAAATTGGAATGCTCACTGACATTTCCCCTATCTGAAAGTCTGATAAACGTCGGAAAAATGACTAAGTCCAAAAAAAATTTTTTTTCAACTTTTTTCAATTTTACCCCCGTCAGATAAATATTCTACCCACACACATTTGGAACTCTCTTGGGGTACCGTCATACATATTATTCCCTCATTTAGTGGATATTTTCACAAAAAAGTGAAATTTTCAAAAATCCAGAAAATTGGCTGAAAACTACTAAATATCAAGGACTCATTGGGCGAATCACTCTGGAACTGAAATCAGAACACTCACTGACATTTCCCCTATCTTAAAGTCTGATAAACGCCAGAAAAATGACTAAATACAAAATAAAATTTTTTTCAACTTTTTTCAATTTTACCCCCATGGGATATATATTCTACCCACACACATTTGGAACTCTCCTGGGGTACCCTCATACATAGTATTCCCTCATTTAGTGGATATTTTCACAAAAAAGTGAAATTTTCAAAAATCCAGAAAATTGGCTGAAAACGACTAAATAGCAAGGACTCATTGGGCGAATCGCTCTGGAACTGAAATCGGAATGCTCACTGACATTTCCCCTATCTGAAAGTCTGATAAACGCCAGAGAAATGACTAAGTCAAAAAAAAAATTTTTTTCAACTTTTTTAAATTTTACCCCCGTGGGATATATATTCTACCCACACACATTTGGAACTCTCCTGGGGTACCTCCACGCATATTATTCCCTCATTTAGTGGATATTTTCACAAAAAAGTGAAATTTTCAAAAATCCAGAAAACTGGCTGAAAACGACTAAATATCAAGGACTCATTGGGCGAATCGCTCTGGAACTGAAATCGGAACGCTCACTGACATTTCCCCTATCTGAAAGTCTGATAAACGCTGGAAAAATGACTAAGTCCAAAAAAAAAAATTTTCAACTTTTTTCAATTTTACCCCCGAGGGATATATATTCTTTCCACACACATTTGGAACTCTCCTGGGGTACCCTCACACATATTATTCCCTCATTTAGTGCATATTTTCACAAAAAAGTGAAATTTTCAAAAATCCAGAAAATTGACTGAAAACGACTAAATATCAAGGACTCATTGGGTGAATCGCTCTGGAACTGAAATTGGAATGCTCACTGACATTTCCCCTATCTGAAAGTCTGATAAACGCCAGAAAAATGACTAAGTCCAAAAAAAAAAATTTTTTCAACTTTTTTCAATTTTTCCCCCGTGGGATATATATTCTACGCACACACACTTGGAACTCTCCTGGGGTACCCTCACACATATTATTCCCTCATTTAGTGGATATTTTCACAAAAAAGTGAAATTTTCAAAAATCCAGAAAATTGGCTGAAAACGACTAAATATCAAGGACTCATTGGGCGAATCGCTCTGGAACTGAAATCGGAATGCTCACTGACATTTCCCCTATCTGAAAGTCTGATAAATGCCAGAAAAATGACTAAGTCCAAAAAAAATTTTTTTTCAACTTTTTTAAATTTTACCCCCGTGGGATATATATTCTACCCACACACATTTGGAACTCTCCTGGGGTACCCCCACGCATATTATTCCCTCATTTAGTGGATATTTTCACAAAAAAGTGAAATTTTCAAAAATCCAGAAAACTGGCTGAAAACGACTAAATAACAAGGACTCATTGGGAGAATCACTCTGGAACTGAAATCGGAACGCTCACTGACATTTCCCCTATCTGAAAGTCTGATAAACGGTAGAAAAATGAGTAAGTCCAAAAAAAAATTTTTTTCAACTTTTTTCAATTTTACCCCCGTGGGATATATATTCTACCCACACACATTTGGAACTCTCCTGGGGTACCCTCACACATATTATTCCCTCATTTAGTGGATATTTTCACAAAAAAGTGAAATTTTCAAAAATCCAGAAAATTGGCTGAAAACGACTAAATAACAAGGACTCATTGGGAGAAGCAGTCTGGAACTGAAATCGGAACGCTCACTGACATTTCCCCTATCTGAAAGTCTGATAAACGCTGGAAAAAAGACTAAGTCCAAAAAAAATTTTTTTTAAACTTTTTTCAATTTTACCCCCGTGGGATATATATTCTACCCACACACATTTGGAACTCTCCTGGGGTACCCTCACACATATTATTCCCTCATTTAGTGGATATTTTCACAAAAAAGTGAAATTTTCAAAAATCCATAAAATTGGCTGAAAACGACTAAATAACAAGGACTCATTGGGAGAATCACTCTGGAACTGAAATTGGAACGCTCACTGACATTTCCCCTATCTGAAAGTCTGATAAACGCCGGAAAAATGACTAAGTCCAAAAAAAAATTTTTTTCAACTTTTTTCAATTTTACCCCCGTGGGCTATATATTCTACCCACACACATTTGGAACTCTCCTGGGGTACCCTCACACATATTATTCCCTCATTTAGTGGATATTTTCACAAAAAAGTGAAATTTTAAAAAATCCAAAATTTGGCTGAAAACGACTAAATATCAAAGACTCATTGGGCGAATCGCTCTGGAACTGAAATCGGAACGCTCACTGACATTTCCCCTATCTTAAAGTCTGATAAACGCCAGAAAAATGACTAAATCCCCCCAAAAAATTTTTTCAACTTTTTTGAATTTTACCCCCATGGGATATATATTCTACCCACACACATTTGGAACTCTCCTGGGGTACCCTCATACATATTATTCCCTCATTTAGTGGATATTTTCACAAAAAAGTGAAATTTTCACAAATCCAGAAAATTGGCTGAAAACGACTAAATATCAAGGACTCATTGGGCGAATCGCTCTGGAACAGAAATCGGAACGCTCACTGACATTTCCCCTATCTGAAAGTCTAATAAACGTCGGAAAAATCACTAAGTCCAAAAAAAAAAATGTTTTCAATTTTACCCCCGTGGGATATATATTCTACCCACACACATTTGGAACTCTCCTGGGGTACCATCATACATATTATTCCCTCATTTAGTGGATATTTTCACAAAAAAGTGAAATTTTCACAAATCCAGAAAATTGGCTGAAAACGACTAAATATCAAGGACTCATTGGGCGAATCGCTCTGGAACTGAAATTGGAATGCTCACTGACATTTCCCCTATCTGAAAGTCTGATAAACGTCGGAAAAATGACTAAGTCCAAAAAAAATTTTTTTTCAACTTTTTTCAATTTTACCCCCGTCAGATAAATATTCTACCCACACACATTTGGAACTCTCTTGGGGTACCGTCATACATATTATTCCCTCATTTAGTGGATATTTTCACAAAAAAGTGAAATTTTCAAAAATCCAGAAAATTGGCTGAAAACTACTAAATATCAAGGACTCATTGGGCGAATCACTCTGGAACTGAAATCAGAACACTCACTGACATTTCCCCTATCTTAAAGTCTGATAAACGCCAGAAAAATGACTAAATACAAAATAAAATTTTTTTCAACTTTTTTCAATTTTACCCCCATGGGATATATATTCTACCCACACACATTTGGAACTCTCCTGGGGTACCCTCATACATAGTATTCCCTCATTTAGTGGATATTTTCACAAAAAAGTGAAATTTTCAAAAATCCAGAAAATTGGCTGAAAACGACTAAATAGCAAGGACTCATTGGGCGAATCGCTCTGGAACTGAAATCGGAATGCTCACTGACATTTCCCCTATCTGAAAGTCTGATAAACGCCAGAGAAATGACTAAGTAAAAAAAAAAATTTTTTTCAACTTTTTTAAATTTTACCCCCGTGGGATATATATTCTACCCACACACATTTGGAACTCTCCTGGGGTACCTCCACGCATATTATTCCCTCATTTAGTGGATATTTTCACAAAAAAGTGAAATTTTCAAAAATCCAGAAAACTGGCTGAAAACGACTAAATATCAAGGACTCATTGGGCGAATCGCTCTGGAACTGAAATCGGAACGCTCACTGACATTTCCCCTATCTGAAAGTCTGATAAACGCTGGAAAAATGACTAAGTCCAAAAAAAAAAATTTTCAACTTTTTTCAATTTTACCCCCGAGGGATATATATTCTTTCCACACACATTTGGAACTCTCCTGGGGTACCCTCACACATATTATTCCCTCATTTAGTGCATATTTTCACAAAAAAGTGAAATTTTCAAAAATCCAGAAAATTGACTGAAAACGACTAAATATCAAGGACTCATTGGGTGAATCGCTCTGGAACTGAAATTGGAATGCTCACTGACATTTCCCCTATCTGAAAGTCTGATAAACGCCAGAAAAATGACTAAGTCCAAAAAAAAAATTTTTTTCAACTTTTTTCAATTTTTCCCCCGTGGGATATATATTCTACGCACACACACTTGGAACTCTCCTGGGGTACCCTCACACATATTATTCCCTCATTTAGTGGATATTTTCACAAAAAAGTGAAATTTTCAAAAATCCAGAAAATTGGCTGAAAACGACTAAATATCAAGGACTCATTGGGCGAATCGCTCTGGAACTGAAATCGGAATGCTCACTGACATTTCCCCTATCTGAAAGTCTGATAAATGCCAGAAAAATGACTAAGTCCAAAAAAAATTTTTTTTCAACTTTTTTAAATTTTACCCCCGTGGGATATATATTCTTCCCACACACATTTGGAACTCTCCTGGGGTACCCTCACACATATTATTCCCTCATTTAGTGGATATTTTCACAAAAAAGTTAAATTTTCAAAAATCCATAAAATTGGCTGAAAACGACTAAATAACAAGGACTCATTGGGAGAATCACTCTGGAACTGAAATCGGAACGCTCACTGACATTTCCCCTATCTGAAAGTCTGATAAACGTCGGAAAATTCACTAAGTCCAAAAAAAATTTTTTTTTTACTTTTTTCAATTTTACTCCTGTGGGATATATATTCTACCCACACACATTTGGTACTCTTCTGGGGTACCCTCACACATATTATTCCCTCATTTAGTGGATATTTTCACAAAAAAGTGAAATTTTCAAAAATCCATAAAATTGGCTGAAAACGACTAAATAACAAGGACTCATTGGGAGAATCACTCTGGAACTGAAATCGGAACGCTCACTGACATTTCCCCTATCTGAAAGTCTGATAAACGGTAGAAAAATGAGTAAGTCCAAAAAAAAATTTTTTTCAACTTTTTTCAATTTTACCCCCGTGGGATATATATTCTACCCACACACATTTGGAACTCTCCTGGGGTACCCTCACACATATTATTCCCTCATTTAGTGGATATTTTCACAAAAAAGTGAAATTTTCAAAAGTCCAGAAAATTGGCTGAAAACGACTAAATAACAAGGAGTTATTGGGCGAAATGCTCTGGAACGGAAATCGGAACGCTCACTGACATTTCCCCTCTCTGAAAGTCTGATAAACGCCAGAAAAATCACTAAGTCCAAAAAAAAATTTTTTTCAACTTTTTTCAATTTTACCCCTGTGGCATATATATTCTTCCCACACACATTTGGAACTCTCCTGGGGTACCCTCACACATATTAGTCCCTCATTTAGTGGATATTTTCACAAAAAAGTGAAATTTTCAAAAATCCAGAAAATTGGCTGAAAACGACTAAATAACAAGGACTCATTGGGAGAATCACTCTGGAACTGAAATCGGAATGCTCACTGACATTTCCCCTATCTGAAAGTCTGATAAACGCCGGAAAAATGACTAAGTCCAAAAAAAATTTTTTTTCAACTTTTTTCAATTTTACCCCCGTGGGCTATATATTCTACCCACACACATTTGGAACTCTCCTGGGGTACCCTCACACATATTATTCCCTCATTTAGTGGATATTTTCTCAAAAAAGTGAAATTTTCAAAAATCCAGAAAATTGGCTGCAAACGACTAAATAACAAGGACTCAATAGGCGAATCGCTCTGGAACTGAAATCGGAATGCTCACTGACATTTCCCCTATCTGAAAGTCTGATAAACGTCGGAAAATTCACGAAGTCCAAAAAAAATTTTTTTTTAACTTTTTTCAATTTTACTCCCATGGGATATATATTCTACCCACACACATTGGGTACTCTCCTGGGGTACCCTCACACATATTATTCCCTCATTTAGTGGATATTTTCACAAAAAAGTGAAATTTTCAAAAGTCCAGAAAATTGGCTGAAAACGACTAAATAACAAGGAGTCATTGGGCGAATTGCTCTGGAACGGAAATTGGAACGCTCACTGACATTTCCCCTATCTGAAAGTCTGATAAACGCCAGAAAAATCACTAAGTCCAAAAAAAAATTTTTTTCAACTTTTTTCAATTTTACCCCTGTGGCATATATATTCTTCCCACACACATTTGGAACTCTCCTGGGGTACCCTCACACATATTATTCCCTCATTTAGTGGATATTATGACAAAAAAGTGAAATTTTCAAAAATCCAAAAAATTGGCTGAAAATGACTAAATATCAAGGACTCATTGGGCGAATCGCTCTGGAACTGAAATCGGAACGCTCACTGACATTTGCCCTATCTGAAAGTCTGATAAACGCCGGAAAAATGACTAAGTCCAAAAAAAAATGTTTTCAACTTTTTTCAATTTTTCCCCCGTGGGATATATATTCTACCCACACACATTTGGAACTCTCCTGGGGTACCCTCACACATATTATTCCCTCATTTACTGGATATTTTCACAAAAAAGTGAAATTTTCAAAAATACAGAAAATTGGCTGAAATCGACTAAATAACAAGGACTCATTGGGAGAATCAGTCTGGAACTGAAATCGGAACGCTCACTGACATTTCCCCTATCTGAAAGTCTGATAAACGCCGGAAAAATGACTAAGTCGAAAAAAGATTTTTTTTCAACTTTTTTCAATTTTATCCCCGTGGGATATATATTCTACCCACGATCATTTGGAACTCTCCTGGGGTACCCTCACACATATTATTCCCTCATTTAGTGGATATTTTCACAAAAAAAGTGAAATTTTCAAAAATCCAGAAAATTGGCTGAAAACTACTAAATATCAAGGACTCTGGGCGAATCGCTCTGGAACTGAAATCGGAACGCTCACTGACATTTCCCCTAACTGAAAGTCTGATAAACGCTGGAAAAATGACTAAGTCCAAAAAAAAATGTTTTCAACTTTTTTCAATTTTTCCCCCGTGGGATATATATTCTACCCACACACATTTGGAACTCTCCTGGTGTACCCTCACACATATTATTCCCTCATTTAGTGGATATTTTCACAAAAAAGTGACATTTTCAAAAATCCAGAAAATTGGTTGAAAACGACTAAATAACAAGGATTCATTGGGCGAATCTCTCTGGAACTGAAATTGGAACACTCACTGACATTTCCCCTATCTGAAAGTCTTATAAACGCCGGAAAAATGACTAAATCCCCCCCAAAAAAATTTTTCAACTTTTTTCAATTTTACCCCGTGGGATATATATTCTTCCCACGCACATTTGGAACTCTCCTGGGGTACCCTCACACATATTATTCCCTCATTTAGTGGATATTTTCACAAAAAAGTGAAATTTTCAAAAATCCTGAAAATTGGCTGAAAACAACTAAGTAACAAGGACTCATTGGGCGAATCACTCTGGAACTGAAATCAGAATGCTCACTGACATTTCCCCTATGTGAAAGTCTGATAAACGCTGGAAAAATGACTAAGTCCAAAAAAAATTTTTTTCAACTTTTTTCAATTTTACCCCCGTGGGATATATATTCTACCCACACACATTTGGAACTCTCCTGGGGTACCCTCACACATATTATTCCCTCATTTAGTGGATATTTTCACAAAAAAGTGAAATTTTCAAAAATCCAGAAAATTGGCTGAAAACGACTAAATCTCAAGGACTCATTGGGCGAATCGCTCTGGAACTGAAATCGGAACGCTCACTGACATTTGACCTATCTGAAAGTCTGATAAACGCCGGAAAAATGACTAAGTCCAAAAAACAATTTTTTTCAATTTTACCCCCGCGGGATATATATTCTACCCACACACATTTGGAACTCTCCTGGGGTACCCTCACACATATTATTCCCTCATTTACTGGATATTTTCACAAAAAAGTGAAATTTTCAAAAATACAGAAAATTGGCTGAAATCGACTAAATAACAAGGACTCATTGGGCGAATCGCTCTGGAACTGAAATTGGAACGGTCACTGACATTTCCCCTATCTGAAAGTCGGATAAACGCCAGAAAAATGACTAAGTCCAAAAATAATTTTTTTTCAACTTTTTTCAATTTTACCACCGTGGGATATATATTCTACCCACACACATGTGGAACTCTCCTGGGGTACCCTCACACATATTATTCCCTCATTTAGTGGATATTTTCACAAAAAAAGTGAAATTTTCAAAAATCCAGAAAATTGGCTGAAAACGACTAAATATCAAGGACTCATTGGGCGAATCGCTCTGGAACTGAAATCGGAACGCTCACTGACATTTGACCTATCTGAAAGTCTGATAAACGCCGGAAAAATGACTAAGTCCAAAAAAAATTTTTTTTCAATTTTACCCCCGCGGGATATATATTCTACCCACACACATTTGGAACTCTCCTGGGGTACCCTCACACATATTATTCCTTCATTTAGTGGATATTTTCACAAAAAAGTGAAATTTTCAAAAATCCAGAAAATTGGCTGAAAACGACTAAATATCAAGGACTCATTGGGCGAATCGCTCTGAACTGAAATTGGAACGCTCACTGACATTTCCCCTATGTGAAAGTCTCATAAACGCCGGAAAAATGACTAAGTTCAAAAAAAAATTTTATTCAACTTTTTTCAATTTTACCCCTGTGGGATATATATTCTACCCACACACATTTGGAACTCTCCTGGGGTACCCTCACACATATTATTCCCTCATTTAATGGATATTTTCACAAAAAAGTGAAATTTTCAAAAATCCAGAAAATTGGCTGAAAACAACTAAATAACAAGGATTCATTGGGCGAATCGCTCTGGAACTGAAATCGGAACATTCACTGACATTTCCCCTATCTGAAAGTCTGATAAACGCCGGAAAAATGACTAAGTCCAAAAAAAAAATTTTTTCAACTTTTTTCAATTTTACCCCCGTGGGATATATATTCTACCCACACACATTTGGAACTCTTCTGGGGTACCCTCACACATATTATTCCCTCATTTAGTGGATATTTTCACAAAAAAGTGAAATTTTCAAAAATCCAGAAAATTGGCTGAAAACGACTAAATATCAAGGACTCATTGGGCGAATTGCTCTGGAACTGAAATCGGAACGCTCACTGAAATTTCCCCTATCTGAAAGTCTGATAAACGCCGGAAAAATGACTAAGTCCAAAAATAAATTTTTTTCAACTTTTTTCAATTTTACCACCGTGGGATATATATTCTTCCCACACACATTTGGAACTTTCCTGGGGTACCCTCACACATATTATTCCTTCATTTAGTGGATATTTTCACAAAAAAGTAAAATTTTCAAAAATCCAGAAAATTGGCTGAAAACGACTAAATATCAAAGACTCATTGGGCGAATCGCTCTGCAACTGAAATCGGAACGCTCACTGACATTTCCCCTATGTGAAAGTCTGATAAACGCCGGAAAAATGACTAAGTCCAAAAAAACATTTTTTTCAAATTTTTTCAATTTTACCCCCGTGGGATATATATTCTACCCACACACATTTGGAACTCTCCTGGGGTACCCTCACACATATTATTCCCTCATTTAGTGGATATTTTCACAAAAAAAGTGAAATTTTCAAAAATCCAGAAAATTGGCTGAAAACGACTAAATATCAAGGACTCATTGGGCGAATCGCTCTGGAACTGAAATCGGAACGCTCACTGACATTTGACCTATCTGAAAGTCTGATAAACGCCGGAAAAATGACTAAGTCCAAAAAAAAATTTTTTTCAATTTTACCGCCGCGGTATATATATTCTACCCACACACATTTGAAACTCTCCTGGGGGTACCCTCACACATATTATTCCTTCATTTAGTGGATATTTTCACAAAAAAGTGAAATTTTCAAAAATCCAGAAAATTGGCTGAAAACGACTAAATATCAAGGACTCATTGGCGAATCGCTCTGGAACTGAAATCGGAACGCTCACTGAAATTTGCCCTATCTGAAAGTCTGATAAACGCTGGAAAAATGACTAAGTCCCAAAAAAATTTTTTTTCCACTTTTTTCAATTTTACCCCCGTGGGATATATATTCTTCCCACACACATTTGGAACTCTCCTGGGGTGCCCTCACACATATTATTCCCTCATTTAGTGGATATTTTCACAAAAAAGTGAAATTTTCAAAAATCCAGAAAATTGGCTGAAAACAACAAAATAACAAGGACTCATTGGGCGAATCACTCTGGAACTGAAATCGGAACGCTCACTCACATTTCCCCTATATGAAATTCTGATAAACACCGGAAAAATGACTAAGTCCAAAAAAAAAATGTTTTCTACTTTTTTCAATTTTACCCCCGTGGGATATATATTCTACCCACACACATTTGGAACTCTCCTGGGGTACCCTCACACATATTATTCCCTCATTTAGTGGATATTTTCACAAAACAGTGAAATTTTCAAAAATCCAGAAAATTGGCTGAAAACGACTAAATATCAAGGACTCATTGGGCGAATCGCTCTGGAACTGAAATCGGAACGCTCACTGACATTTCCCCTATCTAAAAGTCTGATAAACGCCGGAAAAATGACTAAATCCCCCAAAAAAAAATTTTCAACTTTTTTCAATTTTACCCCCGCGGGATATATATTCTACCCACATACATTTGGAACTCTCCTGGGGTACCCTCACACATATTATTCCCTCATTTAGTGGATATTTTCACAAAAAAGTGAAATTTTCAAAAATCCAGAAAATTGGCTGAAAACGACTAAATATCAAGGACTCATTGGGCGAATCGCTCTGGAACTGAAATCGGAACGCTAACTGACATTTGCCCTATCTGAAAGTCTGATAAATAGAGATGAGCGTTGTTCTACTCGAACTGTTCGCCAATCTCAAATTCGAGCTGTTTTGGACGGTGTTCGAGCCGGTCGGCGAACACGAACAATTTGAGAAAAATTCGGCTGTTCGGGGTTATGTTCGATAACTGTTCGTGCACCAAAATCATAACTGGATTTTTTCTCAGTAATGATGAAAATTAATGTTAATACGCAGTTTGAGTGTACAGCGGGGCGGGGGGAGGGGCAGGGGATGGATCTCTGCAGGAACAATGAAGATCTCCATTTTTTTTTCTCTTTCCCGCATTTGCAGTGGGGAGGTGCAATCTGTCAGCCTATCAGCAGCGCACACACGGAGCGAAGTGCTTTTTTTCACACAAGCAAGGGCATGTGTGATTGGCAGTGTATGTCACATGTCCTTGCCCTATAAGACCAAGCTATTTTCCCCATCGCCACCATTTTCTCACTGCTGCAGCTGCGTGTTAGACGGCACCGCTGTTGCTGTGTGCGCTATACCTTGTTAATTTCAAGCCAATTTTCGCACAAATATACAGATAGCTTGGGAGTAGGGAATAGTTGTGATTGCAGTCCTTTTAAGGACTAGGTTACAGCATTTCCTACGACTTTTATCAGGCAGGTCTGTGCTCTTAAATAGATAGATGGTGGGAGTAAAGACTAATTGTAATTGGAGTCCTTTTCAGGACTAGGTTACATCAGTTCCTATCAGTTTTTGCCAGGCAGGTCTGTGCCAGTGCTGTGCAAGTTTTTTTCACAGCATTTGGCTGAAACTAGCAAAGCTAATCCTTTTTGGCCTATTGCAGAGTGTGTTAGTCAGTGGAGTAGCCTATCTGTGTTGCAAGATATACCACCTGTGTATAGAATACCAATTTTTTTACTGCACCTAGTGAAGTAAAATCTTTTGGGCATAGCATCATTCTATTAGTCCATCTATACTGACCTCCATCAGGTTGCAAACTGAATATAATTTTTTTCTGCATCTAGCTCTGAAAAAATATTTGGGCTTCTAGCAGTGTGTGGGACTTGGTCTATTAGTCCATCTATACTGACCTCCATCAGGTTGCAAATTAAAAATAATTTTTTTCTTCATTTAGCTCTGAAAAAATATTTGGGCTTCTAGCAGTGTGTGGGACTTGTTCTATTAGTCCCTCTATACTGACCTCCAGCAGGTTGCAAATTGAATATAATTTTTTTCTGCATCTAGCTCTGAAAAAATATTTGGGCTTCTAGCGGTGTGTGGGACTTGGTCTATTAGTCCATCTATACTGACCTCCATCAGGTTGCAAATTAAAAATAATTTTTTTCTGCATCTAGCTCTGAAAAAATATTTGGGCTTCTAGCAGTGTGTGGGACTTGGTCTATTAGTCCATCTATACTGACCTCCATCAGGTTGCAAATTAAAAATAATTTTTTTCTTCATTTATCTCTGAAAAAATATTTGGGCTTCTAGCAGCATGTGGGACTTGTTCTATTAGTCCATCTATACTGACCTCCATCAGGTTGCAAATTAAAAATAATTTTTTTCTGCATCTAGCTCTGAAAAAATATTTGGGCTTCTAGCAGTGTGTGGGACTTTGTCTATTAGTCCATCTATACTGACCTCCATCAGGTTGCAAATTAAAAATAATTTTTTTCTGCATCTAGCTCTGAAAAAATATTTGGGCTTCTAGCAGTGTGTGGGACTTGGTCTATTAGTCCATCTATACTGACCTCCATCAGGTTGCAAATTGAATAAAAAAAATTTCTGCATCTAGCTCTGAAAAAATATTTGGGCTTCTAGCGGTGTGTGGGACTTGGTCTATTAGTCCATCTATACTGACCTCCATCAGGTTGCAAATTGAATAAAAAAATTTTCTGCATCTAGCTCTGAAAAAATATTTGGGCTTCTAGCAGTGTGTGGGACTTGGTCTATTAGTCCATCTATACTGACCTCCATCAGGTTGCAAATTAAAAATAATTTTTTTCTGCATCTAGCTCTGAAAATATATTTGGGCTTCTAGCAGTGTGTGGGACTTGGTCTATTAGTCCATCTATACTGACCTCCATCAGGTTGCAAATTAAAAATAATTTTTTTCTTCATTTAGCTCTGAAAAAATATTTGGGCTTCTAGCAGAGTGTGGGACTTGTTCTATCAGTCCTTCTATACTGACGTCCAGCAGGTTGCAAATTGAATATAATTTTTTTCTGCATCTAGCTCTGAAAAAATATTTGGGCTTCTAGCGGTGTGTGGGACTTGGTCTATTAGTCCATCTATACTGACCTCCATCAGGTTGCAAATTAAAAATAATTTTTTTCTGCATCTAGCTCTGAAAAAATGTTTGGGCTTCTAGCAGTGTGTGGGACTTGGTCTATTAGTCCATCTATACTGACCTCCATCAGGTTGCAAATTAAAAATAATTTTTTTCTGCATCTAGCTCTGAAAAAATATTTGGGCTTCTAGCAGTGTGTGGGACTTGGTCTATTAGTCCATCTATACTGACCTCCATAAGGTTGCAAATTAAAAATATTTTTTTTCTGCATCTAACCCAGCCAATAGTTTTGGCCTAATACCACAGTTTGGCCACTCAGCTCTGCTCGGTTACCATCCATTGTTTTTTTGTGCAAACAACTCCAGAGTTGTGAATTAGTTAACCACCAAAATGAGTGGAAAAAGGCCTGCTGCTGGTGGAAAGGGGAATAGGCGTGTTGGGAAGGGGAAAAAAGGTTGTGTCCGTGGGGTAGGTGCAGAAGAAAGACCATCTTCCAGCCAAACTAAAATGTCTACTTCTTTTAGCGGACAATGTGATAAGATCCCTTTCTTACGGCCACGCCAATCGCTACAAATTCCAGATGAGGCACAAAAACAGCAGGTGCTTCAACGGATATCAAGTGCTCCTTTAAGTGGGCTCTCCTCCACATCAACTTCAACATCACAAATACTCCAGTCCTCAAAGGTGTCACCCAAATCGCACTTGCTTCCTCACAACTCCCAAATCTCCAGCTGCCCGTCTGAGTATGAGGTAGAACAGATGGTTGAGTCTGCAGAGCTGTTTACTCATACTATAGCCTGGGAATCAGAGGTCGACTCCAGCGCTTCTGTGAATCCAGACGAGGAAATGATCTGCACTGATGCCCAGAATCTTTATGAGTCGGATCCAGGACCAGACGCAGAAGGTTCTGACCATAATGTAGACCCTCATTCCCAAACTGTAACTCCTGTTGGTGGAGACAATGAGGAAGACGATGATAAGACTCAAATACCTGATTGGAGCGACAACTTTAGTTTTTTGTCAGGGCAGGAACAGGTTGGCTCTGAGGACGACGGGTGTGATAACGCACAGGGTGATGATGATGAGGTCGGAGATCCCACTTACTGTCAACCCACAGTCAGCCAAGAGATGAGGTCAGCAGAGGAGGTGGAGGAAGATGCTAGTGACGACGAGGTCAGGTTGCGCCTTCCTGGACAGAGACGTAGTACTGGAAGCATGTCAACAACTGCATCCTCAAACACAACTCTGCCTCTCACCACAAGTCGTGGTGGCTCTTCAGGTCGCATGGGTGCTAAGCCTTGCATAGCCTGGGCATTTTTTCAGATCGATAAAGATGACCCAACTCGTGTTATCTGTAACATTTGTCAGCAAAAGCTAAGTAGAGGCCAAAAAATACATAGTTTGAGTACTTCATGCATGAACCGGCACATGGACATGAAGCATAAGTTGCAGTGGGAAGCTCAGTGTGCTACAATGCGGTCTAGCCGGCCGGGCCAACCACCGTCTGCCATATCTTGTGCATCCGCAGCCTCTTCATCCTCTGTGACTGGGGGGACAGCAGTCACACCTGTTTTGGGGCGCAGACCTGCCACCTCTTTACCCGCAACAGCCAGCGTGATTGGCAGGTCATCATTTTCTTTGGAGGTGGGAACACCAGCTGGTCTTGAGCGCTGTCCGACATCGATAGCACCACCTTTGGATCAAGGCAACCTAACATGTCCGCCTGCATCTTCCTCACAGACCGGCAGTTTGCCGGGGACACCCTTATCAACCCCGTCTAAGCACAATAGCCAGCCCTCGGTCCCTCAGATGTGGACAAGTAAAAGACCATTTCCTCCTAGCCATGAGAAAGCTAAGAGGTTGAATTTCACCATCTGCAAGCTCTTGGCTACAGAAATGCTGCCTTTCCGCCTGGTGGACACAGAGGATTTTCGAGACCTTATGTCCGTCGCAGTGCCCCAGTACCAGATGCCCAGTCGGCACTACTTCTCAAAGAAAGGTGTGCCTGCGCTCCACCAGCATGTCGCACACAACATCACCGCTTCTTTGAGAAACTCTGTGTGTGACAGGGTGCATTTCACCACAGACACTTGGACGAGTAGGCATGGACAGGGGCGTTACATGTCGCTGACTGGGCACTGGGTAACTATGGTGACAGCAGGACAAGGGGCTGCTGTCCAAGTCTTGCCGTCCCCACGAGTTGTGCGTCAATCCTCTTTATGTCATTTTTCCTCCACTGCTTCTGCCTCCTCAACCTCCTCTCGGTCTTCCACCTGCACCCAAAGCCTGTCTGGTCATGCCACAAGCTTTCTAACTGCGCAGAAGGGATCCTGCACACCTCCTTACTATGCTGGCAGTAGGGCTCAATGTCATCAGGCGGTTTTTACATTGAAATGTCTGGGAAATGTGAGTCACACAGCTGAGGAGTTGTGGTCAGCTCTGGAGAACCAATTTCATGAATGGTTGTCTCCACTGGACCTGAAACCAGGGAAGGCCGTGTGCGACAATGCTGCAAACCTGGGTGCGGCCCTTCGCCGGGGCAATGTCACACACGTGCCTTGTATGGCTCACGTGTTGAACCTGGTTGTCCAGCAATTTTTAGCCCACTATCCCAGACTAGATGGCCTTCTGCAGAGGGCACGGTCGCTGTGTGCTCACTTCCGCCGTTCGCATCCCGCAGCTCAGCGACTTACATCTCTACAGAAGTCGTTGGGCCTGCCACTTCACCGGCTAAAATGCGATGTGCCTACCCGGTGGAATTCAACTCTGCACATGTTGCAGCGACTGTGGCAGCACCGACAAGCCCTGGTGCAATACGTTCTGACGTATAGCCTGGGCCAACGAGATTCAGAGGTGGGGCAAATCACGCTGGAGGAGTGGTCTCAGATCAGGGACCTATGCACCCTTCTGCACAGTTTTGAAATGGCGACGAAGATGTTTAGTGCTGACGATGCCATTATCAGCATGACTATTCCGGTGATTTACATGCTGGAGCACATGTTAAACAGAATTCGGAGTCAGGTGGTGGCACAAGAGGAGGTGGAGGAAGTAGAGGAGGAGGAGTTGTATGCGGAAGGGCTAACATCTGCAAGGTCCAGACGGTCGGCAGCACCAGGGCGGCAGGCATGTGAGAGTGGGGGAGATGATTTTACCAGGGCGCATGGTAGCAGCCAAACTAGTGAGGAAGGTGCAGGAGCCCAGGAAGAAGTGGAGGACGAACTGATGGAAGACTCATCAGATGAGGGAGACCTTGATCACATTTCTGTTGTGCGAGGTTGGGGGGAGAGGACAGAGGAAGGAAGCATGATTGTTACCTCGCCACCAACACAACAGGGACTTGGTGCTCCTGGATGCGCAACACACATGAGTGCCTTCTTGCTGCACTACCTGCAACATGACCCTCGAATTGTGAGAATTAGAAATAATCCTGACTACTGGGTTGCCACACTGTTAGATTCCCGGTACAAAAGTAAATTTGCAGAAATTATTCCTGCCATAGAAAGGGATGCACGCATGCAGGAGTATCAGCAGAGACTGTTGCAGAATCTTACATGTGCTTTTCCACAAAATACCAGTGGTGCACGTAGTGAATCTCACAGTTCCAACTTGCCAACCGTGGGACCGTCAAGTGTTCAGCACTCAAACCGTAACAGAACCACAGTATCTGCTGGTAACATCAATTTTGCGGAATCATTTCACCACTTTTTTAGCCCATCCTTTGCAAGGCCACAGGAGACAAGAAGTCTGACACATAGTCAACGCCTAGAGACGATGGTACAGGAGTATCTCCAAGTAAACATTGAAGCCACGACTGTGTCACTGGACCCTTGCTCTTTTTGGGCTTCCAATCTGGATAAATGGCCGGAGCTAGCCACTTACGCCTTGGAGATCTTGTCATGCCCCGCAGCCAGCGTTCTGTCTGAACGTGTGTTCAGCGCTGCTGGTGGTGTGCTGACAGATAAGCGCACGCGGCTCTCCACTGATAATGTAGACAGACTCACGTTCATAAAGATGAACAAATCATGGATCCGAGACGACTTTTCTACCCCTGTTTCATCCTGGGGAGAGTAAAAGCTTGATGATTGGTTAAAATCACCCTACCAACCGTTTTAAGCTTTCAAATTACTAATCATGTTTATCTGTATCTTGACTGGAAAATAAATTGGGCTTTGTAGCAGTGTGCAGCACTGATCCTATTAGGCCATCTATAATAAGCTTCACCAGATTTAAAATTAAAAATAATTTTTATCTGCATCTAGCCCGGAAAATAATTTTGGGGCTCCGAGATGCGCAAGACACATAAGTGCCTTCTTGCTGCACTACCTGCAGCATGACCCTCATATTGTCAGAATTCGAAGTAATCATGACTACTGGGTTGCCACACTCTTAGATCCCCCAAACTTTTCGATCAACCTTTTCATTTTAATAAAGACCAAAAAAATGGTCATTTTTGAAATTATAAGCATTAGCAGGTTGTTAGAAACTGAAATCAAACAGTTTTCAACTCAAAACTTTATTCTAGGTGATGTTACATTTTCACATAGGACCCCTTGTTCGAAAGGAGCTTCTGAACTCTCTCGTCCATTGAATTTGTCAGGTTTTGGATGGTTTCTGCTTCAATTGTTTTGCATGAGGACAGAATACCCTCCCAGAGCTGTTGCTTAGATGTGAACTGCCTCCCGCCATCATAGACACTCCTTTTAATGATGCTCCAAAGGTTCTGAATGGGGTAGAGTTCAGGGGAGCATGGGGGTCACACCATAAGTTTGTCCCCTTTTATGCCCATATCAGCCAGAGATGCAGATGTTTTATGTGCAGCATGAGATGGTGCATTATCATGCAGAAAAATGATCTTGCTGTGAAATACACGGTTCTTCTTCTTGAACCATGGCAGGAAGTGCTGTTTGAGAAAATCCACATACATTATGGAGTTCATCTTTAGCGCCTTCAGGGATCCTAAAGGGGCCGACAATCTCTCTCCCCATGATTCCAGCCCAAAACATTACTCCACCTCCTCCTTGTTGGCGCTGTAGCCGTGTTTGCGTGGGGTGTCCATCAACCAGCCATCCTCCACTCCATTCATCTGGACCATCGAGCGCTGCACGGCACTCATCCGTGAACAAAACAGTTTTGAAATCAGTCTTCATGTAATGTTTGGCCCACTGGAGCCGTTTCTGCTTGTGTGAAGTGGATAGAGGAGGTCGACAGGATGGCGTATGCACAGCTGCAAACCTCTGAAGGACCCTGCATCTTGTTGTTCGGGGGACGTTGGAGGCACAAGCAGCTTCAAAAACTTGTCTGCTGCTATGACAAGGCTTTTTTGCCGCTGCTCTTTCAACCTGACGTAATTGCCTGTAGGAAAGAGTCCTCAATTTGCGCTTATCAGCACGCACACGTGTGTACTGTGAATCAGCTACATACTTCTTGATTGCCAAGACACTTCATCCTGATCATCGCACAATGTTGATTGTAGTCATGCCTTGACCTAAACACTCCACAATTTGTTGCTTCTCAGCAGCCGACACATCCTTTTTCTTTCCCATTTTGGCAGAAAATGTAGGCTGCTTAATAATGTGAGAGAGCCTTCTTAAGTAGTCTTGCCTTTCATTGGACACACCTGCCAAACTAATTAGCACAGGTGTCTGCAATTGCTTACAGTGATATAAAGAGCCCTGACACACATCACCATCAATGAGTTTAACTGACAAACAAACAAATTCTTCCCTTATCACTCCTAAACACTTTTTGCATAATAATTTGGAACGCGGTGTACATGTGCTTTTCCACAAAACACCAGTGGTTCACGTAGTGAATCTTACAGTTCTAACTTGCCAACCGTGGTCTGTATGGAATTGTTCAATAAAGGGCCCAAAATTAAGATAACATAGATGGGAGAGGTCTCTATGAATAGGAATTCCTAAGTATTTGATACCCTGTGAGGGCCAGGCAAAGGGAAAGTTGGACTGGATGGAATCCTATATGGATTTAGGGAGGGAGACATCGAGGGTCTCAGACTTCGCTGCATTGATTTTAAAATTTTACCATGTAACAAAGTGATCTATTTCAGCCATAACAGCAGGGATGGATATATGTGATTGAGTGATATATACTAGGACATCATCAGCAAATAGAGAGCACTTGTACTCGGTGCCTCCCACCTCAATCCACCTAATATTGGGGTTATGGCGAATTGATGAGAGCAGGTGCTCCGTCACTAGGATGTATAAGAGAGGGGACAGAGGACATCCCTGCCTTGTCCCATTGGTGATTGTGAAAGGTGATGAAAATGTTCTGACGCACCCCCTGGGCCTTGGGACACCCGGAGCCGGACCCTTTTTGGTGGATGCTGGTGGTTGTAGTCTTCGTGGCGGCGATCCGGTTCCGTGGCTCAGGGCGGTCAAACCAGTGGCGGAACTATTTATGTGGTTTTGATGTTTAAATGTCCGACTACGCCACCCGTGGATTGCGGTCAGAGTGAACCGCCGCTACAGGGCAGACCGCTAAGGCTGGTGTTGTGGGTGCAGCAGAGCGTAGCATAACTCCCCACGGGAGGAGTATAGCCTCAGGGCAGTGTATGCGGAGGATGGGGGTGATGGTGCAGGGCAGCAGCAGTAACGACACGGAGTCAGTGATGCAGTTCAGGGCCTTTACTCACAGTTCTTATTATCCAGACCACGTCTGCAGGTAACGGCTGCCCAAGTCGTACTGTGCTCATCAGGTGAGGGGCTCAGACAACTCCCAGATAACTTTGGAGCGCTTCACAGGACCCCCTTTGTGTGTCCTTTGTCTGGCCTTTCTTACCAACACTTCTGTCCGGCTGCCTCGGGCCTCCTCTTGGTAAACTTGGCGCCAGTTTCCCTGACCCTATGTGGTGCCTTCCTAGCGGGTGGAGCAAGGGGCTGCGCCACATAAAATGTCAGAGCCTCCGGTTTCTAGCTGAGGGTCGTTTCCTGCCTCCACTAGTTCGGGGACCGGTCTCCCCCTTTGGCCTGACCCATCCACGCAGGTGGATTCGGGCGTGCGGTGGCGACTCGCCCGTCCGCACCCCTGGGATCCCTTCATTCCTCGTTCCTGGAGCCTTCTCCGCTCCTCTTCCTTCCTTCTCCCTCTTGCAGGCCTGGGCCTCTGTTACTAGGCCCGCCTCCGGAGCAGAGCTCATGCAGAGCCCCTGCTCCCTGACACTTCTGCTCAGACTTCTCTGCACTGAACTAAGATGGTGCCCACCTTTTATACTCCCTTCTCAATGCACCCAGGAACTGCTTCTTACCTGCTCCTGCACTGCAGGGTTCCCCTTCCTCAGTGTTCCCTCCCCCCACTCCAGCCAGGGACAGGGACTGTCGTGCCCATCTCAGCTGCATATTGGTCGCCCTGCCCCACGGCAATGTGGTGTAATGCATGCAGGTGTCGGGTCCTGATCCACACTCCATCCTTATCTGAGAGTGAGATATCACACCTCTGGGTGAGGTGCAATACGTCTGTAGCAACCGAGCCCTCGGTGCTACAGTTCCATTTATCTTCAGCCTAGGTGACGTATTGTGATACAGGGCCGTGATTTTGGCTATAAAAGGGTCCCCTAGACCCCTACCCCAAGCTTTTTAAGAGAATCATATATGGCGTGCCAGGAGACTCTATGGAATGCTTTCTCAGCATCCAATGAGAGTATCTACTTACAAATTTTTAACTGCATCTAGCCCAGGAAATACTTTGTGCCTAGTAGCAGTGTCTGCTAGTCAGCGGATTATCCCGGCTGTTAAGCAAGCTACACCACCTGTAGTTTGGACACTTAATTTTTTCAAAGGAAATGCTTCGGGACCACGGGATACTTAGTGAAGAGCATCAGGAGGCACCCCAAGGCATAGGGGCTGGGACTGGCACTAGGATGCCTTGCGGTGGACAGCCGAGCTCGATCCTTATAAAAGCTTTTTAACTGCAGCAGCTTTAGTGGACGCTACTGGAGCTGGAATTACGCGGCTGCTGGCATGAGACTTGCCCTCCAATAGATCCTTGTAAATGGATTTAAAGTGTATTCATTCAAATTAGTGGGACAATTTAAATTAAAAAGCTTAGAGCTGACTCCACCACAGGGGGGCTCTCTCGACCCACCAGCGGACAGGCACCAGTATTGGGAGAGGGGGGCTGGCCGTCAGGGTTCACCGCGGCTCTGGCACAAACCCGGCGACACGGAGGTGGCACGGGCAAGAGCGGACTGGCCGTGTCGGCTTCTCACTTTTTGGATTTTAGAAGGGCATGACATGCCTATATCTGTGTCTCCCCCTCCTTTTACTCCTCCACCTCTTTTCTTTTCACATGACTATATGTACTTGTCACTTTTCCATGTGTTAGTTGTGTCTTCTGAGCAGTTTGTCAGCTTTTGGACACCTTTGAAGGTGTTTTCTATGTGTTTCTATGTGTTTTTGTTTGCTGCCATTGGTTTTAACGGTGTTCGAAGGTGTTCGACGAACAGTTCGACGAACAGTTCGGCGAACACACGGGTGTTCGACGAACCGAACCGAACTCGAACACTACGGGGGTGGCTCAACACTACTGATAAACCCCCGAAAAATGACTAAGTCCAAAAAAAAAAATTTTTTATACTTTTTTCAATTTTACCCCCGTGGGATATATATTCTACCCACACACATTTGGAACTCTCCTGGGGTACCCTCACACATATTATTCCCTCATTTAGTGGATATTTTCACAAAAAAGTGAAATTTTCAAAAATCCAGAAAATTGGCTGAAAACAACTAAATAACAAGGACTCATTGGGCGAATCGCTCTGGAACTGAAATCGGAACACTCACTGACATTTCCCCTATCTGAAAGTCTGATAAACGCCGGAAAAATGACTAAATCCCCCCCAAAAAAATGTTCAACTTTTTTCAATTTTACCCCCGCGGGATATATATTCTACCCACACACATTTGGAACTCTTCTGTGGTACCCTCACACATATTATTCCCTCATTTAGTGGACATTTTCACAAAAAAGTGAAATTTTCAAAAATCCAGAAAATTGGCTGAAAACGACTAAATATCAAGGACTCATTGGGCGAATCGCTCTGGAACTGAAATCGGAACGCTAACTGACATTTGCCCTATCTGAAAGTCTGATAAACCCCCGAAAAATGACAGTCCAAAAAAAAAAATTTTTTATACTTTTTTCAATTTTACCCCCGTGGGATAAATATTCTACCCACACACATTTGGAACTCTCCTGGGGTACCCTCACACATATTATTTCCTCATTAAGTGGATATTTTCACAAAAAAAGTGAAATTTTCAAAAATCCAGAAAATTGGCTGAAAATGACTAAATATCAAGGACTCATTGGGCGAATCGCTCTGGAACTGAAATTGGAACGCTCACTGACATTTCCCCTATCTGAAAGTCTGATAAATGCCGGAAAAATGACTAAATCCCCCCCAAAAAATTTTTTCAACTTTTTTCAATTTTACCCCCGCGGGATATATATTCTACCCACACACATTTGGAACTCTTCTGTGGTACCCTCACACATATTATTCCCTCATTTAGTGGACATTTTCACAAAAAAGTGAAATTTTCAAAAATCCAGAAAATTTGCTGAAAACGAATAAATATCAAGGACTCATTGGGCGAATCGCTCTGGAACTGAAATCGGAACGCTAACTGACATTTGCCCTATCTGAAAGTCTGATAAACCCCCGAAAAATGACTAAGTCCAAAAAAAAAAAATTTTTATACTTTTTTCAATTTTACCCCCCGTGGGATATATATTCTACCCACACACATTTGGAACTCTCCTGGGGTACCCTCACACATATTATTCCCTCATTTAGTGGATATTTTTACAAAAAAGTGAAATTTTCAAGAATCCAGAAAATTGGCAGAAAACGACTAAATATCAAGGAATCATTGGGCGAATCGCTCTGGAACTGAAATCGGAATTCTCACTGACATTTCCCCTATCTGAAAGTCTGATAAACGCCGGAAAAATTACTAAGTCCAAAAAAAATTTTTTTTTAACTTTCTTCAATTTTACCCCCGTGGGATATATATTCTTCCCACACACATTTGGAACTCTCCTGGGGTACCCTCACACATATTATTCCCTCATTTAGTGGATATTTTCACAAAAAAGTGAAATTTTCAAAAATCCAGAAAATTGGCTGAAAACGACTAAATATCAAGGACTCATGGGGCGAATCGCTCTGGAACTGAAATTGGAATGCTCACTGACATTTCCCCTATCTGAAAGTCTGATAAACGCCGGAAAAATGACTAAGTCCAAAAAAAAATTTTTTTCAACCTTTTTCAATTTTACCCCCGTGGGATATACATTCTACCCACACACATTTGGAACTCTCCTGGGGTACCCTCACACATATTATTCCCTCATTTAGTGGATATTTTCACAAAAAAGTGAAATTTTCAAAAATCCAGAAAATTGGCTGAAAACAACTAAATAACAAGGACTCAATGGGCGAATCGCTCTGGAACTGAAATCGGAACACTCACTGACATTTCCCCTCTCTGAAAGTCTGATAAACGCCGGAAAAATGACTAAATCCCCCGCAAAATTTTTTTAAACTTTTTTCAATTTTACCCCCGCGGGATATATATTCTACCCACACACATTTGGAACTCTCCTGGGGTACCCTCACACATATTATTCCCTCATTTAGTGGATATTTTCACAAAAAAGTGAAATTTTCAAAAATCCAGAAAATTGGCTGAAAACAACTAAATAACAAGGACTCATTGGGCGAATCGCTCTGGAACTGAAATTGGAACACTCACTGACATTTCCCCTATCTGAAAGTCTGATAAACGCTGGAAAAATGACTAAATCCCCCCCAAAAAATTTTTTCAACTTTTTTCAATTTTACCCCCGCGGGATATATATTCTACCCACACACATTTGGAACTCTTCTGTGGTACCCTCACACATATTATTCCCTCATTTAGTGGACATTTTCACAAAAAAGTGAAATTTTCAAAAATCCAGAAAATTTGCTGAAAACGAATAAATATCAAGGACTCATTGGGCGAATCGCTCTGGAACTGAAATCGGAACGCTAACTGACATTTGCCCTATCTGAAAGTCTGATAAAACCCCGAAAAATGACTAAGTCCAAAAAAAAAAATTTTTTTAACTTTCTTCAATTTTACCCCCGTGGGATATACATTCTTCCCACACACATTTGGAACTCTCCTGGGGTACCCTCACACATATTATTCCCTCATTTAGTGGATATTTTCACAAAAAAGTGAAATTTTCAAAAATCCAGAAAATTGGCTGAAAACGACTAAATATCAAGGAATCATGGGGCGAATCGCTCTGGAACTGAAATTGGAACGCTCACTGACATTTCCCCTCTCTGAAAGTCTGATAAACGCCGGAAAAATGACTAAGTCCAAAAAAGTTTTTTTTCAACCTTTTTCAATTTTACCCCCGTGGGATATACATTCTACCCACACACATTTGGAACTCTCCTGGGGTACCCTCACACATATTATTCCCTCATTTAGTGGATATTTTCACAAAAAAGTGAAATTTTCAAAAATCCAGAAAATTGGCTGAAAACACCTAAATAACAAGGACTCATTGGGCGAATCGCTCTGGAACTGAAATCGGAACACTCACTGACATTTCCCCTCTCTGAAAGTCTGATAAACGCCGGAAAAATGACTAAATCCCCCCAAAAAATTTTTTAAACTTTTTTCAATTTTACCCCCGCGGGATATATATTCTACCCACACACATTTGGAACTCTCCTGGGGTACCCTCACATATATTATTCCCTCATTTAGTAGATATTTTCACAAAAAAGTGAAATTTTCAAAAATCCAGAAAATTGGCTGAAAACAACTAAATAACAAGGACTCATTGGGCGAATCGCTCTGGAACTGAAATCGGAACACTCACTGACATTTCCCCTATCTGAAAGTCTGATAAACGCCGGAAAAATAACTAAATCCCCCCCAAAAAATTTTTTCAACTTTTTTCAATTTTACCCCCGCGGGATATATATTCTACCCACACACATTTGGAACTCTTCTGTGGTACCCTCACACATATTATTCCCTCATTTAGTGGACATTTTCACAAAAAAGTGAAATTTTCAAAAATCCAGAAAATTAGCAGAAAACGACTAAATATCAAGGACTCATTGGGCGAATCGCTCTGGAACTGAAATCGGAACGCTCACTGACATTTCCCCTATCTGAAAGTCTGATAAACGCCGGAAAAATGACTAAGTCCAAAAAAAAAAATTTTTCAACTTTTTTCAATTTTACCCCCGTGGGATATATATTCTTCCCACACACATTTGTAACTCTCCTGGGGTACCCTCACACATATTATTCCCTCATTTAGTGGATATTTTCACAAAAAAGTGAAATTTTCAAAAATCCAGAAAATTGGCAGAAAACGACTAAATATCAAGGAATCATGGGGCGAATCGCTCTGGAACTGAAATTGGAACGCTCACTGACATTTCCCCTATCTGAAAGTCTGATAAACGCCGGAAAAATGACTAAATCCCACCCAAAAAATTTTTAAACTTTTTTCAATTTTACCCCCGCGGGATATATATTCTACCCACACACATTTGGAACTCTCCTGGGGTACCCTCACACATATTACTCCCTCATTTAGTGAATATTTTCACAAAAAAGTGAAATTTTCAAAAATCCAGAAAATTGGCTGAAAACGACTAAATATCAAGGACTCATTGGGCGAATCGCTCTGGAACTGAAATCGGAACGATCACTGACATTCGCCCTATCTGAAAGTCTGATAAACGCCGGAAAAATGACTAAGTCCAAAAAAAAAATTTTTTCAACTTTTTTCAATTTTACCCCCGTGGGATATATATTCTTCCCACACACATTTGGAACTCTCCTGGGGTACCCTCACATATAGTATTCCCTCATTTAGTAGATATTTTCACAAAAAAGTGAAATTTTCAAAAATCCAGAAAATTGGCTGAAAACAACTAAATAACAAGGACTCAATGGGCGAATCGCTCTGGAACTGAAATCGGAACACGCACTGACATTTCCCCTCTCTGAAAGTCTGATAAACGCCGGAAAAATGACTAAATCCCCCGCAAAATTTTTTTAAACTTTTTTCAATTTTACCCCCGCGGGATATATATTCTACCCACACACATTTGGAACTCTCCTGGGGTACCCTCACACATATTATTCCCTCATTTAGTGGATATTTTCACAAAAAAGTGAAATTTTCAAAAATCCAGAAAATTGGCAGAAAACGACAAAATATCAAGGACTCATTGGGCGAATCGCTCTGGAACTGAAATCGGAATGCTCACTGACATTTCCCCTATCTGAAAGTCTGATAAACGCCGGAAAAATGACTAAGTCCAAAAAAAAATTTTTTTTAATTTTCTTCAATTTTACCCCCGTGGGATATATATTCTTCCGACACACATTTGGAACTCTCCTGGGGTACCCTCACACATATTATTCCCTCATTTAGTGGATATTTTCACAAAAAAAGTGAAATTTTCAAAAATCCAGAAAATTGGCAGAAAACGACAAAATATCAAGGACTCATTGGGCGAATCGCTCTGGAACTGAAATCGGAATGCTCACTGACATTTCCCCTATCTGAAAGTCTGATAAACGCCGGAAAAATGACTAAGTCCAAAAAAAAAAATTTTTTCAACTTTTTTCAATTTTACCCCCGCGGGATATATATTCTACCCACACACATTTGGAACTCTCCTGGGCTACCCTCACACATATTATTCCCTCATTTAGTGGATATTTTCACAAAAAAGTGAAATTTTCAAAAATCCAGAAAATTGGCTGAAAACAACTAAATAACAAGGACTCATTGGGCGAATCGCTCTGGAACTGAAATCGGAACACTCACTGACATTTCCCCTATCTGAAAGTCTGATAAACGCCGGAAAAATGACTAAATCCCCCCCAAAAAATTTTTTCAACTTTTTTCAATTTTACCCCCGCGGGATATATATTCTACCCACACACATTTGGAACTCTTCTGTGGTACCCTCACACATATTATTCCCTCATTTAGTGGACATTTTCACAAAAAAGTGAAATTTTCAAAAATCCAGAAAATTAGCAGAAAACGACTAAATATCAAGGACTCATTGGGCGAATCGCTCTGGAACTGAAATCGGAACGCTCACTGACATTTCCCCTATCTGAAAGTCTGATAAACGCCGGAAAAATGACTAAGTCCAAAAAAAAAAATTTTTCAACTTTTTTCAATTTTACCCCCGTGGGATATATATTCTTCCCACACACATTTGTAACTCTCCTGGGGTACCCTCACACATATTATTCCCTCATTTAGTGGATATTTTCACAAAAAAGTGAAATTTTCAAAAATCCAGAAAATTGGCAGAAAACGACTAAATATCAAGGAATCATGGGGCGAATCGCTCTGGAACTGAAATTGGAACGCTCACTGACATTTCCCCTATCTGAAAGTCTGATAAACGCCGGAAAAATGACTAAATCCCACCCAAAAAATTTTTAAACTTTTTTCAATTTTACCCCCGCGGGATATATATTCTACCCACACACATTTGGAACTCTCCTGGGGTACCCTCACACATATTACTCCCTCATTTAGTGAATATTTTCACAAAAAAGTGAAATTTTCAAAAATCCAGAAAATTGGCTGAAAACGACTAAATATCAAGGACTCATTGGGCGAATCGCTCTGGAACTGAAATCGGAACGATCACTGACATTCGCCCTATCTGAAAGTCTGATAAACGCCGGAAAAATGACTAAGTCCAAAAAAAAAATTTTTTCAACTTTTTTCAATTTTACCCCCGTGGGATATATATTCTTCCCACACACATTTGGAACTCTCCTGGGGTACCCTCACATATAGTATTCCCTCATTTAGTAGATATTTTCACAAAAAAGTGAAATTTTCAAAAATCCAGAAAATTGGCTGAAAACAACTAAATAACAAGGACTCAATGGGCGAATCGCTCTGGAACTGAAATCGGAACACTCACTGACATTTCCCCTCTCTGAAAGTCTGATAAACGCCGGAAAAATGACTATATCCCCCGCAAAATTTTTTTAAACTTTTTTCAATTTTACCCCCGCGGGATATATATTCTACCCACACACATTTGGAACTCTCCTGGGGTACCCTCACACATATTATTCCCTCATTTAGTGAATATTTTCACAAAAAAGTGAAATTTTCAAAAATCCAGAAAATTGGCTGAAAACGACTAAATGTCAAGGACTCATTGGGCGAATCGCTCTGGAACTGAAATCGGAACGCTCACTGACATTCGCCCTATCTGAAAGTCTGATAAACGCCGGAAAAATGACTAAGTCAAAAAAAATTTTTTTTTCAACTTTCTTCAATTTTACCCCCGTGGGATATATATTCTTCCGACACACATTTGGAACTCTCCTGGGGTACCCTCACACATATTATTCCCTCATTTAGTGGATATTTTCACAAAAAAGTGAAATTTTCAAAAATCCAGAAAATTGGCAGAAAACGACAAAATATCAAGGACTCATTGGGCGAATCGCTCTGGAACTGAAATCGGAATGCTCACTGACATTTCCCCTATCTGAAAGTCTGATAAACGCCGGAAAAATGACTAAGTCCAAAAAAAAATTTTTTTTAATTTTCTTCAATTTTACCCCCGTGGGATATATATTCTTCCGACACACATTTGGAACTCTCCTGGGGTACCCTCACACATATTATTCCCTCATTTAGTGGATATTTTCACAAAAAAGTGAAATTTTCAAAAATCCAGAAAATTGGCAGAAAACGACAAAATATCAAGGACTCATTGGGCGAATCGCTCTGGAACTGAAATCGGAATGCTCACTGACATTTCCCCTATCTGAAAGTCTGATAAACGCCGGAAAAATGACTAAGTCCAAAAAAAAAAATTTTTTCAACTTTTTTCAATTTTACCCCCGCGGGATATATATTCTACCCACACACATTTGGAACTCTTCTGTGGTACCCTCACACATATTATTCCCTCATTTAGTGGACATTTTCACAAAAAAGTGAAATTTTCAAAAATCCAGAAAATTTGCTGAAAACGAATAAATATCAAGGACTCATTGGGCGAATCGCTCTGGAACTGAAATCGGAACGCTAACTGACATTTGCCCTATCTGAAAGTCTGATAAACCCCCGAAAAATGACTAAGTCCAAAAAAAAAAATTTTTTTAACTTTCTTCAATTTTACCCCCGTGGGATATATATTCTTCCCACACACATTTGGAACTCTCCTGGGGTACCCTCACACATATTATTCCCTCATTTAGTGGATATTTTCACAAAAAAGTGAAATTTTCAAAAATCCAGAAAATTGGCTGAAAAAGACTAAATATCAAGGAATCATGGGGCGAATCGCTCTGGAACTGAAATTGGAACGCTCACTGACATTTCCCCTATCTGAAAGTCTGATAAACGCCGGAAAAATGACTAAATCCCACCCAAAAAATTTTTAAACTTTTTTCAATTTTACCCCCGCGGGATATATATTCTACCCACACACATTTGGAACTCTCCTGGGGTACCCTCACACATATTATTCCCTCATTTAGTGGACATTTTCACAAAAAAGTGAAATTTTCAAAAATCCAGAAAATTGGCAGAAAATGACTAAATATCAAGGACTCATTGGGCGAATCGCTCTGGAACTGAAATCGGAACGCTCACTGACATTTCCCCTATCTGAAAGTCTGATAAACGCCGGAAAAATGACTAAGTCCAAAAAAAAAATTTTTTCAACTTTTTTCAATTTTACCCCCGTGGGATATACATTCTCCCCACACACATTTGGAACTCTCCTGGGGTACCCTCACACATATTATTCCCTCATTTAGTGGATATTTTCACAAAAAAGTGAAATTTTCAAAAATCCAGAAAATTGGCTGAAAACACCTAAATAACAAGGACTCATTGGGCGAATCGCTCTGGAACTGAAATCGGAACACTCACTGACATTTCCCCTCTCTGAAAGTCTGATAAACGCCGGAAAAATGACTAAATCCCCCCAAAAAAATTTTTAAACTTTTTTCAATTTTACCCCCGCGGGATATATATTCTACCCACACACATTTGGAACTCTCCTGGGGTACCCTCACATATATTATTCCCTCATTTAGTAGATATTTTCACAAAAAAGTGAAATTTTCAAAAATCCAGAAAATTGGCTGAAAACAACTAAATAACAAGGACTCATTGGGCGAATCGCTCTGGAACTGAAATCGGAACACTCACTGACATTTCCCCTATCTGAAAGTCTGATAAACGCCGGAAAAATGACTAAATCCCCCCCAAAAAATTTTTTCAACTTTTTTCAATTTTACCCCCGCGGGATATATATTCTACCCACACACATTTGGAACTCTTCTGTGGTACCCTCACACATATTATTCCCTCATTTAGTGGACATTTTCACAAAAAAGTGAAATTTTCAAAAATCCAGAAAATTGGCAGAAAACGACTAAATATCAAGGACTCATTGGGCGAATCGCTCTGGAACTGAAATCGGAACGCTCACTGACATTTCCCCTATCTGAAAGTCTGATAAACGCCGGAAAAATGACTAAGTCCAAAAAAAAAATTTTTTCAACTTTTTTCAATTTTACCCCCGTGGGATATATATTCTTCCCACACACATTTGGAACTCTCCTGGGGTACCCTCACATATAGTATTCCCTCATTTAGTAGATATTTTCACAAAAAAGTGAAATTTTCAAAAATCCAGAAAATTGGCTGAAAACAACTAAATAACAAGGACTCAATGGGCGAATCGCTCTGGAACTGAAATCGGAACACTCACTGACATTTCCCCTCTCTGAAAGTCTGATAAACGCCGGAAAAATGACTAAATCCCCCGCAAAATTTTTTTAAACTTTTTTCAATTTTACCCCCGCGGGATATATATTCTACCCACACACATTTGGAACTCTCCTGGGTACCCTCACACATATTATTCCCTCATTTAGTGGATATTTTCACAAAAAAGTGAAATTTTCAAAAATCCAGAAAATTGGCAGAAAACGACAAAATATCAAGGACTCATTGGGCGAATCGCTCTGGAACTGAAATCGGAATGCTCACTGACATTTCCCCTATCTGAAAGTCTGATAAACGCCGGAAAAATGACTAAGTCCAAAAAAAAATTTTTTTTAATTTTCTTCAATTTTACCCCCGTGGGATATATATTCTTCCGACACACATTTGGAACTCTCCTGGGGTACCCTCACACATATTATTCCCTCATTTAGTGGATATTTTCACAAAAAAGTGAAATTTTCAAAAATCCAGAAAATTGGCAGAAAACGACAAAATATCAAGGACTCATTGGGCGAATCGCTCTGGAACTGAAATCGGAATGCTCACTGACATTTCCCCTATCTGAAAGTCTGATAAACGCCGGAAAAATGACTAAGTCCAAAAAAAAAAATTTTTTCAACTTTTTTCAATTTTACCCCCGCGGGATATATATTCTACCCACACACATTTGGAACTCTCCTGGGCTACCCTCACACATATTATTCCCTCATTTAGTGGATATTTTCACAAAAAAGTGAAATTTTCAAAAATCCAGAAAATTGGCTGAAAACAACTAAATAACAAGGACTCATTGGGCGAATCGCTCTGGAACTGAAATCGGAACACTCACTGACATTTCCCCTATCTGAAAGTCTGATAAACGCTGGAAAAATGACTAAATCCCCCCCAAAAAATTTTTTCAACTTTTTTCAATTTTACCCCCGCGGGATATATATTCTACCCACACACATTTGGAACTCTCCTGGGGTACCCTCACATATATTATTCCCTCATTTAGTAGATATTTTCACAAAAAAGTGAAATTTTCAAAAATCCAGAAAATTGGCTGAAAACAACTAAATAACAAGGACTCATTGGGCGAATCGCTCTGGAACTGAAATCGGAACACTCACTGACATTTCCCCTATCTGAAAGTCTGATAAACGCCGGAAAAATGACTAAATCCCCCCCAAAAAATTTTTTCAACTTTTTTCAATTTTACCCCCGCGGGATATATATTCTACCCACACACATTTGGAACTCTTCTGTGGTACCCTCACACATATTATTCCCTCATTTAGTGGACATTTTCACAAAAAAGTGAAATTTTCAAAAATCCAGAAAATTGGCAGAAAACGACTAAATATCAAGGACTCATTGGGCGAATCGCTCTGGAACTGAAATCGGAACGCTCACTGACATTTCCCCTATCTGAAAGTCTGATAAACGCCGGAAAAATGACTAAGTCGAAAAAAAAAATTTTTTCAACTTTTTTCAATTTTACCCCCGTGGGATATATATTCTTCCCACACACATTTGGAACTCTCCTGGGGTACCCTCACACATATTATTCCCTCATTTAGTGGATATTTTCACAAAAAAGTGAAATTTTCAAAAATCCAGAAAATTGGCAGAAAACGACTAAATATCAAGGACTCATTGGGCGAATCGCTCTGGAACTGAAATCGGAATGCTCACTGACATTTCCCCTATCTGAAAGTCTGATAAACGCCGGAAAAATGACTAAGTCCAAAAAAAATTTTTTTTCAACTTTTTTCAATTTTACCCCCGTGGGATATATATTCTACCCACACACATTTGGAACTCTCCTGGGGTACCCTCACATATATTATTCCCTCATTTAGTAGATATTTTCACAAAAAAGTGAAATTTTCAAAAATCCAGAAAATTGGCTGAAAACAACTAAATAACAAGGACTCATTGGGCGAATCGCTCTGGAATTGAAATCGGAACACTCACTGACATTTCCCCTATCTGAAAGTCTGATAAACGCCGGAAAAATGACTAAATCCCCCCCCCAAAATTTTTTCAACTTTTTTCAATTTTACCCCCGCGGGATATATATTCTACCCACACACATTTGGAACTCTTCTGTGGTACCCTCACACATATTATTCCCTCATTTAGTGGACATTTTCACAAAAAAGTGAAATTTTCAAAAATCCAGAAAATTGGCAGAAAACGACTAAATATCAAGGACTCATTGGGCGAATCGCTCTGGAACTGAAATCGGAATGCTCACTGACATTTCCCCTATCTGAAAGTCTGATAAACGCCGGAAAAATGACTAAGTCCAAAAAAAAAATTTTTTCAACTTTTTTCAATTTTACCCCCGTGGGATATATATTCTTCCCACACACATTTGGAACTCTCCTGGGGTACCCTCACACATATTATTCCCTCATTTAGTGGATATTTTCACAAAAAAGTGAAATTTTCAAAAATCCAGAAAATTGGCAGAAAACGACTAAATATCAAGGACTCATTGGGCGAATCGCTCTGTAACTGAAATCGGAACGCTCACTGACATTTCCCCTATCTGAAAGTCTGATAAACGCCGGAAAAATGACTAAGTCCAAAAAAAATTTTTTTTCAACTTTTTTCAATTTTACCCCCGTGGGATATATATTCTACCCACACACATTTGGAACTCTCCTGGGGTACCCTCACATATATTATTCCCTCATTTAGTAGATATTTTCACAAAAAAGTGAAATTTTCAAAAATCCAGAAAATTGGCTGAAAACAACTAAATAACAAGGACTCATTGGGCGAATCGCTCTGGAACTGAAATCGGAATGCTCACTGACATTTGCCCTATCTGAAAGTCTGATAAACCCCCGAAAAATGACTAAGTCCAAAAAAAAAAATTTTTTATACTTTATTCAATTTTACCCCCTGTGGGATATATATTCTACCCACACACATTTGGAACTCTCCTGGGGTACCCTCACACATATTATTCCCTCATTTAGTGGATATTTTTACAAAAAAGTGAAATTTTCAAAAATCCAGAAAATTGGCAGAAAACGACTAAATATCAAGGACTCATTGGGCGAATCGCTCTGGAACTGAAATCGGAATGCTCACTGACATTTCCCCTATCTGAAAGTCTGATAAACGCCGGAAAAATGACTAAGTCCAAAAAAATTTTTTTTTTAACTTTCTTCAATTTTACCCCCGTGGGATATATATTCTTCCCACACACATTTGGAACTCTCCTGGGGTACCCTCACACATATTATTCCCTCATTTACTGGATATTTTCACAAAAAAGTGAAATTTTCAAAAATCCAGAAAATTGGCTGAAAACGACTAAATATCAAGGACTCATGGGGCGAATCGCTCTGGAACTGAAATTGGAACGCTCACTGACATTTCCCCTATCTGAAAGTCTGATAAACGCCGGAAAAATGACTAAGTCCAAAAAAAAATTTTTTTCAAATTTTTCAATTTTACCCCGTGGGATATATATTCTACCCACACACATTTGGAACTCTCCTGGGGTACCCTCACACATATTATTCCCTCATTTAGTGGATATTTTCACAAAAAAGTGAAATTTTTGAAAAATCCAGAAAATTGGCAGAAAACGACTAAATATCATGGACTCATTGGGCGAATCGCTCTGGAACTGAAATCGGAACGCTCACTAACATTCGCCCTATCTGAAAGTCTGATAAACGCCGGAAAAATGACTAAGTCCAAAAAAAAAATTTTTTCAACTTTTTTCAATTTTACCCCCGTGGGATATATATTCTTCCCACACACATTTGGAACTCTCCTGGGGTACCCTCACACATATTATTCCCTCATTTAGTGGATATTTTCACAAAAAAGTGAAATTTTCAAAAATCCAGAAAATTGGCAGAAAACGACTAAATATCATGGACTCATTGGGCGAATCGCTCTGGAACTGAAATCGGAACGCTCACTGACATTTCCCCTATCTGTAAGTCTGATAAACGCCGGAAAAATGACTAAATCCCCCCAAAAAAATGTTTTCAACTTTTTCAATTTTACCCCCGCGGGATATTTATTCTACCCACACACATTTGGAACTCTTCTGTGGTACCCTCACACATATTATTCCATCATTTAGTGGACATTTTCACAAAAAAGTGAAATGTTCAAAAATCCAGAAAATTGGCTGAAAACGAATAAATATCAAGCACTCATTGGTCGAATCGCTCTGGAACTGAAATCGGAACGCTAACTGACATTTGCCCTATCTGAAAGTCTGATAAACCCCCGAAAAATGACTAAGTCCAAAAAAAAAAATTTTTTATACTTTTTTCAATTTTACCCCCCGTGGGATATATATTCTACCCACACACATTTGGAACTCTCCTGGGGTACCCTCACACATATTATTCCCTCATTTAGTGGATATTTTTACAAAAAAGTGAAATTTTCAAAAATCCAGAAAATTGGCAGAAAACGACTAAATATCAAGGACTCATTGGGCGAATCGCTCTGGAACTGAAATCGGAATGCTCACTGACATTTCCCCTATCTGAAAGTCTGATAAACGCCGGAAAAATGACTAAGTCCAAAAAAAAAATTTTTTCAACTTTTTTCAATTTTACCCCCGTGGGATATATATTCTTCCCACACACATTTGGAACTCTCCTGGGGTACCCTCACACATATTATTCCCTCATTTAGTGGATATTTTCACAAAAAAGTGAAATTTTCAAAAATCCAGAAAATTGGCAGAAAACGACTAAATATCAAGGACTCATTGGGCGAATCGCTCTGTAACTGAAATCGGAACGCTCACTGACATTTCCCCTATCTGAAAGTCTGATAAACGCCGGAAAAATGACTAAGTCCAAAAAAAATTTTTTTTCAACTTTTTTCAATTTTACCCCCGTGGGATATATATTCTACCCACACACATTTGGAACTCTCCTGGGGTACCCTCACATATATTATTCCCTCATTTAGTAGATATTTTCACAAAAAAGTGAAATTTTCAAAAATCCAGAAAATTGGCTGAAAACAACTAAATAACAAGGACTCATTGGGCGAATCGCTCTGGAACTGAAATCGGAATGCTCACTGACATTTGCCCTATCTGAAAGTCTGATAAACCCCCGAAAAATGACTAAGTCCAAAAAAAAAAATTTTTTATACTTTATTCAATTTTACCCCCTGTGGGATATATATTCTACCCACACACATTTGGAACTCTCCTGGGGTACCCTCACACATATTATTCCCTCATTTAGTGGATATTTTTACAAAAAAGTGAAATTTTCAAAAATCCAGAAAATTGGCAGAAAACGACTAAATATCAAGGACTCATTGGGCGAATCGCTCTGGAACTGAAATCGGAATGCTCACTGACATTTCCCCTATCTGAAAGTCTGATAAACGCCGGAAAAATGACTAAGTCCAAAAAAATTTTTTTTTTAACTTTCTTCAATTTTACCCCCGTGGGATATATATTCTTCCCACACACATTTGGAACTCTCCTGGGGTACCCTCACACATATTATTCCCTCATTTACTGGATATTTTCACAAAAAAGTGAAATTTTCAAAAATCCAGAAAATTGGCTGAAAACGACTAAATATCAAGGACTCATGGGGCGAATCGCTCTGGAACTGAAATTGGAACGCTCACTGACATTTCCCCTATCTGAAAGTCTGATAAACGCCGGAAAAATGACTAAGTCCAAAAAAAAAATTTTTTCAACTTTTTTCAATTTTACCCCCGTGGGATATATATTCTTAACACACACATTTGGAACTCTCCTGGGGTACCCTCACACATATTATTCCCTCATTTAGTGGATATTTTCACAAAAAAGTGAAATTTTCAAAAATCCAGAAAATTGGCTGAAAACAACTAAATAACAAGGACTCATTGGGCGAATCGCTCTGGAACTGAAATCGGAACACTCACTGACATTTCCCCTCTCTGAAAGTCTGATAAACGCCGGAAAAATGACTAAGTCCAAAAAAAATTTTTTTTCAACTTTTTTCAATTTTACCCCCGTGGGATATATATTCTACCCACACACATTTGGAACTCTCCTGGGGTACCCTCACATATATTATTCCCTCATTTAGTAGATATTTTCACAAAAAAGTGAAATTTTCAAAAATCCAGAAAATTGGCTGAAAACAACTAAATAACAAGGACTCATTGGGCGAATCGCTCTGGAACTGAAATCGGAACACTCACTGACATTTCCCCTATCTGAAAGTCTGATAAACGCCGGAAAAATGACTAAATCCCCCCCAAAAAATTTTTTCAACTTTTTTCAATTTTACCCCCGCGGGATATATATTCTACCCACACACATTTGGAACTCTTCTGTGGTACCCTCACACATATTATTCCCTCATTTAGTGGACATTTTCACAAAAAAGTGAAATTTTCAAAAATCCAGAAAATTGGCAGAAAACGACTAAATATCAAGGACTCATTGGGCGAATCGCTCTGGAACTGAAATCGGAACGCTCACTGACATTTCCCCTATCTGAAAGTCTGATAAACGCCGGAAAAATGACTAAGTCCAAAAAAAAAATTTTTTCAACTTTTTTCAATTTTACCCCCGTGGGATATATATTCTTCCCACACACATTTGGAACTCTCCTGGGGTACCCTCACACATATTATTCCCTCATTTAGTGGATATTTTCACAAAAAAGTGAAATTTTCAAAAATCCAGAAAATTGGCAGAAAACGACTAAATATCAAGGACTCATTGGGCGAATCGCTCTGGAACTGAAATCGGAATGCTCACTGACATTTCCCCTATCTGAAAGTCTGATAAACGCCGGAAAAATGACTAAGTCCAAAAAAAATTTTTTTTCAACTTTTTTCAATTTTACCCCCGTGGGATATATATTCTACCCACACACATTTGGAACTCTCCTGGGGTACCCTCACATATATTATTCCCTCATTTAGTAGATATTTTCACAAAAAAGTGAAATTTTCAAAAATCCAGAAAATTGGCTGAAAACAACTAAATAACAAGGACTCATTGGGCGAATCGCTCTGGAATTGAAATCGGAACACTCACTGACATTTCCCCTATCTGAAAGTCTGATAAACCCCCGAAAAATGACTAAGTCCAAAAAAAAAAATTTTTTATACTTTATTCAATTTTACCCCCTGTGGGATATATATTCTACCCACACACATTTGGAACTCTCCTGGGGTACCCTCACACATATTATTCCCTCATTTAGTGGATATTTTTACAAAAAAGTGAAATTTTCAAAAATCCAGAAAATTGGCAGAAAACGACTAAATATCAAGGACTCATTGGGCGAATCGCTCTGGAACTGAAATCGGAATGCTCACTGACATTTCCCCTATCTGAAAGTCTGATAAACGCCGGAAAAATGACTAAGTCCAAAAAAATTTTTTTTTTAACTTTCTTCAATTTTACCCCCGTGGGATATATATTCTTCCCACACACATTTGGAACTCTCCTGGGGTACCCTCACACATATTATTCCCTCATTTACTGGATATTTTCACAAAAAAGTGAAATTTTCAAAAATCCAGAAAATTGGCTGAAAACGACTAAATATCAAGGACTCATGGGGCGAATCGCTCTGGAACTGAAATTGGAACGCTCACTGACATTTCCCCTATCTGAAAGTCTGATAAACGCCGGAAAAATGACTAAGTCCAAAAAAAAATTTTTTTCAAATTTTTCAATTTTACCCCGTGGGATATATATTCTACCCACACACATTTGGAACTCTCCTGGGGTACCCTCACACATATTATTCCCTCATTTAGTGGATATTTTCACAAAAAAGTGAAATTTTCAAAAATCCAGAAAATTGGCTGAAAACAACTAAATAACAAGGACTCATTGGGCGAATCGCTCTGGAACTGAAATCGGAACACTCACTGACATTTCCCCTCTCTGAAAGTCTGATGAACACCGGAAAAATGACTAAATCCCCGCCAAAAAATGTTTAAACTTTTTTCAATTTTACCCCCGCGGGATATATATTCTACCCACACACATTTGGAACTCTCCTGGGGTACCCTCACACATATTATTCCCTCATTTAGTGGATATTTTCACAAAAAAGTGAAATTTTCAAAAATCCAGAAAATTGGCAGAAAACGACTAAATATCATGGACTCATTGGGCGAATCGCTCTGGAACTGAAATCGGAACGCTCACTAACATTCGCCCTATCTGAAAGTCTGATAAACGCCGGAAAAATGACTAAGTCCAAAAAAAAAATTTTTTCAACTTTTTTCAATTTTACCCCCGTGGGATATATATTCTTCCCACACACATTTGGAACTCTCCTGGGGTACCCTCACACATATTATTCCCTCATTTAGTGGATATTTTCACAAAAAAGTGAAATTTTCAAAAATCCAGAAAATTGGCAGAAAACGACTAAATATCATGGACTCATTGGGCGAATCGCTCTGGAACTGAAATCGGAACGCTCACTGACATTTCCCCTATCTGAAAGTCTGATAAACGCCGGAAAAATGACTAAGTCCAAAAAAAATTTTTTTTCAACTTTTTTCAATTTTACCCCCGTGGGATATATATTCTACCCACACACATTTGGAACTCTCCTGGGGTACCCTCACATATATTATTCCCTCATTTAGTGGATATTTTCACAAAAAAGTGAAATTTTCAAAAATCCAGAAAATTCGTTGAAAACAACTAAATAACAAGGACTCATTGGGCGAATCGCTCTGGAACTGAAATCGGAACACTCACTGACATTTCCCCTATCTGAAAGTCTGATAAACGCCGGAAAAATGACTAAATCCCCCCAAAAAAATGTTTTCAACTTTTTCAATTTTACCCCCGCGGGATATTTATTCTACCCACACACATTTGGAACTCTTCTGTGGTACCCTCACACATATTATTCCATCATTTAGTGGACATTTTCACAAAAAAGTGAAATGTTCAAAAATCCAGAAAATTGGCTGAAAACGAATAAATATCAAGCACTCATTGGTCGAATCGCTCTGGAACTGAAATCGGAACGCTAACTGACATTTGCCCTATCTGAAAGTCTGATAAACCCCCGAAAAATGACTAAGTCCAAAAAAAAAAATTTTTTATACTTTTTTCAATTTTACCCCCCGTGGGATATATATTCTACCCACACACATTTGGAACTCTCCTGGGGTACCCTCACACATATTATTCCCTCATTTAGTGGATATTTTTACAAAAAAGTGAAATTTTCAAAAATCCAGAAAATTGGCAGAAAACGACTAAATATCAAGGACTCATTGGGCGAATCGCTCTGGAACTGAAATCGGAATGCTCACTGACATTTCCCCTATCTGAAAGTCTGATAAACGCCGGAAAAATGACTAAGTCCAAAAAAATTTACCCCGTGGGATATATATTCTTCCCACACACATTTGGAACTCTCCTGGGGTACCCTCACACATATTATTCCCTCATTTAGTGAATATTTTCACAAAAAAGTGAAATTTTCAAAAATCCAGAAAATTGGCTGAAAACGACTAAATATCAAGGACTCATGGGGCGAATCGCTCTGGAACTGAAATTGGAACGCTCACTGACATTTCCCCTATCTGAAAGTCTGATAAACGCCGGAAAAATGACTAAGTCCAAAAAAAAATTTTTTTCAACCTTTTTCAATTTTACCCCCGTGGGATATACATTCTACCCACACACATTTGGAACTCTCCTGGGGTACCCTCACACATATTATTCCCTCATTTAGTGGATATTTTCACAAAAAAGTGAAATTTTCAAAAATCCAGAAAATTGGCTGAAAACACCTAAATAACAAGGACTCATTGGGCGAATCGCTCTGGAACTGAAATCGGAACACTCACTGACATTTCCCCTCTCTGAAAGTCTGATAAACGCCGGAAAAATGACAAAATCCCCCCCAAAAATTTTTTAAACTTTTTTCAATTTTACCCCCGCGGGATATATATTCTACCCACACACATTTGGAACTCTCCTGGGGTACCCTCACACATATTATTCCCTCATTAAGTGGATATTTTCACAAAAAAGTGAAATTTTCAAAAATCCAGAAAATTGGCTGAAAACGACTAAATATCAAGGACTCATTGGGCGAATCGCTCTGGAACTGAAATCGGAACGCTCACTGACATTCGCCCTATCTGAAAGTCTGATAAACGCCGGAAAAATGACTAAGTCCAAAAAAAAAATTTTTTCAACTTTTTTCAATTTTACCCCCGTGGGATATATATTCTTCCCACACACATTTGGAACTCTCCTGGGGTACCCTCACACATATTATTCCCTCATTTAGTGGATATTTTCACAAAAAAGTGAAATTTTCAAAAATCCAGAAAATTGGCTGAAAACAACTAAATAACAAGGACTCATTGGGCGAATCGCTCTGGAACTGAAATCGGAACACTCACTGACATTTCCCCTCTCTGAAAGTCTGATGAACACCGGAAAAATGACTAAATCCCCCCCAAAAAATGTTTAAACTTTTTTCAATTTTACCCCCGCGGGATATATATTCTACCCACACACATTTGGAACTCTCCTGGGGTACCCTCACACATATTATTCCCTCATTTAGTGGATATTTTCACAAAAAAGTGAAATTTTCAAAAATCCAGAAAATTGGCAGAAAACGACTAAATATCATGGACTCATTGGGCGAATCGCTCTGGAACTGAAATCGGAACGCTCACTAACATTCGCCCTATCTGAAAGTCTGATAAACGCCGGAAAAATGACTAAGTCCAAAAAAAAAATTTTTTCAACTTTTTTCAATTTTACCCCCGTGGGATATATATTCTTCCCACACACATTTGGAACTCTCCTGGGGTACCCTCACACATATTATTCCCTCATTTAGTGGATATTTTCACAAAAAAGTGAAATTTTCAAAAATCCAGAAAATTGGCAGAAAACGACTAAATATCATGGACTCATTGGGCGAATCGCTCTGGAACTGAAATCGGAACGCTCACTGACATTTCCCCTATCTGAAAGTCTGATAAACGCCGGAAAAATGACTAAGTCCAAAAAAAATTTTTTTTCAACTTTTTTCAATTTTACCCCCGTGGGATATATATTCTACCCACACACATTTGGAACTCTCCTGGGGTACCCTCACATATATTATTCCCTCATTTAGTGGATATTTTCACAAAAAAGTGAAATTTTCAAAAATCCAGAAAATTCGTTGAAAACAACTAAATAACAAGGACTCATTGGGCGAATCGCTCTGGAACTGAAATCGGAACACTCACTGACATTTCCCCTATCTGAAAGTCTGATAAACGCCGGAAAAATGACTAAATCCCCCCAAAAAAATGTTTTCAACTTTTTTCAATTTTACCCCCGCGGGATATTTATTCTACCCACACACATTTGGAACTCTTCTGTGGTACCCTCACACATATTATTCCATCATTTAGTGGACATTTTCACAAAAAAGTGAAATGTTCAAAAATCCAGAAAATTGGCTGAAAACGAATAAATATCAAGCACTCATTGGTCGAATCGCTCTGGAACTGAAATCGGAACGCTAACTGACATTTGCCCTATCTGAAAGTCTGATAAACCCCCGAAAAATGACTAAGTCCAAAAAAAAAAATTTTTTATACTTTTTTCAATTTTACCCCCCGTGGGATATATATTCTACCCACACACATTTGGAACTCTCCTGGGGTACCCTCACACATATTATTCCCTCATTTAGTGGATATTTTTACAAAAAAGTGAAATTTTCAAAAATCCAGAAAATTGGCAGAAAACGACTAAATATCAAGGACTCATTGGGCGAATCGCTCTGGAACTGAAATCGGAATGCTCACTGACATTTCCCCTATCTGAAAGTCTGATAAACGCCGGAAAAATGACTAAGTCCAAAAAAATTTACCCCGTGGGATATATATTCTTCCCACACACATTTGGAACTCTCCTGGGGTACCCTCACACATATTATTCCCTCATTTAGTGAATATTTTCACAAAAAAGTGAAATTTTCAAAAATCCAGAAAATTGGCTGAAAACGACTAAATATCAAGGACTCATGGGGCGAATCGCTCTGGAACTGAAATTGGAACGCTCACTGACATTTCCCCTATCTGAAAGTCTGATAAACGCCGGAAAAATGACTAAGTCCAAAAAAAAATTTTTTTCAACCTTTTTCAATTTTACCCCCGTGGGATATACATTCTACCCACACACATTTGGAACTCTCCTGGGGTACCCTCACACATATTATTCCCTCATTTAGTGGATATTTTCACAAAAAAGTGAAATTTTCAAAAATCCAGAAAATTGGCTGAAAACACCTAAATAACAAGGACTCATTGGGCGAATCGCTCTGGAACTGAAATCGGAACACTCACTGACATTTCCCCTCTCTGAAAGTCTGATAAACGCCGGAAAAATGACAAAATCCCCCCCAAAAATTTTTTAAACTTTTTTCAATTTTACCCCCGCGGGATATATATTCTACCCACACACATTTGGAACTCTCCTGGGGTACCCTCACACATATTATTCCCTCATTAAGTGGATATTTTCACAAAAAAGTGAAATTTTCAAAAATCCAGAAAATTGGCTGAAAACGACTAAATATCAAGGACTCATTGGGCGAATCGCTCTGGAACTGAAATCGGAACGCTCACTGACATTCGCCCTATCTGAAAGTCTGATAAACGCCGGAAAAATGACTAAGTCCAAAAAAAAAATTTTTTCAACTTTTTTCAATTTTACCCCCGTGGGATATATATTCTTCCCACACACATTTGGAACTCTCCTGGGGTACCCTCACACATATTATTCCCTCATTTAGTGGATATTTTCACAAAAAAGTGAAATTTTCAAAAATCCAGAAAATTGGCAGAAAACGACTAAATAGCAAGGACTCATTGGGCGAATCGCTCTGGAACTGAAATCGGAATGCTCACTGACATTTCCCCTATCTGAAAGTCTGATAAACGCCGGAAAAATGACTAAGTCCAAAAAAAATTTTTTTTTAACTTTCTTCAATTTTACCCCCGTGGGATATATATTCTTCCCACACACATTTGGAACTCTCCTGGGGTACCCTCACACATATTATTCCCTCATTAAGTGGATATTTTCACAAAAAAGTGAAATTTTCAAAAATCCAGAAAATTGGCTGAAAATGACTAAATATCAAGGACTCATTGGGTGAATCGCTCTGGAACTGAAATTGGAACGCTCACTGACATTTCCCCTATCTGAAAGTCTGATAAACGCCGGAAAAATGACTAAGTCCAAAAAAAAATTTTTTTCAACCTTTTTCAATTTTACCCCCGTGGGATATACATTCTACCCACACACATTTGGAACTCTCCTGGGGTACCCTCACACATATTATTCCCTCATTTAGTGGATATTTTCACAAAAAAGTGAAATTTTCAAAAATCCAGAAAATTGGCTGAAAACACCTAAATAACAAGGACTCATTGGGCGAATCGCTCTGGAACTGAAATCGGAACACTCACTGACATTTCCCCTCTCTGAAAGTCTGATAAACGCCGGAAAAATGACAAAATCCCCCCCAAAAATTTTTTAAACTTTTTTCAATTTTACCCCCGCGGGATATATATTCTACCCACACACATTTGGAACTCTCCTGGGGTACCCTCACACATATTATTCCCTCATTAAGTGGATATTTTCACAAAAAAGTGAAATTTTCAAAAATCCAGAAAATTGGCTGAAAACGACTAAATATCAAGGACTCATTGGGCGAATCGCTCTGGAACTGAAATCGGAACGCTCACTGACATTCGCCCTATCTGAAAGTCTGATAAACGCCGGAAAAATGACTAAGTCCAAAAAAAAAATTTTTTCAACTTTTTTCAATTTTACCCCCGTGGGATATATATTCTTCCCACACACATTTGGAACTCTCCTGGGGTACCCTCACACATATTATTCCCTCATTTAGTGGATATTTTCACAAAAAAGTGAAATTTTCAAAAATCCAGAAAATTGGCAGAAAACGACTAAATAGCAAGGACTCATTGGGCGAATCGCTCTGGAACTGAAATCGGAATGCTCACTGACATTTCCCCTATCTGAAAGTCTGATAAACGCCGGAAAAATGACTAAGTCCAAAAAAAATTTTTTTTTAACTTTCTTCAATTTTACCCCCGTGGGATATATATTCTTCCCACACACATTTGGAACTCTCCTGGGGTACCCTCACACATATTATTCCCTCATTAAGTGGATATTTTCACAAAAAAGTGAAATTTTCAAAAATCCAGAAAATTGGCTGAAAATGACTAAATATCAAGGACTCATTGGGTGAATCGCTCTGGAACTGAAATTGGAACGCTCACTGACATTTCCCCTATCTGAAAGTCTGATAAACGCCGGAAAAATGACTAAGTCCAAAAAAAACTTTTTTTCAACCTTTTTCAATTTTACCCCCGTGGGATATACATTCTACCCACACACATTTGGAACTCTCCTGGGGTACCCTCACACATATTATTCCCTCATTTAGTGAATATTTTCACAAAAAAGTGAAATTTTCAAAAATCCAGAAAATTGGCTGAAAACACCTAAATAACAAGGACTCATTGGGCGAATCGCTCTGGAACTGAAATCGGAACACTCAATGACATTTCCCCTCTCTGAAAGTCTGATAAACACTGGAAAAATGACTAAATCCCCCCCAAAATTTTTTTTAACTTTTTTCAATTTTACCCCCGCGGGATATATATTCTTCCCACACACATTTGGAACTCTCCTGGGGTACCCTCACACATATTATTCCCTCATTTAGTGGATATTTTCACAAAAAAGTGAAATTTTCAAAAATCCAGAAAATTGGCAGAAAACGACTAAATAGCAAGGACTCATTGGGCGAATCGCTCTGGAACTGAAATCGGAATGCTCACTGACATTTGCCCTATCTGAAAGTCTGATAAACCCCCGAAAAATGACTAAGTCCAAAAAAAAAAATTTTTTATACTTTATTCAATTTTACCCCCTGTGGGATATATATTCTACCCACACACATTTGGAACTCTCCTGGGGTACCCTCACACATATTATTCCCTCATTTAGTGGATATTTTTACAAAAAAGTGAAATTTTCAAAAATCCAGAAAATTGGCAGAAAACGACTAAATATCAAGGACTCATTGGGCGAATCGCTCTGGAACTGAAATCGGAATGCTCACTGACATTTCCCCTATCTGAAAGTCTGATAAACGCCGGAAAAATGACTAAGTCCAAAAAAATTTTTTTTTTAACTTTCTTCAATTTTACCCCCGTGGGATATATATTCTTCCCACACACATTTGGAACTCTCCTGGGGTACCCTCACACATATTATTCCCTCATTTACTGGATATTTTCACAAAAAAGTGAAATTTTCAAAAATCCAGAAAATTGGCTGAAAACGACTAAATATCAAGGACTCATGGGGCGAATCGCTCTGGAACTGAAATTGGAACGCTCACTGACATTTCCCCTATCTGAAAGTCTGATAAACGCCGGAAAAATGACTAAGTCCAAAAAAAAATTTTTTTCAAATTTTTCAATTTTACCCCGTGGGATATATATTCTACCCACACACATTTGGAACTCTCCTGGGGTACCCTCACACATATTATTCCCTCATTTAGTGGATATTTTCACAAAAAAGTGAAATTTTCAAAAATCCAGAAAATTGGCTGAAAACAACTAAATAACAAGGACTCATTGGGCGAATCGCTCTGGAACTGAAATCGGAACACTCACTGACATTTCCCCTCTCTGAAAGTCTGATAAACGCCGGAAAAATGACTAAATCCCCCCCAAAAAAATTTTTTCAACTTTTTTCAATTTTACCTCCGCGGGATATATATTCTACCCACACACATTTGGAACTCTACTGTGGTACCCTCACACATATTATTCCCTCATTTAGTGGACATTTTCACAAAAAAGTGAAATTTTCAAAAATCCAGAAAATTGGCTGAAAACGAATAAATATCAAGGACTCATTGGGCGAATCGCTCTGGAACTGAAATCAGAACGCTCACTGACATTCGCCCTATCTGAAAGTCTGATAAACGCCGGAAAAATGACTAAGTCCAAAAAAAAAAATTTTTCAACTTTTTTCAATTTTACCCCCGTGGGATATATATTCTACCCACACAGATTTGGAACTCTTCTGGGGTACCCTCACACATATTATTCCCTCATTTAGTGGATATTTTCACAAAAAAGTTAAATTTTCAAAAATCCAGAAAATTGGCAGAAAACGACTAAATATCAAGGACTCATTGGGCGAATCGCTCTGGAACTGAAATTGGAACGCTCACTGACATTTCCCCTATCTGAAAGTCTGATAAACGCCGGAAAAATGACTAAGTCCAAAAAAAAATTTTTTTCAAATTTTTCAATTTTACCCCGTGGGATATATATTCTACCCACACACATTTGGAACTCTCCTGGGGTACCCTCACACATATTATTCCCTCATTTAGTGGATATTTTCACAAAAAAGTGAAATTTTCAAAAATCCAGAAAATTGGCTGAAAACAACTAAATAACAAGGACTCATTGGGCGAATCGCTCTGGAACTGAAATCGGAACACTCACTGACATTTCCCCTCTCTGAAAGTCTGATAAACGCCGGAAAAATGACTAAATCCCCCCCAAAAAAATTTTTTCAACTTTTTTCAATTTTACCTCCGCGGGATATATATTCTACCCACACACATTTGGAACTCTACTGTGGTACCCTCACACATATTATTCCCTCATTTAGTGGACATTTTCACAAAAAAGTGAAATTTTCAAAAATCCAGAAAATTGGCTGAAAACGAATAAATATCAAGGACTCATTGGGCGAATCGCTCTGGAACTGAAATCAGAACGCTCACTGACATTCGCCCTATCTGAAAGTCTGATAAACGCCGGAAAAATGACTAAGTCCAAAAAAAAAAATTTTTCAACTTTTTTCAATTTTACCCCCGTGGGATATATATTCTACCCACACAGATTTGGAACTCTTCTGGGGTACCCTCACACATATTATTCCCTCATTTAGTGGATATTTTCACAAAAAAGTTAAATTTTCAAAAATCCAGAAAATTGGCAGAAAACGACTAAATATCAAGGACTCATTGGGCGAATCGCTCTGGAACTGAAATCGGAACGCTCACTGACATTCGCCCTATCTGAAAGTCTGAAAAACACCGGAAAAATGACTAAGTCCAAAAAAAAAAATTTTTCAACTTTTTTCAATTTTTCCCCCGTGGGATATATATTCTATCCACACACATTTGGAACTCTTCTGGGGTACCCTCACACATATTATTCCCTCATTTAGTGGATATTTTCACAAAAAAGTGAAATTTTCAAAAATCCAGATAATTGGCTGAAAACGACTAAATATCAAGGACTCATTGGGCGAATCGCTCTGGAACTGAAATTGGAACCCTCACTGACATTTCCCCTATCTGAAAGTCTGATAAACGCCGGAAAAATGACAGTCCAAAAAAAAATTTTTTTCTAACTTTTTCAATTTTACCCCCTTGGGATATATATTCTAACCACACACATTTGGAACTCTCCTGGGGTACCCTCACACATATTAGTCCCTCAGTTAGTGGATATTTTCACAAAAAAGTGAAATTTTCAAAAATCCATAAAATTGGCTGAAAACAACTAAATAACAAGGACTCATTGGGCGAATCGCTCTGGAACTGAAATCGGAGCACTCACTAACATTTCCCCTATCTGAAAGTCTGATAAACGCCGGAAAAATGACTAAATCCCCCCCAAAAAAATTTTTCAACTTTTTTCAATTTTACCCCCGCGGGATATATATTCTACCCACACACATTTGGAACTCTTCTGTGGTACCCTCACACATATTATTCCCTCATTTAGTGGACATTTTCACAAAAAAGTGAAATTTTCAAAAATCCAGAAAATTGGCTGAAAACGAATAAATATCAAGGACTCATGGGGCGAATCGCTCTGGAACTGAAATTGGAACGCTCACTGACATTTCCCCTATCTGAAAGTCTGATAAACGCCGGAAAAATGACTAAGTCCAAAAAAAAATTTTTTTCAAACTTTTTCAATTTTACCCCCGTGGGATATATATTCTAACCACACACATTTGGAACTCTCCTGGGGTACCCTCACACATATTATTCCCTCAGTTAGTGGATATTTTCACAAAAAAGTGAAATTTTCAAAAATCCAGAAAATTGGCTGAAAACAACTAAATAACAAGGACTCATTGGGCGAATCGCTCTGGAACTGAAATCGGAACACTCACTGACATTTCCCCTCTCTGAAAGTCTGATAAACGCCAGAAAAATGACTAAATCCCCCCCCAAAAATTTTTAAACTTTTTTCAATTTTACCCCCGCGGGATATATATTCTACCCACACACATTTGGAACTCTCCTGGGGTACCCTCACACATATTATTCCCTCATTTAGTGAATATTTTCACAAAAAAGTGAAATTTTCAAAAATCCAGAAAATTGGCTGAAAACGACTAAATATCAAGGACTCATTGGGAGAATCGCTCTGGAACTGAAATCGGAACGCTCACTGACATTCGCCCTATCTGAAAGTCTGATAAACGCCGGAAAAATGACTAAGTCCAAAAAAAAATTTTTTTAAACTTTTTTCAATTTTACCCCCGTGGGATATATATTCTTCCCACACACATTTGGAACTCTCCTGGGGTACCCTCACACATATTATTCCCTCATTTAGTGGATATTTTCACAAAAAAGTGAAATTTTCAAAAATCCAGAAAATTGGCTGAAAACAACTAAATAACAAGGACTCATTGGGCGAATCGCTCTGGAACTGAAATCGGAACACTCACTGACATTTCCCCTATCTGAAAGTCTGATAAACGCCGGAAAAATGACTAAATCCCCCCCCAAAAAATGTTTCAACTTTTTTCAATTTTACCCCTGCGGGATATATATTCTACCCACACACATTTGGAATTCTTCTGTGGTACCCTCACACATATTATTCCCTCATTTAGTGGACATTTTCAAAAAAAGTGAAATTTTCAAAAATCCAGAAAATTGGCAGAAAACGACTAAATATCAAGGACTCATTGGGCAAATTGCTCTGGAACTGAAATCGGAACGCTCACTGACATTTCCCCTATCTGAAAGTCTGATAAACGCCGGAAAAATGACTAAGTCCAAAAAAAAATTTTTTCAACAATTTTCAATTTTACCCCCGTGGGATATATATTCTACCCACACACATTTGGAACTCTTCTGGGGTACACTCACACATATTATTCCCTCATTTAGTGAATATTTTCACAAAAAAGTGAAATTTTCAAAAATCCAGAAAATTGGCTGAAAACACCTAAATAACAAGGACTCATTGGGCGAATCGCTCTGGAACTGAAATCGGAACACTCAATGACATTTCCCCTCTCTGAAAGTCTGATAAACACTGGAAAAATGACTAAATCCCCCCAAAAATTTTTTTTAACTTTTTTCAATTTTACCCCCGCGGGATATATATTCTTCCCACACACATTTGGAACTTTCCTGGGGTACCCTCACACATATTATTCCCTCATTTAGTGGATATTTTCACAAAAAAGTGAAATTTTCAAAAATCCAGAAAATTGGCAGAAAACGACTAAATAGCAAGGACTCATTGGGCGAATCGCTCTGGAACTGAAATCGGAATGCTCACTGACATTTGCCCTATCTGAAAGTCTGATAAACCCCCGAAAAATGACTAAGTCCAAAAAAAAAAATTTTTTATACTTTATTCAATTTTACCCCCTGTGGGATATATATTCTACCCACACACATTTGGAACTCTCCTGGGGTACCCTCACACATATTATTCCCTCATTTAGTGGATATTTTTACAAAAAAGTGAAATTTTCAAAAATCCAGAAAATTGGCAGAAAACGACTAAATATCAAGGACTCATTGGGCGAATCGCTCTGGAACTGAAATCGGAATGCTCACTGACATTTCCCCTATCTGAAAGTCTGATAAACGCCGGAAAAATGACTAAGTCCAAAAAAATTTTTTTTTTAACTTTCTTCAATTTTACCCCCGTGGGATATATATTCTACCCACACACATTTGGAACTCTCCTGGGGTACCCTCACACATATTATTCCCTCATTTAGTGGATATTTTCACAAAAAAGTGAAATTTTCAAAAATCCAGAAAATTGGCTGAAAACAACTAAATAACAAGGACTCATTGGGCGAATCGCTCTGGAACTGAAATCGGAACACTCACTGACATTTCCCCTCTCTGAAAGTCTGATAAACGCCGGAAAAATGACTAAGTCCAAAAAAAAAATTTTTTCAACTTTTTTCAATTTTACCCCCGTGGGATATATATTCTTCCCACACACATTTGGAACTCTCCTGGGGTACCCTCACACATATTATTCCCTCATTTAGTGGATATTTTCACAAAAAAGTGAAATTTTCAAAAATCCAGAAAATTGGCAGAAAACGACTAAATATCATGGACTCATTGGGCGAATCGCTCTGGAACTGAAATCGGAACGCTCACTGACATTTCCCCTATCTGAAAGTCTGATAAACGCCGGAAAAATGACTAAGTCCAAAAAAAATTTTTTTTCAACTTTTTTCAATTTTACCCCCGTGGGATATATATTCTACCCACACACATTTGGAACTCTCCTGGGGTACCCTCACATATATTATTCCCTCATTTAGTGGATATTTTCACAAAAAAGTGAAATTTTCAAAAATCCAGAAAATTCGTTGAAAACAACTAAATAACAAGGACTCATTGGGCGAATCGCTCTGGAACTGAAATCGGAACACTCACTGACATTTCCCCTATCTGAAAGTCTGATAAACGCCGGAAAAATGACTAAATCCCCCCCAAAAAATTTTTTCAACTTTTTTCAATTTTACCTCCGCGGGATATATATTCTACCCACACACATTTGGAACTCTTCTGTGGTACCCTCACACATATTATTCCCTCATTTAGTGGACATTTTCACAAAAAAGTGAAATTTTCAAAAATCCAGAAAATTGGCTGAAAACGAATAAATATCAAGGACTCATTGGGCGAATCGCTCTGGAACTGAAATCAGAACGCTCACTGACATTCGCCCTATCTGAAAGTCTGATAAACGCCGGAAAAATGACTAAGTCCAAAAAAAAAAATTTTTCAACTTTTTTCAATTTTACCCCCGTGGGATATATATTCTACCCACACAGATTTGGAACTCTTCTGGGGTACCCTCACACATATTATTCCCTCATTTAGTGGATATTTTCACAAAAAAGTTAAATTTTCAAAAATCCAGAAAATTGGCAGAAAACGACTAAATATCAAGGACTCATTGGGCGAATCGCTCTGGAACTGAAATCGGAACGCTCACTGACATTCGCCCTATCTGAAAGTCTGAAAAACACCGGAAAAATGACTAAGTCCAAAAAAAAAAATTTTTCAACTTTTTTCAATTTTACCCCCGTGGGATATATATTCTATCCACACACATTTGGAACTCTTCTGGGGTACCCTCACACATATTATTCCCTCATTTAGTGGATATTTTCACAAAAAAGTGAAATTTTGAAAAATCCAGATAATTGGCTGAAAACGACTAAATATCAAGGACTCATTGGGCGAATCGCTCTGGAACTGAAATTGGAACCCTCACTGACATTTCCCCTATCTGAAAGTCTGATAAACGCCGGAAAAATGACAGTCCAAAAAAAAATTTTTTTCTAACTTTTTCAATTTTACCCCCTTGGGATATATATTCTAACCACACACATTTGGAACTCTCCTGGGGTACCCTCACACATATTAGTCCCTCAGTTAGTGGATATTTTCACAAAAAAGTGAAATTTTCAAAAATCCATAAAATTGGCTGAAAACAACTAAATAACAAGGACTCATTGGGCGAATCGCTCTGGAACTGAAATCGGAACACTCACTAACATTTCCCCTATCTGAAAGTCTGATAAACGCCGGAAAAATGACTAAATCCCCCCCAAAAAAATTTTTCAACTTTTTTCAATTTTACCCCCGCGGGATATATATTCTACCCACACACATTTGGAACTCTTCTGTGGTACCCTCACACATATTATTCCCTCATTTAGTGGACATTTTCACAAAAAAGTGAAATTTTCAAAAATCCAGAAAATTGGCTGAAAACGAATAAATATCAAGGACTCATGGGGCGAATCGCTCTGGAACTGAAATTGGAACGCTCACTGACATTTCCCCTATCTGAAAGTCTGATAAACGCCGGAAAAATGACTAAGTCCAAAAAAAAATTTTTTTCAAACTTTTTCAATTTTACCCCCGTGGGATATATATTCTAACCACACACATTTGGAAGTCTCCTGGGGTACCCTCACACATATTATTCCCTCAGTTAGTGGATATTTTCACAAAAAAGTGAAATTTTCAAAAATCCAGAAAATTGGCTGAAAACAACTAAATAACAAGGACTCATTGGGCGAATCGCTCTGGAACTGAAATCGGAACACTCACTGACATTTCCCCTCTCTGAAAGTCTGATAAACGCCAGAAAAATGACTAAATCCCCCCCCAAAAATTTTTAAACTTTTTTCAATTTTACCCCCGCGGGATATATATTCTACCCACACACATTTGGAACTCTCCTGGGGTACCCTCACACATATTATTCCCTCATTTAGTGGATATTTTCACAAAAAAGTTAAATTTTCAAAAATCCAGAAAATTGGCAGAAAACGACTAAATATCAAGGACTCATTGGGCGAATCGCTCTGGAACTGAAATCGGAACGCTCACTGACATTTGCCCTATCTGAAAGTCTGATAAACGCCGGAAAAATGACTAAGTCCAAAAAAAAAATTTTTTCTACTTTTTTCAATTTTACCCCCGTGGGATATATATTCTACCCAAACACATTTGGAACTGTCCTGGGGTACCCTCACACATATTATTCCCTCATTTAATGGATATTTTTACAAAAAAGTGAAATTTTCAAAAATCCAGAAAATTGGCTGAAAACGACTAAATATGAAGGACTCATTGGGCGAATCGCTCTGGAACTGAAATCGGAACACTCACTGACATTCGCCCTATCTGAAACTCTGATAAATGCCGGAAAAATGACTAAGTCCAAAAAAAAAATGTTTTCAACTTTTTTAAATTTTACCCCCGTGGGATATATATTCTACCCACACACATTTGGAACTCTTCTGGGGTACCCTCACACATATTATTCCCTCATTTAGTGGATATTTTCACAAAAAAGTGAAATTTTCAAAAATCCAGAAAATTGGCTGAAAACGACTAAATATCAAGGACTCAATGGGAGAATCGCTCTGGAACTGAAATCGGAACGCTCACTGACATTCGCCCTATCTGAAAGTCTGATAAACGCCGGAAAAATGACTAAGTCCAAAAAAAAAATTTTTTCAACTTTTTTCAATTTTACCCCCGTGGGATATATATTCTTCCCACACACATTTGGAACTCTCCTGGGGTACCCTCACACATATTATTCCCTCATTTAGTGGATATTTTCACAAAAAAGTGAAATTTTCAAAAATCCAGAAAATTGTCTGAAAACAACTAAATAACAAGGACTCATTGGGCGAATCGCTCTGGAACTGAAATCGGAACACTCACTGACATTTCCCCTATCTGAAAGTCTGATAAACGCCGGAAAAATGACTAAATCCCCCCCCAAAAAATGTTTCAACTTTTTTCAATTTTACCCCTGCGGGATATATATTCTACCCACACACATTTGGAACTCTTCTGTGGTACCCTCACACATATTATTCCCTCATTTAGTGGACATTTTCAAAAAAAGTGAAATTTTCAAAAATCCAGAAAATTGGCAGAAAACGACTAAATATCAAGGACTCATTGGGCAAATTGCTCTGGAACTGAAATCGGAACGCTCACTGACATTTCCCCTATCTGAAAGTCTGATAAACGCCGGAAAAATGACTAAGTCCAAAAAAAAATTTTTTCAACATTTTTCAATTTTACCCCCGTGGGATATATATTCTACCCACACACATTTGGAACTCTTCTGGGGTACACTCACACATATTATTCCCTCATTTAGTGAATATTTTCACAAAAAAGTGAAATTTTCAAAAATCCAGAAAATTGGCTGAAAACACCTAAATAACAAGGACTCATTGGGCGAATCGCTCTGGAACTGAAATCGGAACACTCAATGACATTTCCCCTCTCTGAAAGTCTGATAAACACTGGAAAAATGACTAAATCCCCCCCAAAATTTTTTTTAACTTTTTTCAATTTTACCCCCGCGGGATATATATTCTTCCCACACACATTTGGAACTCTCCTGGGGTACCCTCACACATATTATTCCCTCATTTAGTGGATATTTTCACAAAAAAGTGAAATTTTCAAAAATCCAGAAAATTGGCAGAAAACGACTAAATAGCAAGGACTCATTGGGCGAATCGCTCTGGAACTGAAATCGGAATGCTCACTGACATTTGCCCTATCTGAAAGTCTGATAAACCCCCGAAAAATGACTAAGTCCAAAAAAAAAAATTTTTTATACTTTATTCAATTTTACCCCCTGTGGGATATATATTCTACCCACACACATTTGGAACTCTCCTGGGGTACCCTCACACATATTATTCCCTCATTTAGTGGATATTTTTTCAAAAAAGTGAAATTTTCAAAAATCCAGAAAATTGGCAGAAAACGACTAAATATCAAGGACTCATTGGGCGAATCGCTCTGGAACTGAAATCGGAATGCTCACTGACATTTCCCCTATCTGAAAGTCTGATAAACGCCGGAAAAATGACTAAGTCCAAAAAAATTTTTTTTTTTAACTTTCTTCAATTTTACCCCCGTGGGATATATATTCTACCCACACACATTTGGAACTCTCCTGGGGTACCCTCACACATATTATTCCCTCATTTAGTGGATATTTTCACAAAAAAGTGAAATTTTCAAAAATCCAGAAAATTGGCTGAAAACAACTAAATAACAAGGACTCATTGGGCGAATCGCTCTGGAACTGAAATCGGAACACTCACTGACATTTCCCCTCTCTGAAAGTCTGATAAACGCCGGAAAAATGACTAAGTCAAAAAAAAAAATTTTTTCAACTTTTTTCAATTTTACCCCCGTGGGATATATATTCTTCCCACACACATTTGGAACTCTCCTGGGGTACCCTCACACATATTATTCCCTCATTTAGTGGATATTTTCACAAAAAAGTGAAATTTTCAAAAATCCAGAAAATTGGCAGAAAACGACTAAATATCATGGACTCATTGGGCGAATCGCTCTGGAACTGAAATCGGAACGCTCACTGACATTTCCCCTATCTGAAAGTCTGATAAACGCCGGAAAAATGACTAAGTCCATAAAAAATTTTTTTTCAACTTTTTTCAATTTTACCCCCGTGGGATATATATTCTACCCACACACATTTGGAACTCTCCTGGGGTACCCTCACATATATTATTCCCTCATTTAGTGGATATTTTCACAAAAAAGTGAAATTTTCAAAAATCCAGAAAATTCGTTGAAAACAACTAAATAACAAGGACTCATTGGGCGAATCGCTCTGGAACTGAAATCGGAACACTCACTGACATTTCCCCTATCTGAAAGTCTGATAAACGCCGGAAAAATGACTAAATCCCCCCCAAAAAAAATTTTCAACTTTTTTCAATTTTACCTCCGCGGGATATATATTCTACCCACACACATTTGGAACTCTTCTGTGGTACCCTCACACATATTATTCCCTCATTTAGTGGACATTTTCACAAAAAAGTGAAATTTTCAAAAATCCAGAAAATTGGCTGAAAACGAATAAATATCAAGGACTCATTGGGCGAATCGCTCTGGAACTGAAATCAGAACGCTCACTGACATTCGCCCTATCTGAAAGTCTGATAAACGCCGGAAAAATGACTAAGTCCAAAAAAAAAAATTTTTCAACTTTTTTCAATTTTACCCCCGTGGGATATATATTCTACCCACACAGATTTGGAACTCTTCTGGGGTACCCTCACACATATTATTCCCTCATTTAGTGGATATTTTCACAAAAAAGTTAAATTTTCAAAAATCCAGAAAATTGGCAGAAAACGACTAAATATCAAGGACTCATTGGGCGAATCGCTCTGGAACTGAAATCGGAACGCTCACTGACATTCGCCCTATCTGAAAGTCTGAAAAACACCGGAAAAATGACTAAGTCCAAAAAAAAAAATTTTTCAACTTTTTTCAATTTTACCCCCGTGGGATATATATTCTATCCACACACATTTGGAACTCTTCTGGGGTACCCTCACACATATTATTCCCTCATTTAGTGGATATTTTCACAAAAAAGTGAAATTTTCAAAAATCCAGATAATTGGCTGAAAACGACTAAATATCAAGGACTCATTGGGCGAATCGCTCTGGAACTGAAATTGGAACCCTCACTGACATTTCCCCTATCTGAAAGTCTGATAAACGCCGGAAAAATGACAGTCCAAAAAAAAATTTTTTTCTAACTTTTTCAATTTTACCCCCTTGGGATATATATTCTAACCACACACATTTGGAACTCTCCTGGGGTACCCTCACACATATTAGTCCCTCAGTTAGTGGATATTTTCACAAAAAAGTGAAATTTTCAAAAATCCATAAAATTGGCTGAAAACAACTAAATAACAAGGACTCATTGGGCGAATCGCTCTGGAACTGAAATCGGAACACTCACTAACATTTCCCCTATCTGAAAGTCTGATAAACGCCGGAAAAATGACTAAATCCCCCCCAAAAAAATTTTTCAACTTTTTTCAATTTTACCCCCGCGGGATATATATTCTACCCACACACATTTGGAACTCTTCTGTGGTACCCTCACACATATTATTCCCTCATTTAGTGGACATTTTCACAAAAAAGTGAAATTTTCAAAAATCCAGAAAATTGGCTGAAAACGAATAAATATCAAGGACTCATGGGGCGAATCGCTCTGGAACTGAAATTGGAACGCTCACTGACATTTCCCCTATCTGAAAGTCTGATAAACGCCGGAAAAATGACTAAGTCCAAAAAAAAATTTTTTTCAAACTTTTTCAATTTTACCCCCGTGGGATATATATTCTAACCACACACATTTGGAAGTCTCCTGGGGTACCCTCACACATATTATTCCCTCAGTTAGTGGATATTTTCACAAAAAAGTGAAATTTTCAAAAATCCAGAAAATTGGCTGAAAACAACTAAATAACAAGGACTCATTGGGCGAATCGCTCTGGAACTGAAATCGGAACACTCACTGACATTTCCCCTCTCTGAAAGTCTGATAAACGCCAGAAAAATGACTAAATCCCCCCCCAAAAATTTTTAAACTTTTTTCAATTTTACCCCCGCGGGATATATATTCTACCCACACACATTTGGAACTCTCCTGGGGTACCCTCACACATATTATTCCCTCATTTAGTGAATATTTTCACAAAAAAGTGAAATTTTCAAAAATCCAGAAAATTGGCAGAAAACGACTAAATATCAAGGACTCATTGGGCGAATCGCTCTGGAACTGAAATCGGAATGCTCACTGACATTTCCCCTATCTGAAAGTCTGATAAACGCCGGAAAAATGACTAAGTCCAAAAAAATTTTTTTTTTTAACTTTCTTCAATTTTACCCCCGTGGGATATATATTCTACCCACACACATTTGGAACTCTCCTGGGGTACCCTCACACATATTATTCCCTCATTTAGTGGATATTTTCACAAAAAAGTGAAATTTTCAAAAATCCAGAAAATTGGCTGAAAACAACTAAATAACAAGGACTCATTGGGCGAATCGCTCTGGAACTGAAATCGGAACACTCACTGACATTTCCCCTCTCTGAAAGTCTGATAAACGCCGGAAAAATGACTAAGTCAAAAAAAAAAATTTTTTCAACTTTTTTCAATTTTACCCCCGTGGGATATATATTCTTCCCACACACATTTGGAACTCTCCTGGGGTACCCTCACACATATTATTCCCTCATTTAGTGGATATTTTCACAAAAAAGTGAAATTTTCAAAAATCCAGAAAATTGGCAGAAAACGACTAAATATCATGGACTCATTGGGCGAATCGCTCTGGAACTGAAATCGGAACGCTCACTGACATTTCCCCTATCTGAAAGTCTGATAAACGCCGGAAAAATGACTAAGTCCATAAAAAATTTTTTTTCAACTTTTTTCAATTTTACCCCCGTGGGATATATATTCTACCCACACACATTTGGAACTCTCCTGGGGTACCCTCACATATATTATTCCCTCATTTAGTGGATATTTTCACAAAAAAGTGAAATTTTCAAAAATCCAGAAAATTCGTTGAAAACAACTAAATAACAAGGACTCATTGGGCGAATCGCTCTGGAACTGAAATCGGAACACTCACTGACATTTCCCCTATCTGAAAGTCTGATAAACGCCGGAAAAATGACTAAATCCCCCCCAAAAAAAATTTTCAACTTTTTTCAATTTTACCTCCGCGGGATATATATTCTACCCACACACATTTGGAACTCTTCTGTGGTACCCTCACACATATTATTCCCTCATTTAGTGGACATTTTCACAAAAAAGTGAAATTTTCAAAAATCCAGAAAATTGGCTGAAAACGAATAAATATCAAGGACTCATTGGGCGAATCGCTCTGGAACTGAAATCAGAACGCTCACTGACATTCGCCCTATCTGAAAGTCTGATAAACGCCGGAAAAATGACTAAGTCCAAAAAAAAAAATTTTTCAACTTTTTTCAATTTTACCCCCGTGGGATATATATTCTACCCACACAGATTTGGAACTCTTCTGGGGTACCCTCACACATATTATTCCCTCATTTAGTGGATATTTTCACAAAAAAGTTAAATTTTCAAAAATCCAGAAAATTGGCAGAAAACGACTAAATATCAAGGACTCATTGGGCGAATCGCTCTGGAACTGAAATCGGAACGCTCACTGACATTCGCCCTATCTGAAAGTCTGAAAAACACCGGAAAAATGACTAAGTCCAAAAAAAAAAATTTTTCAACTTTTTTCAATTTTACCCCCGTGGGATATATATTCTATCCACACACATTTGGAACTCTTCTGGGGTACCCTCACACATATTATTCCCTCATTTAGTGGATATTTTCACAAAAAAGTGAAATTTTCAAAAATCCAGATAATTGGCTGAAAACGACTAAATATCAAGGACTCATTGGGCGAATCGCTCTGGAACTGAAATTGGAACCCTCACTGACATTTCCCCTATCTGAAAGTCTGATAAACGCCGGAAAAATGACAGTCCAAAAAAAAATTTTTTTCTAACTTTTTCAATTTTACCCCCTTGGGATATATATTCTAACCACACACATTTGGAACTCTCCTGGGGTACCCTCACACATATTAGTCCCTCAGTTAGTGGATATTTTCACAAAAAAGTGAAATTTTCAAAAATCCATAAAATTGGCTGAAAACAACTAAATAACAAGGACTCATTGGGCGAATCGCTCTGGAACTGAAATCGGAACACTCACTAACATTTCCCCTATCTGAAAGTCTGATAAACGCCGGAAAAATGACTAAATCCCCCCCAAAAAAATTTTTCAACTTTTTTCAATTTTACCCCCGCGGGATATATATTCTACCCACACACATTTGGAACTCTTCTGTGGTACCCTCACACATATTATTCCCTCATTTAGTGGACATTTTCACAAAAAAGTGAAATTTTCAAAAATCCAGAAAATTGGCTGAAAACGAATAAATATCAAGGACTCATGGGGCGAATCGCTCTGGAACTGAAATTGGAACGCTCACTGACATTTCCCCTATCTGAAAGTCTGATAAACGCCGGAAAAATGACTAAGTCCAAAAAAAAATTTTTTTCAAACTTTTTCAATTTTACCCCCGTGGGATATATATTCTAACCACACACATTTGGAAGTCTCCTGGGGTACCCTCACACATATTATTCCCTCAGTTAGTGGATATTTTCACAAAAAAGTGAAATTTTCAAAAATCCAGAAAATTGGCTGAAAACAACTAAATAACAAGGACTCATTGGGCGAATCGCTCTGGAACTGAAATCGGAACACTCACTGACATTTCCCCTCTCTGAAAGTCTGATAAACGCCAGAAAAATGACTAAATCCCCCCCCAAAAATTTTTAAACTTTTTTCAATTTTACCCCCGCGGGATATATATTCTACCCACACACATTTGGAACTCTCCTGGGGTACCCTCACACATATTATTCCCTCATTTAGTGAATATTTTCACAAAAAAGTGAAATTTTCAAAAATCCAGAAAATTGGCTGAAAACGACTAAATATCAAGGACTCATTGGGAGAATCGCTCTGGAACTGAAATCGGAACGCTCACTGACATTCGCCCTATCTGAAAGTCTGATAAACGCCGGAAAAATGACTAAGTCCAAAAAAAAATTTTTTTCAACTTTTTTCAATTTTACCTCCGTGGGATATATATTCTTCCCACACACATTTGGAACTCTCCTGGGGTACCCTCACACATATTATTCCCTCATTTAGTGGATATTTTCACAAAAAAGTGAAATTTTCAAAAATCCAGAAAATTGGCTGAAAACAACTAAATAACAAGGACTCATTGGGCGAATCGTTCTGGAACTGAAATCGGAACACTCACTGACATTTCCCCTATCTGAAAGTCTGATAAACGCCGGAAAAATGACTAAATCCCCCCCCAAAAAATGTTTCAACTTTTTTCAATTTTACCCCTGCGGGATATATATTCTACCCACACACATTTGGAACTCTTCTGTGGTACCCTCACACATATTATTCCCTCATTTAGTGGACATTTTCAAAAAAAGTGAAATTTTCAAAAATCCAGAAAATTGGCAGAAAACGACTAAATATCAAGGACTCATTGGGCAAATTGCTCTGGAACTGAAATCGGAACGCTCACTGACATTTCCCCTATCTGAAAGTCTGATAAACGCCGGAAAAATGACTAAGTCCAAAAAAAAATTTTTTCAACATTTTTCAATTTTACCCCCGTGGGATATATATTCTACCCACACACATTTGGAACTCTTCTGGGGTACACTCACACATATTATTCCCTCATTTAGTGGATATTTTCACAAAAAAGTTAAATTTTCAAAAATCCAGAAAATTGGCAGAAAACGACTAAATATCAAGGACTCATTGGGCGAATCGCTCTGGAACTGAAATCGGAACGCTCACTGACATTTGCCCTATCTGAAAGTCTGATAAACGCCGGAAAAATGACTAAGTCCAAAAAAAAAATTTTTTCTACTTTTTTCAATTTTACCCCCGTGGGATATATATTCTACCCAAACACATTTGGAACTGTCCTGGGGTACCCTCACACATATTATTCCCTCATTTAATGGATATTTTTACAAAAAAGTGAAATTTTCAAAAATCCAGAAAATTGGCTGAAAACGACTAAATATGAAGGACTCATTGGGCGAATCGCTCTGGAACTGAAATCGGAACACTCACTGACATTCGCCCTATCTGAAACTCTGATAAATGCCGGAAAAATGACTAAGTCCAAAAAAAAAATGTTTTCAACTTTTTTAAATTTTACCCCCGTGGGATATATATTCTACCCACACACATTTGGAACTCTTCTGGGGTACCCTCACACATATTATTCCCTCATTTAGTGGATATTTTCACAAAAAAGTGAAATTTTCAAAAATCCAGAAAATTGGCTGAAAACGACTAAATATCAAGGACTCAATGGGAGAATCGCTCTGGAACTGAAATCGGAACGCTCACTGACATTCGCCCTATCTGAAAGTCTGATAAACGCCGGAAAAATGACTAAGTCCAAAAAAAAAATTTTTTCAACTTTTTTCAATTTTACCCCCGTGGGATATATATTCTTCCCACACACATTTGGAACTCTCCTGGGGTACCCTCACACATATTATTCCCTCATTTAGTGGATATTTTCACAAAAAAGTGAAATTTTCAAAAATCCAGAAAATTGTCTGAAAACAACTAAATAACAAGGACTCATTGGGCGAATCGCTCTGGAACTGAAATCGGAACACTCACTGACATTTCCCCTATCTGAAAGTCTGATAAACGCCGGAAAATGACTAAATCCCCCCCAAAAAAATGTTTCAACTTTCTTCAATTTTACCCCCGTGGGATATATATTCTTCCCACACACATTTGGAACTCTCCTGGGGTACCCTCACACATATTATTCCCTCATTTAGTGAATATTTTCACAAAAAAGAGAAATTTTCAAAAATCCAGAAAATTTGCTGAAAACGACTAAATATCAAGGACTCATTGGGCGAATCGCTCTGGAACTGAAATCGGAACGCTCACTGACATTCGCCCTATCTGAAAGTCTGATAAACGCTGGAAAAATGACTAAATCCCCCCAAAAAATGTTTTAAACTTTTTTCAATTTTACCCCCGCGGGATATATATTCTACCCACACACATTTGGAACTCTCCTGGGGTACCCTCACACATATTATTCCCTCATTTAGTGGATATTTTCACAAAAAAGTTAAATTTTCAAAAATCCAGAAAATTGGCTGAAAACGACTAAATATCAAGGACTCATTGGGCGAATCGCTCTGGAACTGAAATCAGAACGCTCACTGACATTCGCCCTATCTGAAAGTCTGATAAACGCCGGAAAAATGACTAAGTCCAAAAAAAAAATTTTTTCAACTTTTTTCAATTTTACCCCCGTGGGATATATATTCTACCCACACAGATTTGGAACTCTTCTGGGGTACCCTCACACATATTATTCCCTCATTTAGTGGATATTTTCACAAAAAAAGTGAAATTTTCAAAAATCCAGAAAATTGGCAGAAAACGACTAAATATCAAGGACTCATTGGGCGAATCGCTCTGGAACTGAAATCGGAACGCTCACTGACATTTGCCCTATCTGAAAGTCTGATAAACGCCAGAAAAATGACTAAATCCCCCCCAAAAAATTTTTCAACTTTTTTCAATTTTACCCCCGCGGGATATATATTCTACCCACACACATTTGGAACTCTTCTGGGGTACCCTCACACATATTATTCCCTCATTTAGTGGATATTTTCACAAAAAAGTTAAATTTTCAAAAATCCAGAAAATTGGCAGAAAACGACTAAATATCAAGGACTCATTGGGCGAATCGCTCTGGAACTGAAATCGGAACGCTCACTGACATTTGCCCTATCTGAAAGTCTGATAAACGCCAGAAAAATGACTAAATCCCCCCAAAAAAATTTTTCAACTTTTTTCAATTTTACCCCCGCAGGATATATATTCTACCCACACACATTTGGAACTCTCCTGGGGTACCCTCACACATATTATTCCCTCATTTAGTGGATATTTTCACAAAAAAGTGAAATTTTCAAAAATCCAGAAAATTGGCTGAAAACGACTAAATATCAAGGACTCATTGGGCGAATCGCTCTGGAACTGAAATCGGAACGCTCACTGACATTCGCCCTATCTGAAAGTCTGAAAAACACCGGAAAAATGACTAAGTCCAAAAAAAAAAATTTTTCTACTTTTTTCAATTTTACCCCCTTGGGATATATATTCTATCCACACACATTTGGAACTCTTCTGGGGTACCCTCACACATATTATTCCCTCATTTAGTGGATATTTTCACAAAAAAGTGAAATTTTCAAAAATCCAGATAATTGGCTGAAAACGACTAAATATCAAGGACTCATTGGGCGAATCGCTCTGGAACTGAAATTGGAACCCTCACTGACATTTCCCCTATCTGAAAGTCTGATAAACGCCGGAAAAATGACTTAGTCCAAAAAAAAATTTTTTTCTAACTTTTTCAATTTTACCCCCTTGGGATATATATTCTAACCACACACAAATTTGAACTCTCCTGGGGTACCCTCACACATATTAGTCCCTCAGTTAGTGGATATTTTCACAAAAAAGTGAAATTTTCAAAAATCCATAAAATTGGCTGAAAACAACTAAATAACAAGGACTCATTGGGCGAATCGCTCTGGAACTGAAATCGGAACACTCACTAACATTTCCCCTATCTGAAAGTCTGATAAACGCCGGAAAAATGACTAAATCCCCCCCAAAAAAAATTTTCAACTTTTTTCAATTTTACCCCCGCGGGATATATATTCTACCCACACACATTTGGAACTCTTCTGTGGTACCCTCACACATATTATTCCCTCATTTAGTGGACATTTTCACAAAAAAGTGAAATTTTCAAAAATCCAGAAAATTGGCTGAAAACGAATAAATATCAAGGACTCATTGGACGAATCGCTCTGGAACTGAAATCGGAACGCTAACTGACATTTGCCCTATCTGAAAGTCTGATAAACCCCCGAAAAATGACTAAGTCCAAAAAAAAAAATTTTTTATACTTTTTTCAATTTTACCCCCCTTGGGATATATATTCTACCCACACACATTTGGAACTCTCCTGGGGTACCCTCACACATATTATTCCCTCATTTAGTGGATATTTTTACAAAAAAGTGAAATTTTCAAAAATCCAGAAAATTGGCAGAAAACGACTAAATATCAAGGACTCATTGGGCGAATCGCTCTGGAACTGAAATCGGAATGCTCACTGACATTTCCCCTATCTGAAAGTCTGATAAACGCCGGAAAAATGACTAAGTCCAAAAAAAAATTTTTTTTAACTTTCTTCAATTTTACCCCCGTGGGATATATATTCTTCCCACACACATTTGGAACTCTCCTGGGGTACCCTCACACATATTATTCCCTCATTTAGTGGATATTTTCACAAAAAAGTGAAATTTTCAAAAATCCAGAAAATTGGCTGAAAATGAGTAAATATCAAGGACTCATGGGGCGAATCGCTCTGGAACTGAAATTGGAACGCTCACTGACATTTCCCCTATCTGAAAGTCTGATAAACGCCGGAAAAATGACTAAGTCCAAAAAAAAATTTTTTTCTACTTTTTTCAATTTTACCCCCGTGGGATATATATTCTACCCACACACATTTGGAACTCTCCTGGGGTACCCTCACACATATTATTCCCTCATTTAATGGATATTTTTACAAAAAAGTGAAATTTTCAAAAATCCAGAAAATTGGCTGAAAACGACTAAATATGAAGGACTCATTGGGCGAATCGCTCTGGAACTGAAATCGGAACACTCACTGACATTCGCCCTATCTGAAACTCTGATAAATGCCGGAAAAATGACTAAGTCCAAAAAAAAAATGTTTTCAACTTTTTTAAATTTTACCCCCGTGGGATATATATTCTACCCACACACATTTGGAACTCTTCTGGGGTACCCTCACACATATTATTCCCTCATTTAGTGGATATTTTCACAAAAAAGTGAAATTTTCAAAAATCCAGAAAATTGGCTGAAAACAACTAAATAACAAGGAATCATTGGGCGAATCGCTCTGGAACTGAAATCGGAACACTCACTGACATTTCCCCTATCTGAAAGTCTGATAAACGCCAGAAAAATGACTAAGTCCAAAAAATAATTTTTTTCAACTTTTTTCAATTTTACCCCCGTGGGATATATATTCTTCCCACACACATTTGGAACTCTCCTGGGGTACCCTCACACATATTATTCCCTCATTTAGTGGATATTTTCACAAAAAAGTGAAATTTTCAAAAATCCAGAAAATTGGCTGAAAACAACTAAATAACAAGGACTCATTGGGCGAATCACTCTGGAACTGAAATTGGAACGCTCACTGACATTTCCCCTATCTGAAAGTCTGATAAACGCCGGAAAAATGACTAAGTCCAAAAAAAATTTTTTTTCAACTCTTTTCAATTTTACCTCCGTGGGATATATATTCTTCCCACACACATTTGGAACTCTCCTGGGGTACCCTCACACATATTATTCCCTCATTTAGTGGATATTTTCACAAAAAAGTGAAATTTTCAAAAATCCAGAAAATTGGCTGAAAACGACTAAATATCAAGGACTCATTGGGCGAATCGCTCTGGAACTGAAATCAGAACGCTCACTGACATTTCCCCTATCTGAAAGTCTGATAAACGCCAGAAAAATGACTAAGTCCAAAAAATAATTTTTTTCAACTTTTTTCAATTTTACCCCCGTGGGATATATATTCTTCCCACACACATTTGGAACTCTCCTGGGGTACCCTCACACATATTATTCCCTCATTTAGTGGATATTTTCACAAAAAAGTGAAATTTTCAAAAATCCAGAAAATTGGCTGAAAACAACTAAATAACAAGGACTCATTGGGCGAATCGCTCTGGAACTGAAATCGGAACGCTCACTAACATTTCCCCTATCTGAAAGTCTGATAAACGCCAGAAAAATGACTAAGTCCAAAAAAAATTTTTTTTCAACTCTTTTCAATTTTACCTCCGTGGGATATATATTCTTCCCACACACATTTGGAACTCTCCTGGGGTACCCTCACACATATTATTCCCTCATTTAGTGGATATTTTCACAAAAAAGTGAAATTTTCAAAAATCCAGAAAATTGGCTGAAAACAACTAAATAACAAGGACTCATTGGGCGAATCGCTCTGGAACTGAAATCGGAACGCTCACTGACATTTCCCCTATCTGAAAGTCTTATAAACGCCAGAAAAATGACTAAGTCCAAAAAATAATTTTTTTCAACTTTTTTCAATTTTACCCCCGTGGGATATATATTCTTCCCACACACATTTGGAACTCTCCTGGGGTACCCTCACACATATTATTCCCTCATTTAGTGGATATTTTCACAAAAAAGTGAAATTTTCAAAAATCCAGAAAATTGGCTGAAAACAACTAAATAACAAGGACTCATTGGGCGAATCACTCTGGAACTGAAATTGGAACGCTCACTGACATTTCCCCTATCTGAAAGTCTGATAAACGCCGGAAAAATGACTAAGTCCAAAAAAAATTTTTTTTCAACTCTTTTCAATTTTACCTCCGTGGGATATATATTCTTCCCACACACATTTGGAACTCTCCTGGGGTACCCTCACACATATTATTCCCTCATTTAGTGGATATTTTCACAAAAAAGTGAAATTTTCAAAAATCCAGAAAATTGGCTGAAAACGACTAAATATCAAGGACTCATTGGGCGAATCGCTCTGGAACTGAAATCGGAACGCTCACTGACATTTCCCCTATCTGAAAGTCTGATAAACGCCAGAAAAATGACTAAGTCCAAAAAATAATTTTTTTCAACTTTTTTCAATTTTACCCCGTGGGATATATATTCTTCCCACACACATTTGGAACTCTCCTGGGGTACCCTCACACATATTATTCCCTCATTTAGTGGATATTTTCACAAAAAAGTGAAATTTTCAAAAATCCAGAAAATTGGCTGAAAACAACTAAATAACAAGGACTCATTGGGCGAATCGCTCTGGAACTGAAATCGGAACGCTCACTGACATTTCCCCTATCTGAAAGTCTTATAAACGCCAGAAAAATGACTAAGTCCAAAAAATAATTTTTTTCAACTTTTTTCAATTTTACCCCCGTGGGATATATATTCTTCCCACACACATTTGGAACTCTCCTGGGGTACCCTCACACATATTATTCCCTCATTTAGTGGATATTTTCACAAAAAAGTGAAATTTTCAAAAATCCAGAAAATTGGCTGAAAACAACTAAATAACAAGGACTCATTGGGCGAATCACTCTGGAACTGAAATTGGAACGCTCACTGACATTTCCCCTATCTGAAAGTCTGATAAACGCCGGAAAAATGACTAAGTCCAAAAAAAATTTTTTTTCAACTCTTTTCAATTTTACCTCCGTGGGATATATATTCTTCCCACACACATTTGGAACTCTCCTGGGGTACCCTCACACATATTATTCCCTCATTTAGTGGATATTTTCACAAAAAAGTGAAATTTTCAAAAATCCAGAAAATTGGCTGAAAACAACTAAATAACAAGGACTCATTGGGCGAATCGCTCTGGAACTGAAATCGGAACGCTCACTGACATTTCCCCTATCTGAAAGTCTTATAAACGCCAGAAAAATGACTAAGTCCAAAAAATAATTTTTTTCAACTTTTTTCAATTTTACCCTCGTGGGATATATATTCTTCCCACACACATTTGGAACTCTCCTGGGGTACCCTCACACATATTATTCCCTCATTTAGTGGATATTTTCACAAAAAAGTGAAATTTTCAAAAATCCAGAAAATTGGCTGAAAACAACTAAATAACAAGGACTCATTGGGCGAATCACTCTGGAACTGAAATTGGAACGCTCACTGACATTTCCCCTATCTGAAAGTCTGATAAACGCCGGAAAAATGACTAAGTCCAAAAAAAATTTTTTTTCAACTCTTTTCAATTTTACCTCCGTGGGATATATATTCTTCCCACAAACATTTGGAACTCTCCTGGGGTACCCTCACACATATTATTCCCTCATTTAGTGGATATTTTCACAAAAAAGTGAAATTTTCAAAAATCCAGAAAATTGGCTGAAAACGACTAAATATCAAGGACTCATTGGGCGAATCGCTCTGGAACTGAAATCGGAACGCTCACTGACATTTCCCCTATCTGAAAGTCTGATAAACGCCAGAAAAATGACTAAGTCCAAAAAATAATTTTTTTCAACTTTTTTCAATTTTACCCCCGTGGGATATATATTCTTCCCACACACATTTGGAACTCTCCTGGGGTACCCTCACACATATTATTCCCTCATTTAGTGGATATTTTCACAAAAAAGTGAAATTTTCAAAAATCCAGAAAATTGGCTGAAAACTAAATAACAAGGACTCATTGGGCGAATCACTCTGGAACTGAAATCGGAACGCTCACTGACAATTCCCCTATGGGAAAGTCTGATAAATGCCAGAAAAATGACTAAGTCCAAAAAAAATTTTTTTTCAACTTTTTTCAATTTTACCCCCGTGGGATATATATTCTTCCCACACACATTTGGAACTCTCCTGGGGTACCCTCACACATATTATTCCCTCATTTAGTGGATATTTTCACAAAAAAGTGAAATGTTCAAAAATCCAGAAAATTGGCTGAAAACAACTAAATAACAAGGACTCATTGGGCGAATAACTCTGGAACTGAAATCGGAATGCTCACTGACATTTCCCCTATGGGAAAGTCTGATAAATGCCAGAAAAATGACTAAGTCCAAAAAAAAATTTTTTTCAACTTTTTTCAATTTTACCCCCGTGGGATATATATTCTTCCCACACACATTTGGAACTCTCCTGGGGTACCCTCACACATATTATTCCCTCATTTAGTGGATATTTTTACAAAAAAGTGAAATTTTCAAAAATCCAGACAATTGGCTGAAAACAACTAAATAACAAGGACTCATTGGGCGAATCGCTCTGGAACTGAAATCGGAACGCTCACTGACATTTCCCCTATCTGAAAGTCTGATAAACGCCAGAAAAATGACTAAGTCCAAAAAATAATTTTTTTCAACTTTTTTCAATTTTACCCCCGTGGGATATATATTCTTCCCACACACATTTGGAACTCTCCTGGGGTACCCTCACACATATTATTCCCTCATTTAGTGGATATTTTCACAAAAAAGTGAAATTTTCAAAAATCCAGAAAATTGGCTGAAAACAACTAAATAACAAGGACTCATTGGGCGAATCACTCTGGAACTGAAATTGAAACGCTCACTGACATTTCCCCTATCTGAAAGTCTGATAAACGCCCGAAAAATGACTAAGTCCAAAAAATAATTTTTTTCAACTTTTTTCAATTTTACCCCCGTGGGATATATATTCTTCCCACACACATTTGGAACTCTCCTGGGGTACCCTCACACATATTATTCCCTCATTTAGTGGATATTTTCACAAAAAAGTGAAATTTTCAAAAATCCAGAAAATTGGCTGAAAACTAAATAACAAGGACTCATTGGGCGAATCACTCTGGAACTGAAATCGGAACGCTCACTGACATTTCCCCTATGGGAAAGTCTGATAAATGCCAGAAAAATGACTAAGTCCAAAAAAAAATTTTTTTCAACTTTTTTCAATTTTACCCCCGTGGGATATATATTCTTCCCACACACATTTGGAACTCTCCTGGGGTACCCTCACACATATTATTCCCTCATTTAGTGGATATTTTCACAAAAAAGTGAAATTTTCAAAAATCCAGAAAATTGGCTGAAAACAACTAAATAACAAAGACTCATTGGGCGAATCGCTCTGGAACTGAAATCGGAACGCTCACTGACATTTCCCCTATCTGAAAGTCTGATAAACGCCAGAAAAATGACTAAGTCCAAAAAATAATTTTTTTCAACTTTTTTCAATTTTACCCCCGTGGGATATATATTCTTCCCACACACATTTGGAACTCTCCTGGGGTACCCTCACACATATTATTCCCTCATTTAGTGGATATTTTCACAAAAAAGTGAAATGTTCAAAAATCCAGAAAATTGGCTGAAAACAACTAAATAACAAGGACTCATTGGGCGAATAACTCTGGAACTGAAATCGGAACGCTCACTGACATGTCCCCTATGGGATATTCTGATAAATGCCAGAAAAATGACTAAGTCCAAAAAAAATTTTTTTTCAACTTTTTTCAATTTTACCCCCGTGGGATATATATTCTTCCCACACACATTTGGAACTCTCCTGGGGTACCCTCACACATATTATTCCCTCATTTAGTGGATATTTTCACAAAAAAGTGAAATTTTCAAAAATCCAGAAAATTGGCTGAAAACAACTAAATAACAAGGACTCATTGGGTGAATCGCTCTGGAACTGAAATCGGAACGCTCACTGACATTTCCCCTATCTGAAAGTCTGATAAACGCCAGAAAAATGACTAAGTCCAAAAAATAATTTTTTTCAACTTTTTTCAATTTTACCCCCGTGGGATATATATTCTTCCCACACACATTTGGAACTCTCCTGGGGTACCCTCACACATATTATTCCCTCATTTAGTGGATATTTTCACAAAAAAGTGAAATTTTCAAAAATCCAGAAAATTGGCTGAAAACAACTAAATAACAAGGACTCATTGGGCGAATCGCTCTGGAACTGAAATCGGAACGCTCACTGACATTTCCCCTATCTGAAAGTCTGATAAACGCCAGAAAAATGACTAAGTCCAAAAAATAATTTTTTTCAACTTTTTTCAATTTTACCCCCGTGGGATATATATTCTTCCCACACACATTTGGAACTCTCCTGGGGTACCCTCACACATATTATTCCCTCATTTAGTGGATATTTTCACAAAAAAGTGAAATTTTCAAAAATCCAGAAAATTGGCTGAAAACAACTAAATAACAAGGACTCATTGGGCGAATCACTCTGGAACTGAAATTGAAACGCTCACTGACATTTCCCCTATCTGAAAGTCTGATAAACGCCCGAAAAATGACTAAGTCCAAAAAATAATTTTTTTCAACTTTTTTCAATTTTACCCCCGTGGGATATATATTCTTCCCACACACATTTGGAACTCTCCTGGGGTACCCTCACACATATTATTCCCTCATTTAGTGGATATTTTCACAAAAAAGTGAAATTTTCAAAAATCCAGAAAATTGGCTGAAAACTAAATAACAAGGACTCATTGGGCGAATCACTCTGGAACTGAAATCGGAACGCTCACTGACATTTCCCCTATGGGAAAGTCTGATAAATGCCAGAAAAATGACTAAGTCCAAAAAAAAATTTTTTTCAACTTTTTTCAATTTTACCCCCGTGGGATATATATTCTTCCCACACACATTTGGAACTCTCCTGGGGTACCCTCACACATATTATTCCCTCATTTAGTGGATATTTTCACAAAAAAGTGAAATTTTCAAAAATCCAGAAAATTGGCTGAAAACAACTAAATAACAAGGACTCATTGGGCGAATCGCTCTGGAACTGAAATCGGAACGCTCACTGACATTTCCCCTATCTGAAAGTCTGATAAACGCCAGAAAAATGACTAAGTCCAAAAAATAATTTTTTTCAACTTTTTTCAATTTTACCCCCGTGGGATATATATTCTTCCCACACACATTTGGAACTCTCCTGGGGTACCCTCACACATATTATTCCCTCATTTAGTGGATATTTTCACAAAAAAGTGAAATGTTCAAAAATCCAGAAAATTGGCTGAAAACAACTAAATAACAAGGACTCATTGGGCGAATAACTCTGGAACTGAAATCGGAACGCTCACTGACATTTCCCCTATGGGATATTCTGATAAATGCCAGAAAAATGACTAAGTCCAAAAAAAATTTTTTTTCAACTTTTTTCAATTTTACCCCCGTGGGATATATATTCTTCCCACACACATTTGGAACTCTCCTGGGGTACCCTCACACATATTATTCCCTCATTTAGTGGATATTTTCACAAAAAAGTGAAATTTTCAAAAATCCAGAAAATTGGCTGAAAACAACTAAATAACAAGGACTCATTGGGCGAATCGCTCTGGAACTGAAATCGGAACGCTCACTGACATTTCCCCTATCTGAAAGTCTGATAAACGCCAGAAAAATGACTAAGTCCAAAAAATAATTTTTTTCAACTTTTTTCAATTTTACCCCCGTGGGATATATATTCTTCCCACACACATTTGGAACTCTCCTGGGGTACCCTCACACATATTATTCCCTCATTTAGTGGATATTTTCACAAAAAAGTGAAATTTTCAAAAATCCAGAAAATTGGCTGAAAACAACTAAATAACAAGGACTCATTGGGCGAATCACTCTGGAACTGAAATTGGAACGCTCACTGACATTTCCCCTATCTGAAAGTCTGATAAACGCCGGAAAAATGACTAAGTCCAAAAAAAATTTTTTTTCAACTCTTTTCAATTTTACCTCCGTGGGATATATATTCTTCCCACACACATTTGGAACTCTCCTGGGGTACCCTCACACATATTATTCCCTCATTTAGTGGATATTTTCACAAAAAAGTGAAATGTTCAAAAATCCAGAAAATTGGCTGAAAACAACTAAATAACAAGGACTCATTGGGCGAATAACTCTGGAACTGAAATCGGAACGCTCACTGACATTTCCCCTATGGGATATTCTGATAAATGCCAGAAAAATGACTAAGTCCAAAAAAAATTTTTTTTCAACTTTTTTCAATTTTACCCCCGTGGGATATATATTCTTCCCACACACATTTGGAACTCTCCTGGGGTACCCTCACACATATTATTCCCTCATTTAGTGGATATTTTCACAAAAAAGTGAAATTTTCAAAAATCCAGAAAATTGGCTGAAAACAACTAAATAACAAGGACTCATTGGGCGAATCGCTCTGGAACTGAAATCGGAACGCTCACTGACATTTCCCCTATCTGAAAGTCTGATAAACGCCAGAAAAATGACTAAGTCCAAAAAATAATTTTTTTCAACTTTTTTCAATTTTACCCCCGTGGGATATATATTCTTCCCACACACATTTGGAACTCTCCTGGGGTACCCTCACACATATTATTCCCTCATTTAGTGGATATTTTCACAAAAAAGTGAAATTTTCAAAAATCCAGAAAATTGGCTGAAAACAACTAAATAACAAGGACTCATTGGGCGAATCACTCTGGAACTGAAATTGGAACGCTCACTGACATTTCCCGTATCTGAAAGTCTGATAAACGCCAGAAAAATGACTAAGTCCAAAAAATAATTTTTTTCAACTTTTTTCAATTTTACCCCCGTGGGATATATATTCTTCCCACACACATTTGGAACTCTCCTGGGGTACCCTCACACATATTATTCCCTCATTTAGTGGATATTTTCACAAAAAAGTGAAATGTTCAAAAATCCAGAAAATTGGCTGAAAACAACTAAATAACAAGGACTCATTGGGCGAATCACTCTGGAACTGAAATCGGAACGCTCACTGACATTTCCCCTATGGGAAAGTCTGATAAATGCCAGAAAAATGACTAAGTCCAAAAAAAAATTTTTTTCAACTTTTTTCAATTTTACCCCTGTGGGATATATATTCTTCCCAAACACATTTGGAACTCTCCTGGGGTACCCTCACACATATTATTCCCTCATTTAGTGGATATTTTCACAAAAAAGTGAAATTTTCAAAAATCCAGAAAATTGGCTGAAAACGACTAAATATCAAGGACTCATTGGGCGAATCGCTCTGGAACTGAAATCGGAGCGCTCACTGACATTTCCCCTATCTGAAAGTATGATAAACGCCGGAAAAATGACTAAGTCCAAAAAAAAATTTTTTTCAACCTTTTTCAATTTTACCCCCGTGGGATATATATTCTTCCCACACACATTTGGAACTCTCCTGGGGTACCCTCACACATATTATTCCCTCATTTAGTGGATATTTTCACAAAAAAGTGAAATGTTCAAAAATCCAGAAAATTGGCTGAAAACAACTAAATAACAAGGACTCATTGGGCGAATAACTCTGGAACTGAAATCGGAACGCTCACTGACATTTCCCCTATGGGATATTCTGATAAATGCCAGAAAAATGACTAAGTCCAAAAAAAATTTTTTTTCAACTTTTTTCAATTTTACCCCCGTGGGATATATATTCTTCCCACACACATTTGGAACTCTCCTGGGGTACCCTCACACATATTATTCCCTCATTTAGTGGATATTTTCACAAAAAAGTGAAATTTTCAAAAATCCAGAAAATTGGCTGAAAACAACTAAATAACAAGGACTCATTGGGCGAATCGCTCTGGAACTGAAATCGGAACGCTCACTGACATTTCCCCTATCTGAAAGTCTGATAAACGCCAGAAAAATGACTAAGTCCAAAAAATAATTTTTTTCAACTTTTTTCAATTTTACCCCCGTGGGATATATATTCTTCCCACACACATTTGGAACTCTCCTGGGGTACCCTCACACATATTATTCCCTCATTTAGTGGATATTTTCACAAAAAAGTGAAATTTTCAAAAATCCAGAAAATTGGCTGAAAACAACTAAATAACAAGGACTCATTGGGCGAATCACTCTGGAACTGAAATTGGAACGCTCACTGACATTTCCCGTATCTGAAAGTCTGATAAACGCCAGAAAAATGACTAAGTCCAAAAAATAATTTTTTTCAACTTTTTTCAATTTTACCCCCGTGGGATATATATTCTTCCCACACACATTTGGAACTCTCCTGGGGTACCCTCACACATATTATTCCCTCATTTAGTGGATATTTTCACAAAAAAGTGAAATGTTCAAAAATCCAGAAAATTGGCTGAAAACAACTAAATAACAAGGACTCATTGGGCGAATCACTCTGGAACTGAAATCGGAACGCTCACTGACATTTCCCCTATGGGAAAGTCTGATAAATGCCAGAAAAATGACTAAGTCCAAAAAAAAATTTTTTTCAACTTTTTTCAATTTTACCCCTGTGGGATATATATTCTTCCCAAACACATTTGGAACTCTCCTGGGGTACCCTCACACATATTATTCCCTCATTTAGTGGATATTTTCACAAAAAAGTGAAATTTTCAAAAATCCAGAAAATTGGCTGAAAACGACTAAATATCAAGGACTCATTGGGCGAAACGCTCTGGAACTGAAATCGGAACGCTCACTGACATTTCCCCTATCTGAAAGTCTGATAAACGCCAGAAAAATGACTAAGTCCCAAAAAAAATTTTTTTCAACTTTTTTCAATTTTACCCCCGTGGGATATATATTCTTCCCACACACATTTGGAACTCTCCTGGGGTACCCTCACACATATTATTCCCTCATTTAGTGGATATTTTCACAAAAAAGTGAAATTTTCAAAAATCCAGAAAATTGGCTGAAAACGACTAAATATCAAGGACTCATTGGGCGAATCGCTCTGGAACTGAAATCGGAGCGCTCACTGACATTTCCCCTATCTGAAAGTATGATAAACGCCGGAAAAATGACTAAGTCCAAAAAAAAATTTTTTTCAACCTTTTTCAATTTTACCCCCGTGGGATATATATTCTTCCCACACACATTTGGAACTCTCCTGGGGTACCCTCACACATATTATTCCCTCATTTAGTGGATATTTTCACAAAAAAGTGAAATTTTCAAAAATCCAGAAAATTGGCACAAAACAACTAAATAACAAGGACTCATTGGGCGAATCGCTCTGGAACTGAAATCGGAACGCTCACTGACATTTCCCCTATCTGAAAGTCTGATAAACGCCAGAAAAATGACTAAGTCCAAAAAATAATTTTTTTCAACTTTTTTCAATTTTACCCCCGTGGGATATATATTCTTCCCACACACATTTGGAACTCTCCTGGGGTACCCTCACACATATTATTCCCTCATTTAGTGGATATTTTCACAAAAAAGTGAAATTTTCAAAAATCCAGAAAATTGGCTGAAAACAACTAAATAACAAGGACTCATTGGGCGAATCACTCTGGAACTGAAATTGAAACGCTCACTGACATTTCCCCTATCTGAAAGTCTGATAAACGCCCGAAAAATGACTAAGTCCAAAAAATAATTTTTTTCAACTTTTTTCAATTTTACCCCCGTGGGATATATATTCTTCCCACACACATTTGGAACTCTCCTGGGGTACCCTCACACATATTATTCCCTCATTTAGTGGATATTTTCACAAAAAAGTGAAATTTTCAAAAATCCAGAAAATTGGCTGAAAACTAAATAACAAGGACTCATTGGGCGAATCACTCTGGAACTGAAATCGGAACGCTCACTGACATTTCCCCTATGGGAAAGTCTGATAAATGCCAGAAAAATGACTAAGTCCAAAAAAAAATTTTTTTCAACTTTTTTCAATTTTACCCCCGTGGGATATATATTCTTCCCACACACATTTGGAACTCTCCTGGGGTACCCTCACACATATTATTCCCTCATTTAGTGGATATTTTCACAAAAAAGTGAAATTTTCAAAAATCCAGAAAATTGGCTGAAAACAACTAAATAACAAGGACTCATTGGGCGAATCGCTCTGGAACTGAAATCGGAACGCTCACTGACATTTCCCCTATCTGAAAGTCTGATAAACGCCAGAAAAATGACTAAGTCCAAAAAATAATTTTTTTCAACTTTTTTCAATTTTACCCCCGTGGGATATATATTCTTCCCACACACATTTGGAACTCTCCTGGGGTACCCTCACACATATTATTCCCTCATTTAGTGGATATTTTCACAAAAAAGTGAAATTTTCAAAAATCCAGAAAATTGGCTGAAAACTAAATAACAAGGACTCATTGGGCGAATCACTCTGGAACTGAAATCGGAACGCTCACTGACATTTCCCCTATGGGAAAGTCTGATAAATGCCAGAAAAATGACTAAGTCCAAAAAAAAATTTTTTTCAACTTTTTTCAATTTTACCCCCGTGGGATATATATTCTTCCCACACACATTTGGAACTCTCCTGGGGTACCCTCACACATATTATTCCCTCATTTAGTGGATATTTTCACAAAAAAGTGAAATTTTCAAAAATCCAGAAAATTGGCTGAAAACAACTAAATAACAAGGACTCATTGGGCGAATCGCTCTGGAACTGAAATCGGAACGCTCACTGACATTTCCCCTATCTGAAAGTCTGATAAACGCCAGAAAAATGACTAAGTCCAAAAAATAATTTTTTTCAACTTTTTTCAATTTTACCCCCGTGGGATATATATTCTTCCCACACACATTTGGAACTCTCCTGGGGTACCCTCACACATATTATTCCCTCATTTAGTGGATATTTTCACAAAAAAGTGAAATTTTCAAAAATCCAGAAAATTGGCTGAAAACTAAATAACAAGGACTCATTGGGCGAATCACTCTGGAACTGAAATCGGAACGCTCACTGACATTTCCCCTATGGGAAAGTCTGATAAATGCCAGAAAAATGACTAAGTCCAAAAAAAAATTTTTTTCAACTTTTTTCAATTTTACCCCCGTGGGATATATATTCTTCCCACACACATTTGGAACTCTCCTGGGGTACCCTCACACATATTATTCCCTCATTTAGTGGATATTTTCACAAAAAAGTGAAATTTTCAAAAATCCAGAAAATTGGCTGAAAACAACTAAATAACAAGGACTCATTGGGCGAATCGCTCTGGAACTGAAATCGGAACGCTCACTGACATTTCCCCTATCTGAAAGTCTGATAAACGCCAGAAAAATGACTAAGTCCAAAAAATAATTTTTTTCAACTTTTTTCAATTTTACCCCCGTGGGATATATATTCTTCCCACACACATTTGGAACTCTCCTGGGGTACCCTCACACATATTATTCCCTCATTTAGTGGATATTTTCACAAAAAAGTGAAATTTTCAAAAATCCAGAAAATTGGCTGAAAACAACTAAATAACAAGGACTCATTGGGCGAATCACTCTGGAACTGAAATTGGAACGCTCACTGACATTTCCCGTATCTGAAAGTCTGATAAACGCCAGAAAAATGACTAAGTCCAAAAAATAATTTTTTTCAACTTTTTTCAATTTTACCCCCGTGGGATATATATTCTTCCCACACACATTTGGAACTCTCCTGGGGTACCCTCACACATATTATTCCCTCATTTAGTGGATATTTTCACAAAAAAGTGAAATGTTCAAAAATCCAGAAAATTGGCTGAAAACAACTAAATAACAAGGACTCATTGGGCGAATCACTCTGGAACTGAAATCGGAACGCTCACTGACATTTCCCCTATGGGAAAGTCTGATAAATGCCAGAAAAATGACTAAGTCCAAAAAAAAATTTTTTTCAACTTTTTTCAATTTTACCCCTGTGGGATATATATTCTTCCCAAACACATTTGGAACTCTCCTGGGGTACCCTCACACATATTATTCCCTCATTTAGTGGATATTTTCACAAAAAAGTGAAATTTTCAAAAATCCAGAAAATTGGCTGAAAACGACTAAATATCAAGGACTCATTGGGCGAAACGCTCTGGAACTGAAATCGGAACGCTCACTGACATTTCCCCTATCTGAAAGTCTGATAAACGCCAGAAAAATGACTAAGTCCCAAAAAAAATTTTTTTCAACTTTTTTCAATTTTACCCCCGTGGGATATATATTCTTCCCACACACATTTGGAACTCTCCTGGGGTACCCTCACACATATTATTCCCTCATTTAGTGGATATTTTCACAAAAAAGTGAAATTTTCAAAAATCCAGAAAATTGGCTGAAAACGACTAAATATCAAGGACTCATTGGGCGAATCGCTCTGGAACTGAAATCGGAGCGCTCACTGACATTTCCCCTATCTGAAAGTATGATAAACGCCGGAAAAATGACTAAGTCCAAAAAAAAATTTTTTTCAACCTTTTTCAATTTTACCCCCGTGGGATATATATTCTTCCCACACACATTTGGAACTCTCCTGGGGTACCCTCACACATATTATTCCCTCATTTAGTGGATATTTTCACAAAAAAGTGAAATTTTCAAAAATCCAGAAAATTGGCACAAAACAACTAAATAACAAGGACTCATTGGGCGAATCGCTCTGGAACTGAAATCGGAACGCTCACTGACATTTCCCCTATCTGAAAGTCTGATAAACGCCAGAAAAATGACTAAGTCCAAAAAATAATTTTTTTCAACTTTTTTCAATTTTACCCCCGTGGGATATATATTCTTCCCACACACATTTGGAACTCTCCTGGGGTACCCTCACACATATTATTCCCTCATTTAGTGGATATTTTCACAAAAAAGTGAAATTTTCAAAAATCCAGAAAATTGGCTGAAAACTAAATAACAAGGACTCATTGGGCGAATCACTCTGGAACTGAAATCGGAACGCTCACTGACATTTCCCCTATGGGAAAGTCTGATAAATGCCAGAAAAATGACTAAGTCCAAAAAAAAATTTTTTTCAACTTTTTTCAATTTTACCCCCGTGGGATATATATTCTTCCCACACACATTTGGAACTCTCCTGGGGTACCCTCACACATATTATTCCCTCATTTAGTGGATATTTTCACAAAAAAGTGAAATTTTCAAAAATCCAGAAAATTGGCTGAAAACAACTAAATAACAAGGACTCATTGGGCGAATCGCTCTGGAACTGAAATCGGAACGCTCACTGACATTTCCCCTATCTGAAAGTCTGATAAACGCCAGAAAAATGACTAAGTCCAAAAAATAATTTTTTTCAACTTTTTTCAATTTTACCCCCGTGGGATATATATTCTTCCCACACACATTTGGAACTCTCCTGGGGTACCCTCACACATATTATTCCCTCATTTAGTGGATATTTTCACAAAAAAGTGAAATTTTCAAAAATCCAGAAAATTGGCTGAAAACAACTAAATAACAAGGACTCATTGGGCGAATCACTCTGGAACTGAAATTGGAACGCTCACTGACATTTCCCGTATCTGAAAGTCTGATAAACGCCAGAAAAATGACTAAGTCCAAAAAATAATTTTTTTCAACTTTTTTCAATTTTACCCCCGTGGGATATATATTCTTCCCACACACATTTGGAACTCTCCTGTGGTACCCTCACACATATTATTCCCTCATTTAGTGGATATTTTCACAAAAAAGTGAAATGTTCAAAAATCCAGAAAATTGGCTGAAAACAACTAAATAACAAGGACTCATTGGGCGAATCACTCTGGAACTGAAATCGGAACGCTCACTGACATTTCCCCTATGGGAAAGTCTGATAAATGCCAGAAAAATGACTAAGTCCAAAAAAAAATTTTTTTCAACTTTTTTCAATTTTACCCCTGTGGGATATATATTCTTCCCAAACACATTTGGAACTCTCCTGGGGTACCCTCACACATATTATTCCCTCATTTAGTGGATATTTTCACAAAAAAGTGAAATTTTCAAAAATCCAGAAAATTGGCTGAAAACGACTAAATATCAAGGACTCATTGGGCGAAACGCTCTGGAACTGAAATCGGAACGCTCACTGACATTTCCCCTATCTGAAAGTCTGATAAACGCCAGAAAAATGACTAAGTCCCAAAAAAAATTTTTTTCAACTTTTTTCAATTTTACCGCCGTGGGATATATATTCTTCCCACACACATTTGGAACTCTCCTGGGGTACCCTCACACATATTATTCCCTCATTTAGTGGATATTTTCACAAAAAAGTGAAATTTTCAAAAATCCAGAAAATTGGCTGAAAACGACTAAATATCAAGGACTCATTGGGCGAATCGCTCTGGAACTGAAATCGGAGCGCTCACTGACATTTCCCCTATCTGAAAGTATGATAAACGCCGGAAAAATGACTAAGTCCAAAAAAAAATTTTTTTCAACCTTTTTCAATTTTACCCCCGTGGGATATATATTCTTCCCACACACATTTGGAACTCTCCTGGGGTACCCTCACACATATTATTCCCTCATTTAGTGGATATTTTCACAAAAAAGTGAAATTTTCAAAAATCCAGAAAATTGGCACAAAACAACTAAATAACAAGGACTCATTGGGCGAATCGCTCTGGAACTGAAATCGGAACGCTCACTGACATTTCCCCTATCTGAAAGTCTGATAAACGCCAGAAAAATGACTAAGTCCAAAAAATAATTTTTTTCAACTTTTTTCAATTTTACCCCCGTGGGATATATATTCTTCCCACACACATTTGGAACTCTCCTGGGGTACCCTCACACATATTATTCCCTCATTTAGTGGATATTTTCACAAAAAAGTGAAATTTTCAAAAATCCAGAAAATTGGCTGAAAACAACTAAATAACAAGGACTCATTGGGCGAATCACTCTGGAACTGAAATTGAAACGCTCACTGACATTTCCCCTATCTGAAAGTCTGATAAACGCCCGAAAAATGACTAAGTCCAAAAAATAATTTTTTTAAACTTTTTTCAATTTTACCCCCGTGGGATATATATTCTTCCCACACACATTTGGAACTCTCCTGGGGTACCCTCACACATATTATTCCCTCATTTAGTGGATATTTTCACAAAAAAGTGAAATTTTCAAAAATCCAGAAAATTGGCTGAAAACTAAATAACAAGGACTCATTGGGCGAATCACTCTGGAACTGAAATCGGAACGCTCACTGACATTTCCCCTATGGGAAAGTCTGATAAATGCCAGAAAAATGACTAAGTCCAAAAAAAAATTTTTTTCAACTTTTTTCAATTTTACCCCCGTGGGATATATATTCTTCCCACACACATTTGGAACTCTCCTGGGGTACCCTCACACATATTATTCCCTCATTTAGTGGATATTTTCACAAAAAAGTGAAATTTTCAAAAATCCAGAAAATTGGCTGAAAACAACTAAATAACAAGGACTCATTGGGCGAATCGCTCTGGAACTGAAATCGGAACGCTCACTGACATTTCCCCTATGGGATATTCTGATAAATGCCAGAAAAATGACTAAGTCCAAAAAAAATTTTTTTCAACTTTTTTCAATTTTACCCCCGTGGGATATATATTCTTCCCACACACATTTGGAACTCTCCTGGGGTACCCTCACACATATTATTCCCTCATTTAGTGGATATTTTCACAAAAAAGTGAAATTTTCAAAAATCCAGAAAATTGGCTGAAAACGACTAAATATCAAGGACTCATTGGGCGAATCGCTCTGGAACTGAAATCGGAGCGCTCACTGACATTTCCCCTATCTGAAAGTATGATAAACGCCGGAAAAATGACTAAGTCCAAAAAAAAATTTTTTTCAACCTTTTTCAATTTTACCCCCGTGGGATATATATTCTTCCCACACACATTTGGAACTCTCCTGGGGTACCCTCACACATATTATTCCCTCATTTAGTGGATATTTTCACAAAAAAGTGAAATTTTCAAAAATCCAGAAAATTGGCACAAAACAACTAAATAACAAGGACTCATTGGGCGAATCGCTCTGGAACTGAAATCGGAACGCTCACTGACATTTCCCCTATCTGAAAGTCTGATAAACGCCAGAAAAATGACTAAGTCCAAAAAATAATTTTTTTCAACTTTTTTCAATTTTACCCCCGTGGGATATATATTCTTCCCACACACATTTGGAACTCTCCTGGGGTACCCTCACACATATTATTCCCTCATTTAGTGGATATTTTCACAAAAAAGTGAAATTTTCAAAAATCCAGAAAATTGGCTGAAAACAACTAAATAACAAGGACTCATTGGGCGAATCACTCTGGAACTGAAATTGAAACGCTCACTGACATTTCCCCTATCTGAAAGTCTGATAAACGCCCGAAAAATGACTAAGTCCAAAAAATAATTTTTTTCAACTTTTTTCAATTTTACCCCCGTGGGATATATATTCTTCCCACACACATTTGGAACTCTCCTGGGGTACCCTCACACATATTATTCCCTCATTTAGTGGATATTTTCACAAAAAAGTGAAATTTTCAAAAATCCAGAAAATTGGCTGAAAACTAAATAACAAGGACTCATTGGGCGAATCACTCTGGAACTGAAATCGGAACGCTCACTGACATTTCCCCTATGGGAAAGTCTGATAAATGCCAGAAAAATGACTAAGTCCAAAAAAAAATTTTTTTCAACTTTTTTCAATTTTACCCCCGTGGGATATATATTCTTCCCACACACATTTGGAACTCTCCTGGGGTACCCTCACACATATTATTCCCTCATTTAGTGGATATTTTCACAAAAAAGTGAAATTTTCAAAAATCCAGAAAATTGGCTGAAAACAACTAAATAACAAGGACTCATTGGGCGAATCGCTCTGGAACTGAAATCGGAACGCTCACTGACATTTCCCCTATCTGAAAGTCTGATAAACGCCAGAAAAATGACTAAGTCCAAAAAATAATTTTTTTCAACTTTTTTCAATTTTACCCCCGTGGGATATATATTCTTCCCACACACATTTGGAACTCTCCTGGGGTACCCTCACACATATTATTCCCTCATTTAGTGGATATTTTCACAAAAAAGTGAAATGTTCAAAAATCCAGAAAATTGGCTGAAAACAACTAAATAACAAGGACTCATTGGGCGAATAACTCTGGAACTGAAATCGGAACGCTCACTGACATTTCCCCTATGGGATATTCTGATAAATGCCAGAAAAATGACTAAGTCCAAAAAAAATTTTTTTTCAACTTTTTTCAATTTTACCCCCGTGGGATATATATTCTTCCCACACACATTTGGAACTCTCCTGGGGTACCCTCACACATATTATTCCCTCATTTAGTGGATATTTTCACAAAAAAGTGAAATTTTCAAAAATCCAGAAAATTGGCTGAAAACAACTAAATAACAAGGACTCATTGGGCGAATCGCTCTGGAACTGAAATCGGAACACTCACTGACATTTCCCCTATCTGAAAGTCTGATAAACGCCAGAAAAATGACTAAGTCCAAAAAATAATTTTTTTCAACTTTTTTCAATTTTACCCCCGTGGGATATATATTCTTCCCACACACATTTGGAACTCTCCTGGGGTACCCTCACACATATTATTCCCTCATTTAGTGGATATTTTCACAAAAAAGTGAAATTTTCAAAAATCCAGAAAATTGGCTGAAAACAACTAAATAACAAGGACTCATTGGGCGAATCACTCTGGAACTGAAATTGGAACGCTCACTGACATTTCCCCTATCTGAAAGTCTGATAAACGCCGGAAAAATGACTAAGTCCAAAAAAAATTTTTTTTCAACTCTTTTCAATTTTACCTCCGTGGGATATATATTCTTCCCACACACATTTGGAACTCTCCTGGGGTACCCTCACACATATTATTCCCTCATTTAGTGGATATTTTCACAAAAAAGTGAAATTTTCAAAAATCCAGAAAATTGGCTGAAAACAACTAAATAACAAGGACTCATTGGGCGAATCGCTCTGGAACTGAAATCGGAACGCTCACTGACATTTCCCCTATCTGAAAGTCTGATAAACGCCAGAAAAATGACTAAGTCCAAAAAATAATTTTTTTCAACTTTTTTCAATTTTACCCCCGTGGGATATATATTCTTCCCACACACATTTGGAACTCTCCTGGGGTACCCTCACACATATTATTCCCTCATTTAGTGGATATTTTCACAAAAAAGTGAAATTTTCAAAAATCCAGAAAATTGGCTGAAAACAACTAAATAACAAGGACTCATTGGGCGAATCACTCTGGAACTGAAATTGGAACGCTCACTGACATTTCCCCTATCTGAAAGTCTGATAAACGCCGGATAAATGACTAAGTCCAAAAAAAATTTTTTTTCAACTCTTTTCAATTTTACCTCCGTGGGATATATATTCTTCCCACACACATTTGGAACTCTCCTGGGGTACCCTCACACATATTATTCCCTCATTTAGTGGATATTTTCACAAAAAAGTGAAATGTTCAAAAATCCAGAAAATTGGCTGAAAACAACTAAATAACAAGGACTCATTGGGCGAATCACTCTGGAACTGAAATCGGAACGCTCACTGACATTTCCCCTATGGGAAAGTCTGATAAATGCCAGAAAAATGACTAAGTCCAAAAAAAAATTTTTTTCAACTTTTTTCAATTTTACCCCTGTGGGATATATATTCTTCCCAAACACATTTGGAACTCTCCTGGGGTACCCTCACACATATTATTCCCTCATTTAGTGGATATTTTCACAAAAAAGTGAAATTTTCAAAAATCCAAAAAATTGGCTGAAAACGACTAAATATCAAGGACTCATTGGGCGAAACGCTCTGGAACTGAAATCGGAACGCTCACTGACATTTCCCCTATCTGAAAGTCTGATAAACGCCCGAAAAATGACTAAGTCCAAAAAATAATTTTTTTCAACTTTTTTCAATTTTACCCCCGTGGGATATATATTCTTCCCACACACATTTGGAACTCTCCTGGGGTACCCTCACACATATTATTCCCTCATTTAGTGGATATTTTCACAAAAAAGTGAAATTTTCAAAAATCCAGAAAATTGGCTGAAAACTAAATAACAAGGACTCATTGGGCGAATCACTCTGGAACTGAAATCGGAACGCTCACTGACATTTCCCCTATGGGAAAGTCTGATAAATGCCAGAAAAATGACTAAGTCCAAAAAAAAATTTTTTTCAACTTTTTTCAATTTTACCCCCGTGGGATATATATTCTTCCCACACACATTTGGAACTCTCCTGGGGTACCCTCACACATATTATTCCCTCATTTAGTGGATATTTTCACAAAAAAGTGAAATTTTCAAAAATCCAGAAAATTGGCTGAAAACAACTAAATAACAAGGACTCATTGGGCGAATCGCTCTGGAACTGAAATCGGAACGCTCACTGACATTTCCCCTATCTGAAAGTCTGATAAACGCCAGAAAAATGACTAAGTCCAAAAAATAATTTTTTTCAACTTTTTTCAATTTTACCCCCGTGGGATATATATTCTTCCCACACACATTTGGAACTCTCCTGGGGTACCCTCACACATATTATTCCCTCATTTAGTGGATATTTTCACAAAAAAGTGAAATGTTCAAAAATCCAGAAAATTGGCTGAAAACAACTAAATAACAAGGACTCATTGGGCGAATAATTCTGGAACTGAAATCGGAACGCTCACTGACATTTCCCCTATGGGATATTCTGATAAATGCCAGAAAAATGACTAAGTCCAAAAAAAATTTTTTTTCAACTTTTTTCAATTTTACCCCCGTGGGATATATATTCTTCCCACACACATTTGGAACTCTCCTGGGGTACCCTCACACATATTATTCCCTCATTTAGTGGATATTTTCACAAAAAAGTGAAATTTTCAAAAATCCAGAAAATTGGCTGAAAACAACTAAATAACAAGGACTCATTGGGCGAATCGCTGTGGAACTGAAATCGGAACACTCACTGACATTTCCCCTATCTGAAAGTCTGATAAACGCCAGAAAAATGACTAAGTCCAAAAAATAATTTTTTTCAACTTTTTTCAATTTTACCCCCGTGGGATATATATTCTTCCCACACACATTTGGAACTCTCCTGGGGTACCCTCACACATATTATTCCCTCATTTAGTGGATATTTTCACAAAAAAGTGAAATTTTCAAAAATCCAGAAAATTGGCTGAAAACAACTAAATAACAAGGACTCATTGGGCGAATCACTCTGGAACTGAAATTGGAACGCTCACTGACATTTCCCCTATCTGAAAGTCTGATAAACGCCGGAAAAATGACTAAGTCCAAAAAAAATTTTTTTTCAACTCTTTTCAATTTTACCTCCGTGGGATATATATTCTTCCCACACACATTTGGAACTCTCCTGGGGTACCCTCACACATATTATTCCCTCATTTAGTGGATATTTTCACAAAAAAGTGAAATGTTCAAAAATCCAGAAAATTGGCTGAAAACAACTAAATAACAAGGACTCATTGGGCGAATAACTCTGGAACTGAAATCGGAACGCTCACTGACATTTCCACTATGGGATATTCTGATAAATGCCAGAAAAATGACTAAGTCCAAAAAAAATTTTTTTTCAACTTTTTTCAATTTTACCCCCGTGGGATATATATTCTTCCTACACACATTTGGAACTCTCCTGGGGTACCCTCACACATATTATTCCCTCATTTAGTGGATATTTTCACAAAAAAGTGAAATTTTCAAAAATCCAGAAAATTGGCTGAAAACAACTAAATAACAAGGACTCATTGGGCGAATCGCTCTGGAACTGAAATCGGAACGCTCACTGACATTTCCCCTATCTGAAAGTCTGATAAACGCCAGAAAAATGACTAAGTCCAAAAAATAATTTTTTTCAACTTTTTTCAATTTTACCCCCGTGGGATATATATTCTTCCCACACACATTTGGAACTCTCCTGGGGTACCCTCACACATATTATTCCCTCATTTAGTGGATATTTTCACAAAAAAGTGAAATTTTCAAAAATCCAGAAAATTGGCTGAAAACAACTAAATAACAAGGACTCATTGGGCGAATCACTCTGGAACTGAAATTGGAACGCTCACTGACATTTCCCCTATCTGAAAGTCTGATAAATGCCGGAAAAATGACTAAGTCCAAAAAAAATTTTTTTTCAACTCTTTTCAATTTTACCTCCGTGGGATATATATTCTTCCCACACACATTTGGAACTCTCCTGGGGTACCCTCACACATATTATTCCCTCATTTAGTGGATATTTTCACAAAAAAGTGAAATTTTCAAAAATCCAGAAAATTGGCTGAAAACTAAATAACAAGGACTCATTGGGCGAATCACTCTGGAACTGAAATCGGAACGCTCACTGACATTTCCCCTATGGGAAAGTCTGATAAATGCCAGAAAAATGACTAAGTCCAAAAAAAAATTTTTTTCAACTTTTTTCAATTTTACCCCCGTGGGATATATATTCTTCCCACACACATTTGGAACTCTCCTGGGGTACCCTCACACATATTATTCCCTCATTTAGTGGATATTTTCACAAAAAAGTGAAATTTTCAAAAATCCAGAAAATTGGCTGAAAACAACTAAATAACAAGGACTCATTGGGCGAATCGCTCTGGAACTGAAATCGGAACGCTCACTGATATTTCCCCTATCTGAAAGTCTGATAAACGCCAGAAAAATGACTAAGTCCAAAAAATAATTTTTTTCAACTTTTTTCAATTTTACCCCCGTGGGATATATATTCTTCCCACACACATTTGGAACTCTCCTGGGGTACCCTCACACATATTATTCCCTCATTTAGTGGATATTTTCACAAAAAAGTGAAATTTTCAAAAATCCAGAAAATTGGCTGAAAACAACTAAATAACAAGGACTCATTGGGCGAATCACTCTGGAACTGAAATTGAAACGCTCACTGACATTTCCCGTATCTGAAAGTCTGATAAACGCCAGAAAAATGACTAAGTCCAAAAAATAATTTTTTTCAACTTTTTTCAATTTTACCCCCGTGGGATATATATTCTTCCCACACACATTTGGAACTCTCCTGGGGTACCCTCACACATATTATTCCCTCATTTAGTGGATATTTTCACAAAAAAGTGAAATGTTCAAAAATCCAGAAAATTGGCTGAAAACAACTAAATAACAAGGACTCATTGGGCGAATCACTCTGGAACTGAAATCGGAACGCTCACTGACATTTCCCCTATGGGAAAGTCTGATAAATGCCAGAAAAATGACTAAGTCCAAAAAAAAATTTTTTTCAACTTTTTTCAATTTTACCCCTGTGGGATATATATTCTTCCCAAACACATTTGGAACTCTCCTGGGGTACCCTCACACATATTATTCCCTCATTTAGTGGATATTTTCACAAAAAAGTGAAATTTTCAAAAATCCAGAAAATTGGCTGAAAACGACTAAATATCAAGGACTCATTGGGCGAAACGCTCTGGAACTGAAATCGGAACGCTCACTGACATTTCCCCTATCTGAAAGTCTGATAAACGCCCGAAAAATGACTAAGTCCAAAAAATAATTTTTTTCAACTTTTTTCAATTTTACCCCCGTGGGATATATATTCTTCCCACACACATTTGGAACTCTCCTGGGGTACCCTCACACATATTATTCCCTCATTTCGTGTATATTTTCACAAAAAAGTGAAATTTTCAAAAATCCAGAAAATTGGCTGAAAACTAAATAACAAGGACTCATTGGGCGAATCACTCTGGAACTGAAATCGGAACGCTCACTGATATTTCCCCTATGGGAAAGTCTGATAAATGCCAGAAAAATGACTAAGTCCAAAAAAAAATTTTTTTCAACTTTTTTCAATTTTACCCCCGTGGGATATATATTCTTCCCACACACATTTGGAACTCTCCTGGGGTACCCTCACACATATTATTCCCTCATTTAGTGGATATTTTCACAAAATAGTGAAATTTTCAAAAATCCAGAAAATTGGCTGAAAACAACTAAATAACAAGGACTCATTGGGCGAATCGCTCTGGAACTGAAATCGGAACGCTCACTGACATTTCCCCTATCTGAAAGTCTGATAAACGCCAGAAAAATGACTAAGTCCAAAAAATAATTTTTTTCAACTTTTTTCAATTTTACCCCCGTGGGATATATATTCTTCCCACACACATTTGGAACTCTCCTGGGGTACCCTCACACATATTATTCCCTCATTTAGTGGATATTTTCACAAAAAAGTGAAATGTTCAAAAATCCAGAAAATTGGCTGAAAACAACTAAATAACAAGGACTCATTGGGCGAATAACTCTGGAACTGAAATCGGAACGCTCACTGACATTTCCCCTATGGGATATTCTGATAAATGCCAGAAAAATGACTAAGTCCAAAAAAAATTTTTTTTCAACTTTTTTCAATTTTACCCCCGTGGGATATATATTCTTCCCACACACATTTGGAACTCTCCTGGGGTACCCTCACACATATTATTCCCTCATTTAGTGGATATTTTCACAAAAAAGTGAAATTTTCAAAAATCCAGAAAATTGGCTGAAAACAACTAAATAACAAGGACTCATTGGGCGAATCACTCTGGAACTGAAATTGGAACGCTCACTGACATTTCCCCTATCTGAAAGTCTGATAAACGCCGGAAAAATGACTAAGTCCAAAAAAAATTTTTTTTCAACTCTTTTCAATTTTACCTCCGTGGGATATATATTCTTCCCACACACATTTGGAACTCTCCTGGGGTACCCTCACACATATTATTCCCTCATTTAGTGGATATTTTCACAAAAAAGTGAAATTTTCAAAAATCCAGAAAATTGGCTGAAAACTAAATAACAAGGACTCATTGGGCGAATCACTCTGGAACTGAAATCGGAACGCTCACTGACATTTCCCCTATGGGAAAGTCTGATAAACGCCAGAAAAATGACTAAGTCCAAAAAATAATTTTTTTCAACTTTTTTCAATTTTACCCCCGTGGGATATATATTCTTCCCACACACATTTGGAACTCTCCTGGGGTACCCTCACACATATTATTCCCTCATTTAGTGGATATTTTCACAAAAAAGTGAAATTTTCAAAAATCCAGAAAATTGGCTGAAAACAACTAAATAACAAGGACTCATTGGGCGAATCACTCTGGAACTGAAATTGAAACGCTCACTGACATTTCCCGTATCTGAAAGTCTGATAAACGCCAGAAAAATGACTAAGTCCAAAAAATAATTTTTTTCAACTTTTTTCAATTTTACCCCCGTGGGATATATATTCTTCCCACACACATTTGGAACTCTCCTGGGGTACCCTCACACATATTATTCCCTCATTTAGTGGATATTTTCACAAAAAAGTGAAATGTTCAAAAATCCAGAAAATTGGCTGAAAACAACTAAATAACAAGGACTCATTGGGCGAATCACTCTGGAACTGAAATCGGAACGCTCACTGACATTTCCCCTATGGGAAAGTCTGATAAATGCCAGAAAAATGACTAAGTCCAAAAAAAAATTTTTTTCAACTTTTTTCAATTTTACCCCTGTGGGATATATATTCTTCCCAAACACATTTGGAACTCTCCTGGGGTACCCTCACACATATTATTACCTCATTTAGTGGATATTTTCACAAAAAAGTGAAATTTTCAAAAATCCAGAAAATTGGCTGAAAACGACTAAATATCAAGGACTCATTGGGCGAAACGCTCTGGAACTGAAATCGGAACGCTCACTGACATTTCCCCTATCTGAAAGTCTGATAAACGCCCGAAAAATGACTAAGTCCAAAAAATAATTTTTTTCAACTTTTTTCAATTTTACCCCCGTGGGATATATATTCTTCCCACACACATTTGGAACTCTCCTGGGGTACCCTCACACATATTATTCCCTCATTTAGTGGATATTTTCACAAAAAAGTGAAATTTTCAAAAATCCAGAAAATTGGCTGAAAACTAAATAACAAGGACTCATTGGGCGAATCACTCTGGAACTGAAATCGGAACGCTCACTGATATTTCCCCTATGGGAAAGTCTGATAAATGCCAGAAAAATGACTAAGTCCAAAAAAAAATTTTTTTCAACTTTTTTCAATTTTACCCCCGTGGGATATATATTCTTCCCACACACATTTGGAACTCTCCTGGGGTACCCTCACACATATTATTCCCTCATTTAGTGGATATTTTCACAAAAAAGTGAAATTTTCAAAAATCCAGAAAATTGGCTGAAAACAACTAAATAACAAGGACTCATTGGGCGAATCGCTCTGGAACTGAAATCGGAACGCTCACTGACATTTCCCCTATCTGAAAGTCTGATAAACGCCAGAAAAATGACTAAGTCCAAAAAATAATTTTTTTCAACTTTTTTCAATTTTACCCCCGTGGGATATATATTCTTCCCACACACATTTGGAACTCTCCTGGGGTACCCTCACACATATTATTCCCTCATTTAGTGGATATTTTCACAAAAAAGTGAAATGTTCAAAAATCCAGAAAATTGGCTGAAAACAACTAAATAACAAGGACTCATTGGGCGAATAACTCTGGAACTGAAATCGGAACGCTCACTGACATTTCCCCTATGGGATATTCTGATAAATGCCAGAAAAATGACTAAGTCCAAAAAAAATTTTTTTTCAACTTTTTTCAATTTTACCCCCGTGGGATATATATTCTTCCCACACACATTTGGAACTCTCCTGGGGTACCCTCACACATATTATTCCCTCATTTAGTGGATATTTTCACAAAAAAGTGAAATTTTCAAAAATCCAGAAAATTGGCTGAAAACAACTAAATAACAAGGACTCATTGGGCGAATCACTCTGGAACTGAAATTGGAACGCTCACTGACATTTCCCCTATCTGAAAGTCTGATAAACGCCGGAAAAATGACTAAGTCCAAAAAAAATTTTTTTTCAACTCTTTTCAATTTTACCTCCGTGGGATATATATTCTTCCCACACACATTTGGAACTCTCCTGGGGTACCCTCACACATATTATTCCCTCATTTAGTGGATATTTTTACAAAAAAGTGAAATTTTCAAAAATCCAGAAAATTGGCTGAAAACTAAATAACAAGGACTCATTGGGCGAATCACTCTGGAACTGAAATCGGAACGCTCACTGACATTTCCCCTATGGGAAAGTCTGATAAATGCCAGAAAAATGACTAAGTCCAAAAAAAAATTTTTTTCAACTTTTTTCAATTTTACCCCCGTGGGATATATATTCTTCCCACACACATTTGGAACTCTCCTGGGGTACCCTCACACATATTATTCCCTCATTTAGTGGATATTTTCACAAAAAAGTGAAATTTTCAAAAATCCAGAAAATTGGCTGAAAACAACTAAATAACAAGGACTCATTGGGCGAATCACTCTGGAACTGAAATTGAAACGCTCACTGACATCTCCCCTACCTGAAAGTCTGATAAACGCCCGAAAAATGACTAAGTCCAAAAAATAATTTTTTTCAACTTTTTTCAATTTTACCCCCGTGGGATATATATTCTTCCCACACACATTTGGAACTCTCCTGGGGTACCCTCACACATATTATTCCCTCATTTAGTGGATATTTTCACAAAAAAGTGACATTTTCAAAAATCCAGAAAATTGGCTGAAAACTAAATAACAAGGACTCATTGGGCGAATCACTCTGGAACTGAAATCGGAACGCTCACTGACATTTCCCCTATGGGAAAGTCTGATAAATGCCAGAAAAATGACTAAGTCCAAAAAAAAATTTTTTTCAACTTTTTTCAATTTTACCCCCGTGGGATATATATTCTTCCCACACACATTTGGAACTCTCCTGGGGTACCCCCACACATATTATTCCCTCATTTAGTGGATATTTTCACAAAAAAGTGAAATGTTCAAAAATCCAGAAAATTGGCTGAAAACAACTAAATAACAAGGACTCATTGGGCGAATAACTCTGGAACTGAAATCGGAACGCTCACTGACATTTCCCCTATGGGATATTCTGATAAATGCCAGAAAAATGACTAAGTCCAAAAAAAATTTTTTTTCAACTTTTTTCAATTTTACCCCCGTGGGATATATATTCTTCTCACACACATTTGGAACTCTCCTGGGGTACCCTCACACATATTATTCCCTCATTTAGTGGATATTTTCACAAAAAAGTGAAATTTTCAAAAATCCAGAAAATTGGCTGAAAACAACTAAATAACAAGGACTCATTGGGCGAATCACTCTGGAACTGAAATTGGAACGCTCACTGACATTTCCCCTATCTGAAAGTCTGATAAACGCCGGAAAAATGACTAAGTCCAAAAAAAATTTTTTTTCAACTCTTTTCAATTTTACCTCCGTGGGATATATATTCTTCCCACACACATTTGGAACTCTCCTGGGGTACCCTCACACATATTATTCCCTCATTTAGTGGATATTTTCACAAAAAAGTGAAATTTTCAACAATCCAGAAAATTGGCTGAAAACTAAATAACAAGGACTCATTGGGCGAATCACTCTGGAACTGAAATCGGAATGCTCACTGACATTTCCCCTATGGGAAAGTCTGATAAATGCCAGAAAAATGACTTAGTCCAAAAAAAAATTTTTTTCAACTTTTTTCAATTTTACCCCCGTGGGATATATATTCTTCCCACACACATTTGGAACTCTCCTGGGGTACCCTCACACATATTATTCCCTCATTTAGTGGATATTTTCACAAAAAAGTGAAATGTTCAAAAATCCAGAAAATTGGCTGAAAACAACTAAATAACAAGGACTCATTGGGCGAATCACTCTGGAACTGAAATCGGAACGCTCACTGACATTTCCCCTATGGGAAAGTCTGATAAATGCCAGAAAAATGACTAAGTCCAAAAAAAAATTTTTTTCAACTTTTTTCAATTTTACCCCTGTGGGATATATATTCTTCCCAAACACATTTGGAACTCTCCTGGGGTACCCTCACACATATTATTACCTCATTTAGTGGATATTTTCACAAAAAAGTGAAATTTTCAAAAATCCAGAAAATTGGCTGAAAACGACTAAATATCAAGGACTCATTGGGCGAAACGCTCTGGAACTGAAATCGGAACGCTCACTGACATTTCCCCTATCTGAAAGTCTGATAAACGCCCGAAAAATGACTAAGTCCAAAAAATAATTTTTTTCAACTTTTTTCAATTTTACCCCCGTGGGATATATATTCTTCCCACACACATTTGGAACTCTCCTGGGGTACCCTCACACATATTATTCCCTCATTTAGTGGATATTTTCACAAAAAAGTGAAATTTTCAAAAATCCAGAAAATTGGCTGAAAACTAAATAACAAGGACTCATTGGGCGAATCACTCTGGAACTGAAATCGGAACGCTCACTGATATTTCCCCTATGGGAAAGTCTGATAAATGCCAGAAAAATGACTAAGTCCAAAAAAAAATTTTTTTCAACTTTTTTCAATTTTACCCCCGTGGGATATATATTCTTCCCACACACATTTGGAACTCTCCTGGGGTACCCTCACACATATTATTCCCTCATTTAGTGGATATTTTCACAAAAAAGTGAAATTTTCAAAAATCCAGAAAATTGGCTGAAAACAACTAAATAACAAGGACTCATTGGGCGAATCGCTCTGGAACTGAAATCGGAACGCTCACTGACATTTCCCCTATCTGAAAGTCTGATAAACGCCAGAAAAATGACTAAGTCCAAAAAATAATTTTTTTCAACTTTTTTCAATTTTACCCCCGTGGGATATATATTCTTCCCACACACATTTGGAACTCTCCTGGGGTACCCTCACACATATTATTCCCTCATTTAGTGGATATTTTCACAAAAAAGTGAAATGTTCAAAAATCCAGAAAATTGGCTGAAAACAACTAAATAACAAGGACTCATTGGGCGAATAACTCTGGAACTGAAATCGGAACGCTCACTGACATTTCCCCTATGGGATATTCTGATAAATGCCAGAAAAATGACTAAGTCCAAAAAAAATTTTTTTTCAACTTTTTTCAATTTTACCCCCGTGGGATATATATTCTTCCCACACACATTTGGAACTCTCCTGGGGTACCCTCACACATATTATTCCCTCATTTAGTGGATATTTTCACAAAAAAGTGAAATTTTCAAAAATCCAGAAAATTGGCTGAAAACAACTAAATAACAAGGACTCATTGGGCGAATCACTCTGGAACTGAAATTGGAACGCTCACTGACATTTCCCCTATCTGAAAGTCTGATAAACGCCGGAAAAATGACTAAGTCCAAAAAAAATTTTTTTTCAACTCTTTTCAATTTTACCTCCGTGGGATATATATTCTTCCCACACACATTTGGAACTCTCCTGGGGTACCCTCACACATATTATTCCCTCATTTAGTGGATATTTTTACAAAAAAGTGAAATTTTCAAAAATCCAGAAAATTGGCTGAAAACTAAATAACAAGGACTCATTGGGCGAATCACTCTGGAACTGAAATCGGAACGCTCACTGACATTTCCCCTATGGGAAAGTCTGATAAATGCCAGAAAAATGACTAAGTCCAAAAAAAAATTTTTTTCAACTTTTTTCAATTTTACCCCCGTGGGATATATATTCTTCCCACACACATTTGGAACTCTCCTGGGGTACCCTCACACATATTATTCCCTCATTTAGTGGATATTTTCACAAAAAAGTGAAATTTTCAAAAATCCAGAAAATTGGCTGAAAACAACTAAATAACAAGGACTCATTGGGCGAATCACTCTGGAACTGAAATTGAAACGCTCACTGACATCTCCCCTACCTGAAAGTCTGATAAACGCCCGAAAAATGACTAAGTCCAAAAAATAATTTTTTTCAACTTTTTTCAATTTTACCCCCGTGGGATATATATTCTTCCCACACACATTTGGAACTCTCCTGGGGTACCCTCACACATATTATTCCCTCATTTAGTGGATATTTTCACAAAAAAGTGACATTTTCAAAAATCCAGAAAATTGGCTGAAAACTAAATAACAAGGACTCATTGGGCGAATCACTCTGGAACTGAAATCGGAACGCTCACTGACATTTCCCCTATGGGAAAGTCTGATAAATGCCAGAAAAATGACTAAGTCCAAAAAAAAATTTTTTTCAACTTTTTTCAATTTTACCCCCGTGGGATATATATTCTTCCCACACACATTTGGAACTCTCCTGGGGTACCCTCACACATATTATTCCCTCATTTAGTGGATATTTTCACAAAAAAGTGAAATTTTCAAAAATCCAGAAAATTGGCTGAAAACAACTAAATAACAAGGACTCATTGGGCGAATCACTCTGGAACTGAAATTGGAACGCTCACTGACATTTCCCCTATCTGAAAGTCTGATAAACGCCGGAAAAATGACTAAGTCCAAAAAAAATTTTTTTTCAACTCTTTTCAATTTTACCTCCGTGGGATATATATTCTTCCCACACACATTTGGAACTCTCCTGGGGTACCCTCACACATATTATTCCCTCATTTAGTGGATATTTTCACAAAAAAGTGAAATTTTCAACAATCCAGAAAATTGGCTGAAAACTAAATAACAAGGACTCATTGGGCGAATCACTCTGGAACTGAAATCGGAATGCTCACTGACATTTCCCCTATGGGAAAGTCTGATAAATGCCAGAAAAATGACTTAGTCCAAAAAAAAATTTTTTTCAACTTTTTTCAATTTTACCCCCGTGGGATATATATTCTTCCCACACACATTTGGAACTCTCCTGGGGTACCCTCACACATATTATTCCCTCATTTAGTGGATATTTTCACAAAAAAGTGAAATTTTCAAAAATCCAGAAAATTGGCTGAAAACAACTAAATAACAAGGACTCATTGGGCGAATCGCTCTGGAACTGAAATCGGAACGCTCACTGACATTTCCCCTATCTGAAAGTCTGATAAACGCCAGAAAAATGACTAAGTCCAAAAAATAATTTTTTTCAACTTTTTTCAATTTTACCCCCGTGGGATATATATTCTTCCCACACACATTTGGAACTCTCCTGGGGTACCCTCACACATATTATTCCCTCATTTAGTGGATATTTTCACAAAAAAGTGAAATTTTCAAAAATCCAGAAAATTGGCTGAAAACAACTAAATAACAAGGACTCATTGGGCGAATCACTCTGGAACTGAAATTGAAACGCTCACTGACATCTCCCCTACCTGAAAGTCTGATAAACGCCCGAAAAATGACTAAGTCCAAAAAATAATTTTTTTCAACTTTTTTCAATTTTACCCCCGTGGGATATATATTCTTCCCACACACATTTGGAACTCTCCTGGGGTACCCTCACACATATTATTCCCTCATTTAGTGGATATTTTCACAAAAAAGTGACATTTTCAAAAATCCAGAAAATTGGCTGAAAACTAAATAACAAGGACTCATTGGGCGAATCACTCTGGAACTGAAATCGGAACGCTCACTGACATTTCCCCTATGGGAAAGTCTGATAAATGCCAGAAAAATGACTAAGTCCAAAAAAAAATTTTTTTCAACTTTTTTCAATTTTACCCCCGTGGGATATATATTCTTCCCACACACATTTGGAACTCTCCTGGGGTACCCTCACACATATTATTCCCTCATTTAGTGGATATTTTCACAAAAAAGTGAAATTTTCAAAAATCCAGAAAATTGGCTGAAAACAACTAAATAACAAGGACTCATTGGGCGAAACGCTCTGGAACTGAAATCGGAACGCTCACTGACATTTCCCCTATCTGAAAGTCTGATAAACGCCAGAAAAATGACTAAGTCCAAAAAATAATTTTTTTCAACTTTTTTCAATTTTACCCCCGTGGGATATATATTCTTCCCACACACATTTGGAACTCTCCTGGGGTACCCCCACACATATTTTTCCCTCATTTAGTGGATATTTTCACAAAAAAGTGAAATGTTCAAAAATCCAGAAAATTGGCTGAAAACAACTAAATAACAAGGACTCATTGGGCGAATAACTCTGGAACTGAAATCGGAACGCTCACTGACATTTCCCCTATGGGATATTCTGATAAATGCCAGAAAAATGACTAAGTCCAAAAAAAATTTTTTTTCAACTTTTTTCAATTTTACCCCCGTGGGATATATATTCTTCTCACACACATTTGGAACTCTCCTGGGGTACCCTCACACATATTATTCCCTCATTTAGTGGATATTTTCACAAAAAAGTGAAATTTTCAAAAATCCAGAAAATTGGCTGAAAACAACTAAATAACAAGGACTCATTGGGCGAATCACTCTGGAACTGAAATTGGAACGCTCACTGACATTTCCCCTATCTGAAAGTCTGATAAACGCCGGAAAAATGACTAAGTCCAAAAAAAATTTTTTTTCAACTCTTTTCAATTTTACCTCCGTGGGATATATATTCTTCCCACACACATTTGGAACTCTCCTGGGGTACCCTCACACATATTATTCTCTCATTTAGTGGATATTTTCACAAAAAAGTGAAATTTTCAACAATCCAGAAAATTGGCTGAAAACTAAATAACAAGGACTCATTGGGCGAATCACTCTGGAACTGAAATCGGAACGCTCACTGACATTTCCCCTATGGGAAAGTCTGATAAATGCCAGAAAAATGACTAAGTCCAAAAAAAAATTTTTTTCAACTTTTTTCAATTTTACCCCCGTGGGATATATATTCTTCCCACACACATTTGGAACTCTCCTGGGGTACCCTCACACATATTATTCCCTCATTTAGTGGATATTTTCACAAAAAAGTGAAATTTTCAAAAATACAGAAAATTGGCTGAAAACAACTAAATAACAAGGACTCATTGGGCGAATGGCTCTGGAACTGAAATCGGAACGCTCACTGATATTTCCCCTATCTGAAAGTCTGATAAACGCCAGAAAAATGACTAAGTCCAAAAAATAATTTTTTTCAACTTTTTTCAATTTTACCCCCGTGGGATATATATTCTTCCCACACACATTTGGAACTCTCCTGGGGTACCCTCACACATATTATTCCCTCATTTAGTGGATATTTTCACAAAAAAGTGAAATTTTCAAAAATCCAGAAAATTGGCTGAAAACAACTAAATAACAAGGACTCATTGGGCGAATCACTCTGGAACTGAAATTGAAACGCTCACTGACATTTCCCCTATCTGAAAGTCTGATAAACGCCAGAAAAATGACTAAGTCCAAAAAATAATTTTTTTCAACTTTTTTCAATTTTACCCCCGTGGGATATGTATTCTTCCCACACACATTTGGAACTTTCCTGGGGTACCCTCACACATATTATTCCCTCATTTAGTGGATATTTTCACAAAAAAGTGAAATGTTCAAAAATCCAGAAAATTGGGTGAAAACAACTAAATAACAAGGACTCATTGGGCGAATCACTCTGGAACTGAAATCGGAACGCTCACTGACATTTCCCCTATGGGAAAGTCTGATAAATGCCAGAAAAATGACTAAGTCCAAAAAAAAATTTTTTTCAACTTTTTTCAATTTTACCCCTGTGGGATATATATTCTTCCCAAACACATTTGGAACTCTCCTGGGGTACCCTCACACATATTATTCCCTCATTTAGTGGATATTTTCACAAAAAATTAAATTTTCAAAAATCCAGAAAATTGGCTGAAAACGACTAAATATCAAGGACTCATTGGGCGAATCGCTCTGGAACTGAAATCGGAATGCTCACTGACATTTCCCCTATCTGAAAGTCTGATAAACGCCGGAAAAATGACTAAATCCCCCAAAAACATTTTTTCAACTTTTTTCAATTTTACCCCCGCGGGATATATATTCTACCCACACACATTTGGAACTCTCCTGGGGTACCCTCACACATATTATTCCCTCATTTAGTGAATATTTTCACAAAAAAGTGAAATTTTCAAAAATCCAGAAAATTGGCTGAAAATGACTACATATGAAGGACTCATTGGGCGAATCGCTCTGGAACTGAAATCGGAATGCTCACTGACATTTCCCCTATCTGAAAGTCTGATAAACGCCGGAAAAATGACTAAATCCCCCAAAAACATTTTTTCAACTTTTTTCAATTTTACCCCCGCGGGATATATATTCTACCCACACACATTTGGAACTCTCCTGGGGTACCCTCACACATATTATTCCCTCATTTAGTGAATATTTTCACAAAAAAGTGAAATTTTCAAAAAAACCAGAAAATTGGCTGAAAATGACTACATATGAAGGACTCATTGGGCGAATCGCTCTGGAACTGAAATCGGAACGCTCACTGACATTCGCCCTATCTGAAAGTCTGATAAACGCCGGAAAAATGACTAAGTCCAAAAAAAAAATGTTTTCAACTTTTTTCAATTTTACCCCCGTGGGATATATATTCTTCCCACACACATTTGGAACTCTCCTGGGGTACCCTCACACATATTATTCCCTCATTTAGTGGATATTTTCACAAAAAATTAAATTTTCAAAAATCCAGAAAATTGGCTGAAAACGACTAAATATCAAGGACTCATTGGGCGAATCGCTCTGGAACTGAAATCGGAATGCTCACTGACATTTCCCCTATCTGAAAGTCTGATAAACGCCGGAAAAATGACTAAATCCCCCAAAAACATTTTTTCAACTTTTTTCAATTTTACCCCCGTGGGATATATATTCTACCCACACACATTTGGAACTCTCCTGGGGTACCCTCACACATATTATTCCCTCATTTAGTGGATATTTTCACAAAAAAGTGAAATTTTCAAAAATCCAGAAAATTGGCTGAAAACAACTAAATAACAAGGACTCATTGGGCGAATCACTCTGGAACTGAAATCGGAACACTCACTGACATTTCCCCTATCTGAAAGTCTGATAAACGCCGGAAAAATGACTAAATCCCCCAAAAAAATTTTTTCTACTTTTTTCAATTTTACCCCCGGGGGATATATATTCTACCCACACACATTTGGAACTCTCCTGGGGTACCCTCACACATATTATTCCCTCATTTAGTGAATGTTTTCACAAAAAAGTGAAATTTTCAAAAATCCAGAAAATTGGCTGAAAATGACTACATATCAAGGACTCATTGGGCGAATCGCTCTGGAACTGAAATCGGAACGCTCACTGACATTCGCCCTATCTGAAAGTCTGATAAACGCCGGAAAAATGACTAAGTCCAAAAAAAAAATTTTTTCAACTTTTTTCAATTTTACCCCCGTGGGATATATATTCTTCCCACACACATTTGGAACTCTCCTGGGGTACCCTCACACATATTATTCCCTCATTTAGTGGATATTTTCACAAAAAAGTGAAATTTTCAAAAATCCAGAAAATTGGCTGAAAACAACTAAATAACAAGGACTCATTGGGCGAATCACTCTGGAACTGAAATTGAAACGCTCACTGACATTTCCCCTATCTGAAAGTCTGATAAACGCCAGAAAAATGACTAAGTCCAAAAAATAATTTTTTTCAACTTTTTTCAATTTTACCCCCGTGGGATATATATTCTTCCCACACACATTTGGAACTCTCCTGGGGTACCCTCACACATATTATTCCCTCATTTAGTGGATATTTTCACAAAAAAGTGAAATGTTCAAAAATCCAGAAAATTGGCTGAAAACAACTAAATAACAAGGACTCATTGGGCGAATCACTCTGGAACTGAAATCGGAACGCTCACTGACATTTCCCCTATGGGAAAGTCTGATAAATGCCAGAAAAATGACTAAGTCCAAAAAAAAATTTTTTTCAACTTTTTTCAATTTTACCCCTGTGGGATATATATTCTTCCCAAACACATTTGGAACTCTCCTGGGGTACCCTCACACATATTATTCCCTCATTTAGTGGATATTTTCACAAAAAAGTGAAATTTTCAAAAATCCAGAAAATTGGCTGAAAACGACTAAATATCAAGGACTCATTGGGCGAAACGCTCTGGAACTGAAATCGGAACGCTCACTGACATTTCCCCTATCTGAAAGTCTGATAAACGCCAGAAAAATGACTAAGTCCAAAAAAAAATTTTTTTCAACTTTTTTCAATTTTACCCCCGTGGGATATATATTCTTCCCACACACATTTGGAACTCTCCTGGGGTACCCTCACACATATTATTCCCTCATTTAGTGGATATTTTCACAAAAAAGTGAAATTTTCAAAAATCCAGAAAATTGGCTGAAAACGACTAAATATCAAGGACTCATTGGGCGAATCGCTCTGGAACTGAAATCGGAGCGCTCACTGACATTTCCCCTATCTGAAAGTATGATAAACGCCGGAAAAATGACTAAGTCCAAAAAAAAATTTTTTTCAACCTTTTTCAATTTTACCCCCGTGGGATATATATTCATCCCAAACACATTTGGAACTCTCCTGGGGTACCCTCACACATATTATTCCCTCATTTAGTGGATATTTTCACAAAAAAGTGAAATTTTCAAAAATCCAGAAAATTGGCACAAAACAACTAAATAACAAGGACTCATTGGGCGAATCGCTCTGGAACTGAAATCGGAACGCTCACTGACATTTCCCCTATCTGAAAGTCTGATAAACGCCAGAAAAATGACTAAGTCCAAAAAAAATTTTTTTTCAACTTTTTTCAATTTTACCCCCGTGGGATATATATTCTTCCCACACACATTTGGAACTCTCCTGGGGTACCCTCACACATATTATTCCCTCATTTAGTGGATATTTTCACAAAAAAGTGAAATTTTCAAAAATCCAGAAAATTGGCTGAAAACAACTAAATAACAAGGACTCATTGGGCGAATCACTCTGGAACTGAAATTGAAACGCTCACTGACATTTCCCCTATCTGAAAGTCTGATAAACGCCAGAAAAATGACTAAGTCCAAAAAATAATTTTTTTCAACTTTTTTCAATTTTACCCCCGTGGGATATGTATTCTTCCCACACACATTTGGAACTCTCCTGGGGTACCCTCACACATATTATTCCCTCATTTAGTGGATATTTTCACAAAAAAGTGAAATGTTCAAAAATCCAGAAAATTTGCTGAAAACAACTAAATAACAAGGACTCATTGGGCGAATCACTCTGGAACTGAAATCGGAACGCTCACTGACATTTCCCCTATGGGAAAGTCTGATAAATGCCAGAAAAATGACTAAGTCCAAAAAAAAATTTTTTTCGACTTTTTTCAATTTTACCCCTGTGGGATATATATTCTTCCCAAACACATTTGGAACTCTCCTGGGGTACCCTCACACATATTATTCCCTCATTTAGTGGATATTTTCACTAAAAAGAGAAATTTTCAAAAATCCAGAAAATTGGCTGAAAACGACTAAATATCAAGGACTCATTGGGCGAATCGCTCTGGAACTGAAATCGGAACGCTCACTGACATTTCCCCTATCTGAAAGTATGATAAACGCCGGAAAAATGACTAAGTCCAAAAAAAAAATTTTCTCAACCTTTTTCAATTTTACCCCCGTGGGATATATATTCTACCCACACACATTTGGAACTCTCCTGGGGTACCCTCACATATATTATTCCCTCATTTAGTGGATATTTTCACAAAAAAGTGAAATTTTCAAAAATCCAGAAAATTGGCTGAAAACAAATAAATAACAAGGACTCATTGGGCGAATCGCTTTGGAACTGAAATCGGAACACTCACTGACATTTCCCCTATCTGAAAGTCTGATAAACACCGGAAAAATGACTAAATCCCCCAAACAAATTTTTTCAACTTTTTTCAATTTTACCCCCGCGGGATATATATTCTACCCACACACATTTGGAACTCTCCTGGGGTACCCTCACACATATTATTCCCTCATTTAGTGAATATTTTCACAAAAAAGTGAAATTTTCAAAAATCCAGAAAATTGGCTGAAAATGACTAAATATCAAGGACTCATTGGGCGAATCGCTCTGGAACTGAAATCGGAAAGCTCACTGACATTCGCCCTATCTGAAAGTCTGATAAACGCCGGAAAATTGATTAAGCTCAAAAAAAAAATTTTTTAAACTTTTTTCAATTTTACCCCCGTGGGATATATATTCTTCCCACACACATTTGGAACTCTCCTGGGGTACACTCACACATATTATTCCCTCATTTAGTGGATATTTTCACAAAAAAGTGAAATTTTCAAAAATCCAGAAAATTGGCTGAAAACAACTAAATAACAAGGACTCATTGGGCGAATCACTCTGGAACTGAAATCGGAACGCTCACTGACATTTCCCCTATGTGAAAGTCTGATAAACGCCGGAAAAATTACTAAGTCCAAAAAAAAATTTTTTTCAATTTTACCCCCGTGGGATATATATTCTTCCCACACACATTTGGAACTCTCCTGGGGTACCCTCACACATATTATTCCCTCATTTAGTGGATATTTTCACAAAAAAGTGAAATTTTCAAAAATCCAGAAAATTGGCTGAAAACAACTAAATAACAAGGACTCATTGGGCGAATCGCTCTGGAACTGAAATCGGAATGCTCACTGACATTTCCCCTATCTGAAAGTCTGATAAACTCCAGAAAAATGACTAAGTCCAAAAAAAAATTTTTTTCAACTTTTTTCAATTTTACCCCCGTGGGATATATATTCTTCCCCCACACATTTGGAACTCTCCTGGGGTACCCTCACACATATTATTCCCTCATTTAGTGGATATTTTCACAAAAAAGTGAAATTTTCAAAAATCCAGAAAATTGGCTGAAAACAAATAAATAACAAGGACTCATTGGGTGAATCGCTCTGGAACTGAAATCGGAATGCTCACTGACATTTCCCCTATCTGAAAGTCTGATAAACGCCAGAAAAATGACTAAGTCCAAAAAAAAATTTTTTTCAACCTTTTACAATTTTACCCCCGTGGGATATATATTCTACCCACACACATTTGGAACTCTCCTGGGGTACCCTCACACATATTATTCCCTCATTTAGTGGATATTTTCACAAAAAAGTGAAATTTTCAAAAATCCAGAAAATTGGCTGAAAACAACTAAATAACAAGGACTCATTGGGCGAATCGCTCTGGAACTGAAATCGGAACACTCACTGACATTTCCCCTATCTGAAAGTCTGATAAACGCCGGAAAAATGACTAAATCCCCCCAAAAAATTTTTTAAACTTTTTTCAATTTTACCCCCGCGGGATATATATTCTATCCACACACATTTGGAACTCTCCTGGGGTACCCTCACACATATTATTCCCTCATTTAGTGAATATTTTCACAAAAAAGTGAAATTTTCAAAAATCCAGAAAATTGGCTGAAAATGACTAAATATCAAGGACTCATTGGGCGAATCGCTCTGGAACTGAAAAAGGAAAGCTCACTGACATTCGCCCTATCTGAAAGTCTGATAAACGCCGGAAAAATGATTAAGCTCAAAAAAAAAATTTTTTAAACTTTTTTCAATTTTACCCCCGTGGGATATATATTCTTCCCACACACATTTGGAACTCTCCTGGGGTACACTCACACATATTATTCCCTCATTTAGTGGATATTTTCACAAAAAAGTGAAATTTTCAAAAATCCAGAAAATTGGCTGAAAACAACTAAATAACAAGGACTCATTGGGCGAATCACTCTGGAACTGAAATCGGAACGCTCACTGACATTTCCCCTATGTGAAAGTCTGATAAACGCCGGAAAAATGACTAAGTCCAAAAAAAAATTTTTTCAATTTTACCCCCGTGGGATATATATTCTACCCACACACATTTGGAACTCTCCTGGGGTACCCTCACACATATTATTCCCTCATTTAGTGGATATTTTCACAAAAAAAGTGAAATTTTCAAAAATCCAGAAAATTGGCTGAAAATGACTAAATATCAAGGACTCATTGGGCGAATCGCTCTGGAACTGAAATCGGAACGCTCACTGACATTTCCCCTATCTGAAAGTCTGATAAACGCCAGAAAAATGACTAAGTCCAAAAAATAATTTTTTTCAACTTTTTTCAATTTTACCCCCGTGGGATATATATTCTTCCCACACACATTGGGAACTCTCCTGGAGTACCCTCACACATATTATTCCCTCATTTAGTGGATATTTTCACAAAAAAGTGAAATTTTCAAAAATCCAGAAAATTGGCTGAAAACGACTAAATATCAAGGACTCATTGGGCGAATCACTCTGGAACTGAAATTGGAACGCTCACTGACATTTCCCCTATCTGAAAGTCTGATAAACGCCGGAAAAATAACTAAGTCCAAAAAAAAATTTTTTTCAACCTTTTACAATTTTACCCCCGTGGGATATATATTCTACCCACACACATTTGGAACTCTCCTGGGGTACCCTCACACATATTATTCCCTCATTTAGTGGATATTTTCACAAAAAAGTGAAATTTTCAAAAATCCAGAAAATTGGCTGAAAACAACTAAATAACAAGGACTCATTGGGCGAATCGCTCTGGAACTGAAATCGGAACACTCACTGACATTTCCCCTATCTGAAAGTCTGATAAACGCCGGAAAAATGACTAAATCCCCCCAAAAAATTTTTTCAACTTTTTTCAATTTTACCCCCGCGGGATATATATTCTACCCACACACATTTGGAACTCTCCTGGGGTACCCTCACACATATTATTCCCTCATTTAGTGGATATTTTCACAAAAAAGTGAAATTTTCAAAAATCCAGAAAATTGGCTGAAAACGACTAAATATCAAGGACTCATTGGGTGAATCGCTCTGGAACTGAAATTGGAACGCTCACTGACATTTCCCCTATCTGAAAGTATGATAAACGCCGGAAAAATGAGTAAGTCCAAAAAAAAATTTTTTTCAACCTTTTTCAATTTTACCCCCGTGGGATATATATTCTACCCACACACATTTGGAACTCTCCTGGGGTACCCTCACACATATTATTCCCTCATTTAGTGGATATTTTCACAAAAAAGTGAAATTTTCAAAAATCCAGAAAATTGGCTGAAAACAACTAAATAACAAGGACTCATTGGGCGAATCGCTCTGGAACTGAAATCGGAACACTCACTGACATTTCCCCTATCTGAAAGTCTGATAAACACCGGAAAAATGACTAAATCCCCCAAACAAATTTTTTCAACTTTTTTCAATTTTACCCCCGCGGGATATATATTCTACCCACACACATTTGGAACTCTCCTGGGGTACCCTCACACATATTATTCCCTCATTTAGTGAATATTTTCACAAAAAAGTGAAATTTTCAAAAATCCAGAAAATTGGCTGAAAATGACTAAATATCAAGGACTCATTGGGCGAATCGCTCTGGAACTGAAATCGGAAAGCTCACTGACATTCGCCCTATCTGAAAGTCTGATAAACGCCGGAAAAATGATTAAGCTCAAAAAAAAAAATTTTTAAACTTTTTTCAATTTTACCCCCGTGGGATATATATTCTTCCCACACACATTTGGAACTCTCCTGGGGTACCCTCACACATATTATTCCCTCATTTAGTGGATATTTTCACAAAAAAGTGAAATTTTCAAAAATCCAGAAAATTGGCTGAAAACAACTAAATAACAAGGACTCATTGGGCGAATCACTCTGGAACTGAAATCGGAACGCTCACTGACATTTCCCCTATCTGAAAGTCTGATAAACGCCGGAAAAATGACTAAGTCCAAAAAAAATTTTTTTTCAACCTTTTTCAATTTTACCCCCGTGGGATATATATTCTACCCACACACATTTGGAACTCTCCTGGGGTACCCTCACACATATTATTCCCTCATTTAGTGGATATTTTCACAAAAAAGTGAAATTTTCAAAAATCCAGAAAATTGGCTGAAAATGACTAAATATCAAGGACTCATTGGGCGAATCGCTCTGGAACTGAAATCGGAACGCTCACTGACATTCGCCCTATCTGAAAGTCTGATAAACGCCGGAAAAATGACTAAGTCCAAAAAAAAATTTTTTTCAACTTTTTTCAATTTTACCCCCGTGGGATATATATTCTTCCCACACACATTTGGAACTCTCCTGGGGTACCCTCACACATATTATTCCCTCATTTAGTGGATATTTTCACAAAAAAGTGAAATTTTCAAAAATCCAGAAAATTGGCTGAAAACAACTAAATAACAAGGACTCATTGGGCGAATCACTCTGGAACTGAAATCGGAACGCTCACTGACATTTCCCCTATGTGAAAGTCTGATAAACGCCGGAAAAATGACTAAGTCCAAAAAATAATTTTTTTCAACTTTTTTCAATTTTACCCCCGTGGGATATATATTCTTCCCACACACATTTGGAACTCTCCTGGGGTACCCTCACACATATTATTCCCTCATTTAGTGGATATTTTCACAAAAAAGTGAAATTTTCAAAAATCCAGAAAATTGGCTGAAAACAACTAAATAACAAGGACTCATTGGGCGAATCGCTCTGGAACTGAAATCGGAACACTCACTGACATTTCCCCTATCTGAAAGTCTGATAAACGCCGGAAAAATGACTAAATCCCCCCCAAAAATTTTTTCAACTTTTTTCAATTTTACCCCCGCGGGATATATATTCTACCCACACACATTTGGAACTCTCCTGGGGTACCCTCACACATATTATTCCCTCATTTAGTGGATATTTTCACAAAAAAGTGAAATTTTCAAAAATCCAGAAAATTGGCTGAAAACGACTAAATATCAAGGACTCATTGGGTGAATCGCTCTGGAACTGAAATTGGAACGCTCACTGACATTTCCCCTATCTGAAAGTATGATAAACGCCGGAAAAATGACTAAGTCCAAAAAAAAATTTTTTTCAACCTTTTTCAATTTTACCCCCGTGGGATATATATTCTACCCACACACATTTGGAACTCTCCTGGGGTACCCTCACACATATTATTCCCTCATTTAGTGGATATTTTCACAAAAAAGTGAAATTTTCAAAAATCCAGAAAATTGGCTGAAAACAACTAAATAACAAGGACTCATTGGGCGAATCACTCTGGAACTGAAATCGGAACGCTCACTGACATTTCCCCTATGTGAAAGTCTGATAAACGCCGGAAAAATGACTAAGTCCAAAAAAAAATTTTTTTCAATTTTACCCCCGTGGGATATATATTCTTCCCACACACATTTGGAACTCTCCTGGGGTACCCTCACACATATTATTCCCTCATTTAGTGGATATTTTCACAAAAAAGTGAAATTTTCAAAAATCCAGAAAATTGGCTGAAAACAACTAATTAACAAGGACTCATTGGGCGAATCACTCTGGAACTGAAATCGGAACGCTCACTGACATTTCCCCTATCTGAAAGTCTGATAAACGCCGGAAAAATGACTAAGTCCAAAAAAAATTTTTTTTTCAACCTTTTTCAATTTTACCCCCGTGGGATATATATTCTACCCACACACATTTGGAACTCTCCTGGGGTACCCTCACACATATTATTCCCTCATTTAGTGGATATTTTCACAAAAAAGTGAAATTTTCAAAAATCCAGAAAATTGGCTGAAAATGACTAAATATCAAGGACTCATTGGGCGAATCGCTCTGGAACTGAAATCGGAACGCTCACTGACATTCGCCCTATCTGAAAGTCTGATAAACGCCGGAAAAATGACTAAGTCCAAAAAAAAATTTTTTTCAACTTTTTTCAATTTTACCCCCGTGGGATATATATTCTTCCCACACACATTTGGAACTCTCCTGGGGTACCCTCACACATATTATTCCCTCATTTAGTGGATATTTTCACAAAAAAGTGAAATTTTCAAAAATCCAGAAAATTGGCTGAAAACAACTAAATAACAAGGACTCATTGGGCGAATCACTCTGGAACTGAAATCGGAACGCTCACTGACATTTCCCCTATGTGAAAGTCTGATAAACGCCGGAAAAATGACTAAGTCCAAAAAAAATTTTTTTTCAACTTTTTTCAATTTTTCCCCCGTGGGATATATATTCTTCCCAAACACATTTGGAACTCTTCTGGGGTACCCTCACACATATTATTCCCTCATTTAGTGGATATTTTCACAAGAAAGTGAAATTTTCAAAAATCCAGAAAATTGGCTGAAAACAACTAAATAACAAGGACTCATTGGGCGAAACGCTCTGGAACTGAAATCGGAACGCTCACTGACATTTCCCCTATCTGAAAGTCTGATAAACGCCAGAAAAATGACTAAGTCCAAAAAATAATTTTTTTCAACTTTTTTCAATTTTACCCCCGTGGGATATATATTCTTCCCACACACATTTGGAACTCTCCTGGGGTACCCTCACACATATTATTCCCTCATTTAGTGGATATTTTCACAAAAAAGTGAAATGTTCAAAAATCCAGAAAATTGGCTGAAAACAACTAAATAACAAGGACTCATTGGGCGAATCACTCTGGAACTGAAATCGGAACGCTCACTGACATTTCCCCTATGGGAAAGTCTGATAAATGCCAGAAAAATGACTAAGTCCAAAAAAAAATTTTTTTCAACTTTTTTCAATTTTACCCCCGTGGGATATATATTCTTCCCACACACATTTGGAACTCTCCTGGGGTACCCTCACACATATTATTCCCTCATTTAGTGGATATTTTCACAAAAAAGTGAAATTTTCAAAAATCCAGAAAATTGGCTGAAAACGACTAAATATCAAGGACTCATTGGGCGAAACGCTCTGGAATGGAAATCGGAACGCTCACTGACATTTCCCCTATCTGAAAGTCTGATAAACGCCAGAAAAATGACTAAGTCCAAAAAAAAATTTTTTTCAACTTTTTTCAATTTTACCCCCGTGGGATATATATTCTTCCCACACACATTTGGAACTCTCCTGGGGTACCCTCACACATATTATTCCCTCATTTAGTGGATATTTTCACAAAAAAGTGAAATTTTCAAAAATCCAGAAAATTGGCTGAAAACAACTAAATAACAAGGACTCATTGGGCGAATCGCTCTGGAACTGAAATCGGAACACTCACTGACATTTCCCCTATCTGAAAGTCTGATAAACGCCGGAAAAATGACTAAATCCCCCCCAAAAATTTTTTCAACTTTTTTCAATTTTACCCCCGCGGGATATATATTCTACCCACACACATTTGGAACTCTCCTGGGGTACCCTCACACATATTATTCCCTCATTTAGTGGATATTTTCACAAAAAAGTGAAATTTTCAAAAATCCAGAAAATTGGCTGAAAACGACTAAATATCAAGGACTCATTGGGTGAATCGCTCTGGAACTGAAATTGGAACGCTCACTGACATTTCCCCTATCTGAAAGTATGATAAACGCCGGAAAAATGAGTAAGTCCAAAAAAAAATTTTTTTCAACCTTTTTCAATTTTACCCCCGTGGGATATATATTCTACCCACACACATTTGGAACTCTCCTGGGGTACCCTCACACATATTATTCCCTCATTTAGTGGATATTTTCACAAAAAAGTGAAATTTTCAAAAATCCAGAAAATTGGCTGAAAACAACTAAATAACAAGGACTCATTGGGCGAATCGCTCTGGAACTGAAATCGGAACACTCACTGACATTTCCCCTATCTGAAAGTCTGATAAACGCCGGAAAAATGACTAAGTCCAAAAAATAATTTTTTTCAACTTTTTTCAATTTTACCCCCGTGGGATATATATTCTTCCCACACACATTTGGAACTCTCCTGGGGTACCCTCACACATATTATTCCCTCATTTAGTGGATATTTTCACAAAAAAGTGAAATTTTCAAAAATCCAGAAAATTGGCTGAAAACAACTAAATAACAAGGACTCATTGGGCGAATCGCTCTGGAACTGAAATCGGAACACTCACTGACATTTCCCCTATCTGAAAGTCTGATAAACGCCGGAAAAATGACTAAATCCCCCCCAAAAATTTTTTCAACTTTTTTCAATTTTACCCCCGCGGGATATATATTCTACCCACACACATTTGGAACTCTCCTGGGGTACCCTCACACATATTATTCCCTCATTTAGTGGATATTTTCACAAAAAAGTGAAATTTTCAAAAATCCAGAAAATTGGCTGAAAACGACTAAATATCAAGGACTCATTGGGTGAATCGCTCTGGAACTGAAATTGGAACGCTCACTGACATTTCCCCTATCTGAAAGTATGATAAACGCCGGAAAAATGACTAAGTCCAAAAAAAAATTTTTTTCAACCTTTTTCAATTTTACCCCCGTGGGATATATATTCTACCCACACACATTTGGAACTCTCCTGGGGTACCCTCACACATATTATTCCCTCATTTAGTGGATATTTTCACAAAAAAGTGAAATTTTCAAAAATCCAGAAAATTGGCTGAAAACAACTAAATAACAAGGACTCATTGGGCGAATCACTCTGGAACTGAAATCGGAACGCTCACTGACATTTCCCCTATGTGAAAGTCTGATAAACGCCGGAAAAATGACTAAGTCCAAAAAAAAATTTTTTTCAATTTTACCCCCGTGGGATATATATTCTTCCCACACACATTTGGAACTCTCCTGGGGTACCCTCACACATATTATTCCCTCATTTAGTGGATATTTTCACAAAAAAGTGAAATTTTCAAAAATCCAGAAAATTGGCTGAAAACAACTAATTAACAAGGACTCATTGGGCGAATCACTCTGGAACTGAAATCGGAACGCTCACTGACATTTCCCCTATCTGAAAGTCTGATAAACGCCGGAAAAATGACTAAGTCCAAAAAAAATTTTTTTTTCAACCTTTTTCAATTTTACCCCCGTGGGATATATATTCTACCCACACACATTTGGAACTCTCCTGGGGTACCCTCACACATATTATTCCCTCATTTAGTGGATATTTTCACAAAAAAGTGAAATTTTCAAAAATCCAGAAAATTGGCTGAAAATGACTAAATATCAAGGACTCATTGGGCGAATCGCTCTGGAACTGAAATCGGAACGCTCACTGACATTCGCCCTATCTGAAAGTCTGATAAACGCCGGAAAAATGACTAAGTCCAAAAAAAAATTTTTTTCAACTTTTTTCAATTTTACCCCCGTGGGATATATATTCTTCCCACACACATTTGGAACTCTCCTGGGGTACCCTCACACATATTATTCCCTCATTTAGTGGATATTTTCACAAAAAAGTGAAATTTTCAAAAATCCAGAAAATTGGCTGAAAACAACTAAATAACAAGGACTCATTGGGCGAATCACTCTGGAACTGAAATCGGAACGCTCACTGACATTTCCCCTATGTGAAAGTCTGATAAACGCCGGAAAAATGACTAAGTCCAAAAAAAATTTTTTTTCAACTTTTTTCAATTTTTCCCCCGTGGGATATATATTCTTCCCAAACACATTTGGAACTCTTCTGGGGTACCCTCACACATATTATTCCCTCATTTAGTGGATATTTTCACAAGAAAGTGAAATTTTCAAAAATCCAGAAAATTGGCTGAAAACAACTAAATAACAAGGACTCATTGGGCGAAACGCTCTGGAACTGAAATCGGAACGCTCACTGACATTTCCCCTATCTGAAAGTCTGATAAACGCCAGAAAAATGACTAAGTCCAAAAAATAATTTTTTTCAACTTTTTTCAATTTTACCCCCGTGGGATATATATTCTTCCCACACACATTTGGAACTCTCCTGGGGTACCCTCACACATATTATTCCCTCATTTAGTGGATATTTTCACAAAAAAGTGAAATGTTCAAAAATCCAGAAAATTGGCTGAAAACAACTAAATAACAAGGACTCATTGGGCGAATCACTCTGGAACTGAAATCGGAACGCTCACTGACATTTCCCCTATGGGAAAGTCTGATAAATGCCAGAAAAATGACTAAGTCCAAAAAAAAATTTTTTTCAACTTTTTTCAATTTTACCCCCGTGGGATATATATTCTTCCCACACACATTTGGAACTCTCCTGGGGTACCCTCACACATATTATTCCCTCATTTAGTGGATATTTTCACAAAAAAGTGAAATTTTCAAAAATCCAGAAAATTGGCTGAAAACGACTAAATATCAAGGACTCATTGGGCGAAACGCTCTGGAATGGAAATCGGAACGCTCACTGACATTTCCCCTATCTGAAAGTCTGATAAACGCCAGAAAAATGACTAAGTCCAAAAAAAAATTTTTTTCAACTTTTTTCAATTTTACCCCCGTGGGATATATATTCTTCCCACACACATTTGGAACTCTCCTGGGGTACCCTCACACATATTATTCCCTCATTTAGTGGATATTTTCACAAAAAAGTGAAATTTTCAAAAATCCAGAAAATTGGCTGAAAACAACTAAATAACAAGGACTCATTGGGCGAATCGCTCTGGAACTGAAATCGGAACACTCACTGACATTTCCCCTATCTGAAAGTCTGATAAACGCCGGAAAAATGACTAAATCCCCCCCAAAAATTTTTTCAACTTTTTTCAATTTTACCCCCGCGGGATATATATTCTACCCACACACATTTGGAACTCTCCTGGGGTACCCTCACACATATTATTCCCTCATTTAGTGGATATTTTCACAAAAAAGTGAAATTTTCAAAAATCCAGAAAATTGGCTGAAAACGACTAAATATCAAGGACTCATTGGGTGAATCGCTCTGGAACTGAAATTGGAACGCTCACTGACATTTCCCCTATCTGAAAGTATGATAAACGCCGGAAAAATGAGTAAGTCCAAAAAAAAATTTTTTTCAACCTTTTTCAATTTTACCCCCGTGGGATATATATTCTACCCACACACATTTGGAACTCTCCTGGGGTACCCTCACACATATTATTCCCTCATTTAGTGGATATTTTCACAAAAAAGTGAAATTTTCAAAAATCCAGAAAATTGGCTGAAAACAACTAAATAACAAGGACTCATTGGGCGAATCGCTCTGGAACTGAAATCGGAACACTCACTGACATTTCCCCTATCTGAAAGTCTGATAAACGCCGGAAAAATGACTAAGTCCAAAAAATAATTTTTTTCAACTTTTTTCAATTTTACCCCCGTGGGATATATATTCTTCCCACACACATTTGGAACTCTCCTGGGGTACCCTCACACATATTATTCCCTCATTTAGTGGATATTTTCACAAAAAAGTGAAATTTTCAAAAATCCAGAAAATTGGCTGAAAACAACTAAATAACAAGGACTCATTGGGCGAATCGCTCTGGAACTGAAATCGGAACACTCACTGACATTTCCCCTATCTGAAAGTCTGATAAACGCCGGAAAAATGACTAAATCCCCCCCAAAAATTTTTTCAACTTTTTTCAATTTTACCCCCGCGGGATATATATTCTACCCACACACATTTGGAACTCTCCTGGGGTACCCTCACACATATTATTCCCTCATTTAGTGGATATTTTCACAAAAAAGTGAAATTTTCAAAAATCCAGAAAATTGGCTGAAAACGACTAAATATCAAGGACTCATTGGGTGAATCGCTCTGGAACTGAAATTGGAACGCTCACTGACATTTCCCCTATCTGAAAGTATGATAAACGCCGGAAAAATGACTAAGTCCAAAAAAAAATTTTTTTCAACCTTTTTCAATTTTACCCCCGTGGGATATATATTCTACCCACACACATTTGGAACTCTCCTGGGGTACCCTCACACATATTATTCCCTCATTTAGTGGATATTTTCACAAAAAAGTGAAATTTTCAAAAATCCAGAAAATTGGCTGAAAACAACTAAATAACAAGGACTCATTGGGCGAATCACTCTGGAACTGAAATCGGAACGCTCACTGACATTTCCCCTATGTGAAAGTCTGATAAACGCCGGAAAAATGACTAAGTCCAAAAAAAAATTTTTTTCAATTTTACCCCCGTGGGATATATATTCTTCCCACACACATTTGGAACTCTCCTGGGGTACCCTCACACATATTATTCCCTCATTTAGTGGATATTTTCACAAAAAAGTGAAATTTTCAAAAATCCAGAAAATTGGCTGAAAACAACTAATTAACAAGGACTCATTGGGCGAATCACTCTGGAACTGAAATCGGAACGCTCACTGACATTTCCCCTATCTGAAAGTCTGATAAACGCCGGAAAAATGACTAAGTCCAAAAAAAATTTTTTTTTCAACCTTTTTCAATTTTACCCCCGTGGGATATATATTCTACCCACACACATTTGGAACTCTCCTGGGGTACCCTCACACATATTATTCCCTCATTTAGTGGATATTTTCACAAAAAAGTGAAATTTTCAAAAATCCAGAAAATTGGCTGAAAACGACTAAATATCAAGGACTCATTGGGCGAATCACTCTGGAACTGAAATTGGAACGCTCACTGACATTTCCCCTATCTGAAAGTCTGATAAACGCCGGAAAAATAACTAAGTCCAAAAAAAAATTTTTTTCAACCTTTTACAATTTTACCCCCGTGGGATATATATTCTACCCACACACATTTGGAACTCTCCTGGGGTACCCTCACACATATTATTCCCTCATTTAGTGGATATTTTCACAAAAAAGTGAAATTTTCAAAAATCCAGAAAATTGGCTGAAAACAACTAAATAACAAGGACTCATTGGGCGAATCGCTCTGGAACTGAAATCGGAACACTCACTGACATTTCCCCTATCTGAAAGTCTGATAAACGCCGGAAAAATGACTAAATCCCCCCAAAAAATTTTTTCAACTTTTTTCAATTTTACCCCCGCGGGATATATATTCTACCCACACACATTTGGAACTCTCCTGGGGTACCCTCACACATATTATTCCCTCATTTAGTGGATATTTTCACAAAAAAGTGAAATTTTCAAAAATCCAGAAAATTGGCTGAAAACGACTAAATATCAAGGACTCATTGGGTGAATCGCTCTGGAACTGAAATTGGAACGCTCACTGACATTTCCCCTATCTGAAAGTATGATAAACGCCGGAAAAATGAGTAAGTCCAAAAAAAAATTTTTTTCAACCTTTTTCAATTTTACCCCCGTGGGATATATATTCTACCCACACACATTTGGAACTCTCCTGGGGTACCCTCACACATATTATTCCCTCATTTAGTGGATATTTTCACAAAAAAGTGAAATTTTCAAAAATCCAGAAAATTGGCTGAAAACAACTAAATAACAAGGACTCATTGGGCGAATCGCTCTGGAACTGAAATCGGAACACTCACTGACATTTCCCCTATCTGAAAGTCTGATAAACACCGGAAAAATGACTAAATCCCCCAAACAAATTTTTTCAACTTTTTTCAATTTTACCCCCGCGGGATATATATTCTACCCACACACATTTGGAACTCTCCTGGGGTACCCTCACACATATTATTCCCTCATTTAGTGAATATTTTCACAAAAAAGTGAAATTTTCAAAAATCCAGAAAATTGGCTGAAAATGACTAAATATCAAGGACTCATTGGGCGAATCGCTCTGGAACTGAAATCGGAAAGCTCACTGACATTCGCCCTATCTGAAAGTCTGATAAACGCCGGAAAAATGATTAAGCTCAAAAAAAAAAATTTTTAAACTTTTTTCAATTTTACCCCCGTGGGATATATATTCTTCCCACACACATTTGGAACTCTCCTGGGGTACCCTCACACATATTATTCCCTCATTTAGTGGATATTTTCACAAAAAAGTGAAATTTTCAAAAATCCAGAAAATTGGCTGAAAACAACTAAATAACAAGGACTCATTGGGCGAATCACTCTGGAACTGAAATCGGAACGCTCACTGACATTTCCCCTATCTGAAAGTCTGATAAACGCCGGAAAAATGACTAAGTCCAAAAAAAATTTTTTTTCAACCTTTTTCAATTTTACCCCCGTGGGATATATATTCTACCCACACACATTTGGAACTCTCCTGGGGTACCCTCACACATATTATTCCCTCATTTAGTGGATATTTTCACAAAAAAGTGAAATTTTCAAAAATCCAGAAAATTGGCTGAAAATGACTAAATATCAAGGACTCATTGGGCGAATCGCTCTGGAACTGAAATCGGAACGCTCACTGACATTCGCCCTATCTGAAAGTCTGATAAACGCCGGAAAAATGACTAAGTCCAAAAAAAAATTTTTTTCAACTTTTTTCAATTTTACCCCCGTGGGATATATATTCTTCCCACACACATTTGGAACTCTCCTGGGGTACCCTCACACATATTATTCCCTCATTTAGTGGATATTTTCACAAAAAAGTGAAATTTTCAAAAATCCAGAAAATTGGCTGAAAACAACTAAATAACAAGGACTCATTGGGCGAATCACTCTGGAACTGAAATCGGAACGCTCACTGACATTTCCCCTATGTGAAAGTCTGATAAACGCCGGAAAAATGACTAAGTCCAAAAAATAATTTTTTTCAACTTTTTTCAATTTTACCCCCGTGGGATATATATTCTTCCCACACACATTTGGAACTCTCCTGGGGTACCCTCACACATATTATTCCCTCATTTAGTGGATATTTTCACAAAAAAGTGAAATGTTCAAAAATCCAGAAAATTGGCTGAAAACAACTAAATAACAAGGACTCATTGGGCGAATCACTCTGGAACTGAAATCGGAATGCTCACTGACATTTCCCCTATGGGAAAGTCTGATAAATGCCAGAAAAATGACTAAGTCCAAAAAAAAATTTTTTTCAACTTTTTTCAATTTTACCCCCGTGGGATATATATTCTTCCCACACACATTTGGAACTCTCCTGGGGTACCCTCACACATATTATTCCCTCATTTAGTGGATATTTTCACAAAAAAGTGAAATTTTCAAAAATCCAGAAAATTGGCTGAAAACGACTAAATATCAAGGACTCATTGGGCGAAACGCTCTGGAATGGAAATCGGAACGCTCACTGACATTTCCCCTATCTGAAAGTCTGATAAACGCCAGAAAAATGACTAAGTCCAAAAAATAATTTTTTTCAACTTTTTTCAATTTTACCCCCGTGGGATATATATTCTTCCCACACACATTTGGAACTCTCCTGGGGTACCCTCACACATATTATTCCCTCATTTAGTGGATATTTTCACAAAAAAGTGAAATGTTCAAAAATCCAGAAAATTGGCTGAAAACAACTAAATAACAAGGACTCATTGGGCGAATCACTCTGGAACTGAAATCGGAATGCTCACTGACATTTCCCCTATGGGAAAGTCTGATAAATGCCAGAAAAATGACTAAGTCCAAAAAATTTTTTTTTTCAATTTTACCCCCGTGGGATATATATTCTTCCCACACACATATGGAACTCTCCTGGGGTACTTATTCCCTCATTTAGTGGATATTTTCACAAAAAAGTGAAATTTTCAAAAATCTAGAAAATTGGCTGAAAACGACTAAATATCAAGGACTCATTGGGCGAATCGCTCTGGAACTGAAATCGGAACGCTCACTGACATTTCCCCTATCTGAAAGTCTGATAAACGCCAGAAAAATGACTAAGTCCAAAAAATAATTTTTTTCAACTTTTTTCAATTTTACCCCCGTGGGATATATATTCTACCCACACACATTTGGAACTCTCCTGGGGTACCCTCACACATATTATTCCCTCATTTAGTGGATATTTTCACAAAAAAGTGAAATTTTCAAAAATCCAGAAAATTGGCTGAAAACAACTAAATAACAAGGACTCATTGGGCGAATCGCTCTGGAACTGAAATCGGAACGCTCACTGACATTTCCCCTATCTGAAAGTCTGATAAACGCCGGAAAAATGACTAAGTCCAAAAAAAATTTTTTTTCAACTTTCTTCAATTTTACCCCCGTGGGATATATTTTCTTCCCACACACATATGGAACTCTCCTGGGGTACCCTCACACATATTATTCCCTCATTTAGTGGATATTTTCACAAAAAAGTTAAATTTTCAAAAATCCAGAAAATTGGCTGAAAACGACTAAATATCAAGGACTCATTGGGCGAATCGCTCTGGAACTGAAATCGGAACGCTCACTGACATTTCCCCTATCTGAAAGTCTGATAAACGCCAGAAAAATGACTAAGTCCAAAAAATTTTTTTTTTCAATTTTACCCCCGTGGGATATATATTCTTCCCACACACATTTGGAACTCTCCTGGGGTACTTATTCCCTCATTTAGTGGATATTTTCACAAAAAAGTGAAATTTTCAAAAATCCAGAAAATTGGCTGAAAACGACTAAATATCAAGGACTCATTGGGCGAATCGCTCTGGAACTGAAATCGGAACGCTCACTGACATTTCCCCTATCTGAAAGTCTGATAAACGCCAGAAAAATGACTAAGTCCAAAAAATAATTTTTTTCAACTTTTTTCAATTTTACCCCCGTGGGATATATATTCTTCCCACACACATTTGGAACTCTCCTGGGGTACCCTCACACATATTATTCCCTCATTTAGTGGATATTTTCACAAAAAAGTTAAATTTTCAAAAATCCAGAAAATTGGCTGAAAACAACTAAATAACAAGGACTCATTGGGCGAATCACTCTGGAACTGAAATCGGAACGCTCATTGACATTTCCCCTATCTGAAAGTCTGATAAACGCCGGAAAAATGACTAAGTCCAAAAAAAAATTTTTTTCAACCTTTTTCAATTTTACCCCCGTGGGATATATATTCTACCCACACACATTTGGAACTCTCCTGGGGTACCCTCACACATATTATTCCCTCATTTAGTGGATATTTTCACAAAAAAGTGAAATTTTCAAAAATCCAGAAAATTGGCTGAAAACAACTAAATAACAAGGACTCATTGGGCGAATCACTCTGGAACTGAAATCGGAACGCTCAGTGACATTTCCCCTATGTGAAAGTCTGATAAACGCCGGAAAAATGACTAAGTCCAAAAAAAAATTTTTTTCAACTTTTTTCAATTTTACCCCCGTGGGATATATATTCTTCCCACACACATTTGGAACTCTCCTGGGGTACCCTCACACATATTATTCCCTCATTTAGTGGATATTTTCACAAAAAAGTGAAATTTTCAAAAATCCAGAAAATTGGCTGAAAACAACTAAATAACAAGGACTCATTGGGCGAATCACTCTGGAACTGAAATCGGAACGCTCACTGACATTTCCCCTATGTGAAAGTCTGATAAACGCCAGAAAAATGACTAAGTCCAAAAAAAAATTTTTTTCAACTTTTTTCAATTTTACCCCCGTGGGATATATATTCTTCCCACACACATTTGGAACTCTCCTGGGGTACCCTCACACATATTATTCCCTCATTTAGTGGATATTTTCATAAAAAAAGTGAAATTTTCAAAAATCCAGGAAATTGGCTGAAAACAACTAAATAACAAGGACTCATTGGGCGAATCACTCTGGAACTGAAATCGGAACGCTCACTGACATTTCCACTATCTGAAAGTCTGATAAACGCCGGAGAAATGACTAAGTCCAAAAAAATTTTTTTTTCAATTTTACCCCCGTGGGATATATATTCTTCCCACACACATATGGAACTCTCCTGGGGTACTTATTCCCTCATTTAGTGGATATTTTCACAAAAAAGTGAAATTTTCAAAAATCCAGAAAATTGGCTGAAAACGACTAAATATCAAGGACTCATTGGGCGAATCGCTCTGGAACTGAAATCGGAACGCTCACTGACATTTCCCCTATCTGAAAGTCTGATAAACGCCAGAAAAATGACTAAGTCCAAAAAATAATTTTTTTCAACTTTTTTCAATTTTACCCCCGTGGGATATATATTCTTCCCACACACATTTGGAACTCTCCTGTGGTACCCTCACACATATTATTCCCTCATTTAGTGGATATTTTCACAAAAAAGTGAAATTTTCAAAAATCCAGAAAATTGGCTGAAAACAACTAAATAACAAGGACTCATTGGGCGAATCACTCTGGAACTGAAATCGGAACGCTCACTGACATTTCCCCTATGTGAAAGTCTGATAAACGCCAGAAAAATGACTAAGTCCAAAAAAAAAATTTTTTCAACTTTTTTCAATTTTACCCCCGTGGGATATATATTCTTCCCACACACATTTGGAACTCTCCTGGGGTACCCTCACACATATTATTCCCTCATTTAGTGGATATTTTCACAAAAAAAGTGAAATTTTCAAAAATCCAGGAAATTGGCTGAAAACAACTAAATAACAAGGACTCATTGGGCGAATCACTCTGGAACTGAAATCGGAACGCTCACTGACATTTCCCCTATCTGAAAGTCTGATAAACGCCAGAGAAATGACTAAGTCCAAAAAAATTTTTTTTTCAATTTTACCCCCGTGGGATATATATTCTTCCCACACACATATGGAACTCTCCTGGGGTACTTATTCCCTCATTTAGTGGATATTTTCACAAAAAAGTGAAATTTTCAAAAATCTAGAAAATTGGCTGAAAACGACTAAATATCAAGGACTCATTGGGCGAATCGCTCTGGAACTGAAATCGGAACGCTCACTGACATTTCCCCTATCTGAAAGTCTGATAAACGCCAGAAAAATGACTAAGTCCAAAAAATAATTTTTTTCAACTTTTTTCAATTTTACCCCCGTGGGATATATATTCTACCCACACACATTTGGAACTCTCCTGGGGTACCCTCACACATATTATTCCCTCATTTAGTGGATATTTTCACAAAAAAGTGAAATTTTCAAAAATCCAGAAAATTGGCTGAAAACAACTAAATAACAAGGACTCATTGGGCGAATCGCTCTGGAACTGAAATCGGAACGCTCACTGACATTTCCCCTATCTGAAAGTCTGATAAACGCCGGAAAAATGACTAAGTCCAAAAAAAATTTTTTTTCAACTTTCTTCAATTTTACCCCCGTGGGATATATTTTCTTCCCACACACATATGGAACTCTCCTGGGGTACCCTCACACATATTATTCCCTCATTTAGTGGATATTTTCACAAAAAAGTTAAATTTTCAAAAATCCAGAAAATTGGCTGAAAACAACTAAATATCAAGGACTCATTGGGCGAATCGCTCTGGAACTGAAATCGGAACGCTCACTGACATTTCCCCTATCTGAAAGTCTGATAAACGCCAGAAAAATGACTAAGTCCAAAAAATTTTTTTTTTCAATTTTACCCCCGTGGGATATATATTCTTCCCACACACATTTGGAACTCTCCTGGGGTACTTATTCCCTCATTTAGTGGATATTTTCACAAAAAAGTGAAATTTTCAAAAATCCAGAAAATTGGCTGAAAACGACTAAATATCAAGGACTCATTGGGCGAATCGCTCTGGAACTGAAATCGGAACGCTCACTGACATTTCCCCTATCTGAAAGTCTGATAAACGCCAGAAAAATGACTAAGTCCAAAAAATAATTTTTTTCAACTTTTTTCAATTTTACCCCCGTGGGATATATATTCTTCCCACACACATTTGGAACTCTCCTGGGGTACCCTCACACATATTATTCCCTCATTTAGTGGATATTTTCACAAAAAAGTTAAATTTTCAAAAATCCAGAAAATTGGCTGAAAACAACTAAATAACAAGGACTCATTGGGCGAATCACTCTGGAACTGAAATCGGAACGCTCATTGACATTTCCCCTATCTGAAAGTCTGATAAACGCCGGAAAAATGACTAAGTCCAAAAAAAAATTTTTTTCAACCTTTTTCAATTTTACCCCGTGGGATATATATTCTACCCACACACATTTGGAACTCTCCTGGGGTACCCTCACACATATTATTCCCTCATTTAGTGGATATTTTCACAAAAAAGTGAAATTTTCAAAAATCCAGAAAATTGTCTGAAAACAACTAAATAACAAGGACTCATTGGGCGAATCACTCTGGAACTGAAATCGGAACGCTCACTGACATTTCCCCTATGTGAAAGTCTGATAAACGCCGGAAAAATGACTAAGTCGAAAAAAAATTTTTTTTAAACTTTTTTCAATTTTACCCCCGTGGGATATATATTCTTCCCACACACATTTGGAACTCTCCTGGGGTACCCTCACACATATTATTCCCTCATTTAGTGGATATTTTCACAAAAAAGTGAAATTTTCAAAAATCCAGAAAATTGGCTGAAAACAATTAAATAACAAGGACTCATTGGGCGAATCACTCTGGAACTGAAATCGGAACGCTCACTGACATTTCCCCTATCTGAAAGTCTGATAAACGCCAGAAAAATGACTAAGTCCAAAAAAAATTTTTTTTCAATTTTACCCCCGTGGGATATATATTCTTCCCACACACATTTGGAACTCTCCTGGGGTACTTATTCCCTCATTTAGTGGATATTTTCACAAAAAAGTGAAATTTTCAAAAATCCAGAAAATTGGCTGAAAACAACTAAATAACAAGGACTCATTGGGCGAATCACTCTGGAACTGAAATCGGAACGCTCACTGACATTACCCCTTTCTGAAAGTCTGATAAACGCCGGAAAAATGACTAAGTCCAAAAAAAAATTTTTTTCAACTTTTTTCAATTTTACCCCCGTGGGATATATATTCTTCCCACACACATTTGGAACTCTCCTGGGGTACCCTCACACATATTATTCCCTCATTTAGTGGATATTTTCACAAAAAAGTTAAATTTTCAAAAATCCAGGAAATTGGCTGAAAACGACTAAATATCAAGGACTCATTGGGCGAATCGCTCTGGAACTGAAATCGGAACGCTTACTGACATTTCCCCTATCTGAAAGTCTGATAAACGCCAGAAAAATGACTAAGTCGAAAAAATAATTTTTTTCAACTTTTTTCAATTTCACCCCCGTGGGATATATATTCTACCCACACACATTTGGAACTCTCCTGGGGTACCCTCACACATATTATTCCCTCATTTAGTGGATATTTTCACAAAAAAGTGAAATTTTCAAAAATCCAGAAAATTGGCTGAAAACAACTAAATAACAAGGACTCATTGGGCGAATCACTCTGGAACTGAAATCGGAACGCTCACTGACATTTCCCCTATCTGAAAGTCTGATAAACGCCGGAAAAATGACTAAGTCCAAAAAATAATTTTTTTCAACTTTTTTCAATTTTACCCCCGTGGGATATATATTCTTCCCACACACATTTGGAACTCTCCTGGGGTACCCTCACACATATTATTCCCTCATTTAGTGGATATTTTCACAAAAAAGTGAAATTTTCAAAAATCCAGAAAATTGGCTGAAAACAACTAAATAACAAGGACTCATTGGGCGAATCACTCTGGAACTGAAATCAGAACGCTCACTGACATTTCCCCTATCTGAAAGTCTGATAAACGCCAGAAAAATGACTAAGTCCAAAAAATAATTTTTTTCAACTTTTTTCAATTTTACCCCCGTGGGATATATATTCTACCCACACACATTTGGAACTCTCCTGGGGTACCCTCACACATATTATTCCCTTATTTAGTGGATATTTTCACAAAAAAGTGAAATTTTCAAAAATCCAGAAAATTGGCTGAAAACGACTAAATATCAAGGACTCATTGGGCGAATCGCTCTGGAACTGAAATCGGAACGCTTACTGACATTTCCCCTATCTGAAAGTCTGATAAACGCCAGAAAAATGACTAAGTCGAAAAAATAATTTTTTTCAACTTTTTTCAATTTCACCCCCGTGGGATATATATTCTACCCACACACATTTGGAACTCTCCTGGGGTACCCTCACACATATTATTCCCTCATTTAGTGGATATTTTCACAAAAAAGTGAAATTTTCAAAAATCCAGAAAATTGGCTGAAAACAACTAAATAACAAGGACTCATTGGGCGAATCACTCTGGAACTGAAATCGGAACGCTCACTGACATTTCCCCTATCTGAAAGTCTGATAAACGCCGGAAAAATGACTAAGTCCAAAAAATAATTTTTTTCAACTTTTTTCAATTTTACCCCCGTGGGATATATATTCTTCCCACACACATTTGGAACTCTCCTGGGGTACCCTCACACATATTATTCCCTCATTTAGTGGATATTTTCACAAAAAAGTGAAATTTTCAAAAATCCAGAAAATTGGCTGAAAACAACTAAATAACAAGGACTCATTGGGCGAATCACTCTGGAACTGAAATCAGAACGCTCACTGACATTTCCCCTATCTGAAAGTCTGATAAACGCCAGAAAAATGACTAAGTCCAAAAAATAATTTTTTTCAACTTTTTTCAATTTTACCCCCGTGGGATATATATTCTACCCACACACATTTGGAACTCTCCTGGGGTACCCTCACACATATTATTCCCTTATTTAGTGGATATTTTCACAAAAAAGTGAAATTTTCAAAAATCCAGAAAATTGGCTGAAAACAACTAAATAACAAGGACTCATTGGGCGAATCGCTCTGGAACTGAAATCGGAACGCTCACTGACATTTCCCCTATCTGAAAGTCTGATAAACGCCGGAAAAATGACTAAGTCCAAAAAATAATTTTTTTCAACTTTTTTCAATTTTACCCCCGTGGGATATATATTCTTCCCACACACATTTGGAACTCTCCTGGGGTACCCTCACACATATTATTCCCTCATTTAGTGGATATTTTCACAAAAAAGTGAAATTTTCAAAAATCCAGAAAATTGGCTGAAAACAACTAAATAACAAGGACTCATTGGGCGAATCACTCTGGAACTGAAATCGGAACGCTCACTGACATTTCCCCTATCTGAAAGTCTGATAAACGCCAGAAAAATGACTAAGTCCAAAAAATAATTTTTTTTAACTTTTTTCAATTTTACCCCCGTGGGATATATATTCTTCCCACACACATTTGGAACTCTCCTGGGGTACCCTCACACATATTATTCCCTCATTTAGTGGATATTTTCACAAAAAAGTGAAATTTTCAAAAATCCAGAAAATTGGCTGAAAACAACTAAATAACAAGGACTCATTGGGCGAATCACTCTGGAACTGAAATCGGAACGCTCACTGACATTTCCCCTATCTGAAAGTCTGATAAACGCCAGAAAAATGACTAAGTCCAAAAAATAATTTTTTTCAACTTTTTTCAATTTTACCCCCGTGGGATATATATTCTTCCCACACACATTTGGAACTCTCCTGTGGTACCCTCACACATATTATTCCCTCATTTAGTGGATATTTTCACAAAAAAGTGAAATTTTCAAAAATCCAGAAAATTGGCTGAAAACAACTAAATAACAAGGACTCATTGGGCGAATCACTCTGGAACTGAAATCGGAACGCTCACTGACATTTCCCCTATGTGAAAGCCTGATAAACGCCGGAAAAATGACTAAGTTCAAAAAAAAATTTTTTTCAACTTTTTTCAATTTTACCCCCGTGGGATATATATTCTTCCCACACACATTTGGAACTCTCCTGGGGTACCCTCACACATATTATTCCCTCATTTAGTGGATATTTTCACAAAAAAGTGAAATTTTCAAAAATCCAGAAAATTGGCTGAAAACAACTAAATAACAAGGACTCATTGGGCGAACTGAACTGGAACTGAAATCGGAACGCTCACTGACATTTCCCCTATCTGAAAGTCTGATAAACGCCGGAGAAATGACTAAGTCCAAAAAAATTTTTTTTTCAATTTTACCCCCGTGGGATATATATTCTTCCCACACACATTTGGAACTCTCCTGGGGTACTTATTCCCTCATTTAGTGGATATTTTCACAAAAAAGTGAAATTTTCAAAAATCCAGAAAATTGGCTGAAAACGACTAAATATCAAGGACTCATTGGGCGAATCGCTCTGGAACTGAAATCGGAACGCTCACTGACATTTCCCCTATCTGAAAGTCTGATAAACGCCAGAAAAATGACTAAGTCCAAAAAATAATTTTTTTCAACTTTTTTCAATTTTACCCCCGTGGGATATATATTCTTCCCACACACATTTGGAACTCTCCTGGGGTACCCTCACACATATTATTCCCTCATTTAGTGGATATTTTCACAAAAAAGTGAAATTTTCAAAAATCCAGAAAATTGGCTGAAAACTAAATAACAAGGACTCATTGGGCGAATCACTCTGGAACTGAAATCGGAACGCTCACTGACATTTCCCCTATGGGAAAGTCTGATAAATGCCAGAAAAATGACTAAGTCCAAAAAAAAATTTTTTTCAACTTTTTTCAATTTTACCCCCGTGGGATATATATTCTTCCCACACACATTTGGAACTCTCCTGGGGTACCCTCACACATATTATTCCCTCATTTAGTGGATATTTTCACAAAAAAGTGAAATTTTCAAAAATCCAGAAAATTGGCTGAAAACAACTAAATAACAAGGACTCATTGGGCGAATCGCTCTGGAACTGAAATCGGAACGCTCACTGACATTTCCCCTATCTGAAAGTCTGATAAACGCCAGAAAAATGACTAAGTCCAAAAAATAATTTTTTTCAACTTTTTTCAATTTTACCCCCGTGGGATATATATTCTTCCCACACACATTTGGAACTCTCCTGGGGTACCCTCACACATATTATTCCCTCATTTAGTGGATATTTTCACAAAAAAGTGAAATGTTCAAAAATCCAGAAAATTGGCTGAAAACAACTAAATAACAAGGACTCATTGGGCGAATAACTCTGGAACTGAAATCGGAACGCTCACTGACATTTCCCCTATGGGATATTCTGATAAATGCCAGAAAAATGACTAAGTCCAAAAAAATTTTTTTTTCAATTTTACCCCCGTGGGATATATATTCTTCCCACACACATATGGAACTCTCCTGGGGTACTTATTCCCTCATTTAGTGGATATTTTCACAAAAAAGTGAAATTTTCAAAAATCTAGAAAATTGGCTGAAAACGACTAAATATCAAGGACTCATTGGGCGAATCGCTCTGGAACTGAAATCGGAACGCTCACTGACATTTCCCCTATCTGAAAGTCTGATAAACGCCAGAAAAATGACTAAGTCCAAAAAATAATTTTTTTCAACTTTTTTCAATTTTACCCCCGTGGGATATATATTCTACCCACACACATTTGGAACTCTCCTGGGGTACCCTCACACATATTATTCCCTCATTTAGTGGATATTTTCACAAAAAAGTGAAATTTTCAAAAATCCAGAAAATTGGCTGAAAACAACTAAATAACAAGGACTCATTGGGCGAATCGCTCTGGAACTGAAATCGGAACGCTCACTGACATTTCCCCTATCTGAAAGTCTGATAAACGCCGGAAAAATGACTAAGTCCAAAAAAAATTTTTTTTCAACTTTCTTCAATTTTACCCCCGTGGGATATATTTTCTTCCCACACACATATGGAACTCTCCTGGGGTACCCTCACACATATTATTCCCTCATTTAGTGGATATTTTCACAAAAAAGTTAAATTTTCAAAAATCCAGAAAATTGGCTGAAAACAACTAAATATCAAGGACTCATTGGGCGAATCGCTCTGGAACTGAAATCGGAACGCTCACTGACATTTCCCCTATCTGAAAGTCTGATAAACGCCAGAAAAATGACTAAGTCCAAAAAATTTTTTTTTTCAATTTTACCCCCGTGGGATATATATTCTTCCCACACACATTTGGAACTCTCCTGGGGTACTTATTCCCTCATTTAGTGGATATTTTCACAAAAAAGTGAAATTTTCAAAAATCCAGAAAATTGGCTGAAAACGACTAAATATCAAGGACTCATTGGGCGAATCGCTCTGGAACTGAAATCGGAACGCTCACTGACATTTCCCCTATCTGAAAGTCTGATAAACGCCAGAAAAATGACTAAGTCCAAAAAATAATTTTTTTCAACTTTTTTCAATTTTACCCCCGTGGGATATATATTCTTCCCACACACATTTGGAACTCTCCTGGGGTACCCTCACACATATTATTCCCTCATTTAGTGGATATTTTCACAAAAAAGTTAAATTTTCAAAAATCCAGAAAATTGGCTGAAAACAACTAAATAACAAGGACTCATTGGGCGAATCACTCTGGAACTGAAATCGGAACGCTCATTGACATTTCCCCTATCTGAAAGTCTGATAAACGCCGGAAAAATGACTAAGTCCAAAAAAAAATTTTTTTCAACCTTTTTCAATTTTACCCCGTGGGATATATATTCTACCCACACACATTTGGAACTCTCCTGGGGTACCCTCACACATATTATTCCCTCATTTAGTGGATATTTTCACAAAAAAGTGAAATTTTCAAAAATCCAGAAAATTGTCTGAAAACAACTAAATAACAAGGACTCATTGGGCGAATCACTCTGGAACTGAAATCGGAACGCTCACTGACATTTCCCCTATGTGAAAGTCTGATAAACGCCGGAAAAATGACTAAGTCGAAAAAAAATTTTTTTTAAACTTTTTTCAATTTTACCCCCGTGGGATATATATTCTTCCCACACACATTTGGAACTCTCCTGGGGTACCCTCACACATATTATTCCCTCATTTAGTGGATATTTTCACAAAAAAGTGAAATTTTCAAAAATCCAGAAAATTGGCTGAAAACAATTAAATAACAAGGACTCATTGGGCGAATCACTCTGGAACTGAAATCGGAACGCTCACTGACATTTCCCCTATCTGAAAGTCTGATAAACGCCGGAAAAATGACTAAGTCCAAAAAAAATTTTTTTTCAATTTTACCCCCGTGGGATATATATTCTTCCCACACACATTTGGAACTCTCCTGGGGTACTTATTCCCTCATTTAGTGGATATTTTCACAAAAAAGTGAAATTTTCAAAAATCCAGAAAATTGGCTGAAAACAACTAAATAACAAGGACTCATTGGGCGAATCACTCTGGAACTGAAATCGGAACGCTCACTGACATTACCCCTTTCTGAAAGTCTGATAAACGCCGGAAAAATGACTAAGTCCAAAAAAAAATTTTTTTCAACTTTTTTCAATTTTACCCCCGTGGGATATATATTCTTCCCACACACATTTGGAACTCTCCTGGGGTACCCTCACACATATTATTCCCTCATTTAGTGGATATTTTCACAAAAAAGTTAAATTTTCAAAAATCCAGGAAATTGGCTGAAAACGACTAAATATCAAGGACTCATTGGGCGAATCGCTCTGGAACTGAAATCGGAACGCTTACTGACATTTCCCCTATCTGAAAGTCTGATAAACGCCAGAAAAATGACTAAGTCGAAAAAATAATTTTTTTCAACTTTTTTCAATTTCACCCCCGTGGGATATATATTCTACCCACACACATTTGGAACTCTCCTGGGGTACCCTCACACATATTATTCCCTCATTTAGTGGATATTTTCACAAAAAAGTGAAATTTTCAAAAATCCAGAAAATTGGCTGAAAACAACTAAATAACAAGGACTCATTGGGCGAATCACTCTGGAACTGAAATCGGAACGCTCACTGACATTTCCCCTATCTGAAAGTCTGATAAACGCCGGAAAAATGACTAAGTCCAAAAAATAATTTTTTTCAACTTTTTTCAATTTTACCCCCGTGGGATATATATTCTTCCCACACACATTTGGAACTCTCCTGGGGTACCCTCACACATATTATTCCCTCATTTAGTGGATATTTTCACAAAAAAGTGAAATTTTCAAAAATCCAGAAAATTGGCTGAAAACAACTAAATAACAAGGACTCATTGGGCGAATCACTCTGGAACTGAAATCAGAACGCTCACTGACATTTCCCCTATCTGAAAGTCTGATAAACGCCAGAAAAATGACTAAGTCCAAAAAATAATTTTTTTCAACTTTTTTCAATTTTACCCCCGTGGGATATATATTCTACCCACACACATTTGGAACTCTCCTGGGGTACCCTCACACATATTATTCCCTTATTTAGTGGATATTTTCACAAAAAAGTGAAATTTTCAAAAATCCAGAAAATTGGCTGAAAACGACTAAATATCAAGGACTCATTGGGCGAATCGCTCTGGAACTGAAATCGGAACGCTTACTGACATTTCCCCTATCTGAAAGTCTGATAAACGCCAGAAAAATGACTAAGTCGAAAAAATAATTTTTTTCAACTTTTTTCAATTTCACCCCCGTGGGATATATATTCTACCCACACACATTTGGAACTCTCCTGGGGTACCCTCACACATATTATTCCCTCATTTAGTGGATATTTTCACAAAAAAGTGAAATTTTCAAAAATCCAGAAAATTGGCTGAAAACAACTAAATAACAAGGACTCATTGGGCGAATCACTCTGGAACTGAAATCGGAACGCTCACTGACATTTCCCCTATCTGAAAGTCTGATAAACGCCGGAAAAATGACTAAGTCCAAAAAATAATTTTTTTCAACTTTTTTCAATTTTACCCCCGTGGGATATATATTCTTCCCACACACATTTGGAACTCTCCTGGGGTACCCTCACACATATTATTCCCTTATTTAGTGGATATTTTCACAAAAAAGTGAAATTTTCAAAAATCCAGAAAATTGGCTGAAAACAACTAAATAACAAGGACTCATTGGGCGAATCACTCTGGAACTGAAATCAGAACGCTCACTGACATTTCCCCTATCTGAAAGTCTGATAAACGCCAGAAAAATGACTAAGTCCAAAAAATAATTTTTTTCAACTTTTTTCAATTTTACCCCCGTGGGATATATATTCTACCCACACACATTTGGAACTCTCCTGGGGTACCCTCACACATATTATTCCCTTATTTAGTGGATATTTTCACAAAAAAGTGAAATTTTCAAAAATCCAGAAAATTGGCTGAAAACAACTAAATAACAAGGACTCATTGGGCGAATCGCTCTGGAACTGAAATCGGAACGCTCACTGACATTTCCCCTATCTGAAAGTCTGATAAACGCCGGAAAAATGACTAAGTCCAAAAAATAATTTTTTTCAACTTTTTTCAATTTTACCCCCGTGGGATATATATTCTTCCCACACACATTTGGAACTCTCCTGGGGTACCCTCACACATATTATTCCCTCATTTAGTGGATATTTTCACAAAAAAGTGAAATTTTCAAAAATCCAGAAAATTGTCTGAAAACAACTAAATAACAAGGACTCATTGGGCGAATCACTCTGGAACTGAAATCGGAACGCTCACTGACATTTCCCCTATGTGAAAGTCTGATAAACGCCGGAAAAATGACTAAGTCGAAAAAAAATTTTTTTTAAACTTTTTTCAATTTTACCCCCGTGGGATATATATTCTTCCCACACACATTTGGAACTCTCCTGGGGTACCCTCACACATATTATTCCCTCATTTAGTGGATATTTTCACAAAAAAGTGAAATTTTCAAAAATCCAGAAAATTGGCTGAAAACAATTAAATAACAAGGACTCATTGGGCGAATCACTCTGGAACTGAAATCGGAACGCTCACTGACATTTCCCCTATCTGAAAGTCTGATAAACGCCGGAAAAATGACTAAGTCCAAAAAAAATTTTTTTTCAATTTTACCCCCGTGGGATATATATTCTTCCCACACACATTTGGAACTCTCCTGGGGTACTTATTCCCTCATTTAGTGGATATTTTCACAAAAAAGTGAAATTTTCAAAAATCCAGAAAATTGGCTGAAAACAACTAAATAACAAGGACTCATTGGGCGAATCACTCTGGAACTGAAATCGGAACGCTCACTGACATTACCCCTTTCTGAAAGTCTGATAAACGCCGGAAAAATGACTAAGTCCAAAAAAAAATTTTTTTCAACTTTTTTCAATTTTACCCCCGTGGGATATATATTCTTCCCACACACATTTGGAACTCTCCTGGGGTACCCTCACACATATTATTCCCTCATTTAGTGGATATTTTCACAAAAAAGTTAAATTTTCAAAAATCCAGGAAATTGGCTGAAAACGACTAAATATCAAGGACTCATTGGGCGAATCGCTCTGGAACTGAAATCGGAACGCTTACTGACATTTCCCCTATCTGAAAGTCTGATAAACGCCAGAAAAATGACTAAGTCGAAAAAATAATTTTTTTCAACTTTTTTCAATTTCACCCCCGTGGGATATATATTCTACCCACACACATTTGGAACTCTCCTGGGGTACCCTCACACATATTATTCCCTCATTTAGTGGATATTTTCACAAAAAAGTGAAATTTTCAAAAATCCAGAAAATTGGCTGAAAACAACTAAATAACAAGGACTCATTGGGCGAATCACTCTGGAACTGAAATCGGAACGCTCACTGACATTTCCCCTATCTGAAAGTCTGATAAACGCCGGAAAAATGACTAAGTCCAAAAAATAATTTTTTTGAACTTTTTTCAATTTTACCCCCGTGGGATATATATTCTTCCCACACACATTTGGAACTCTCCTGGGGTACCCTCACACATATTATTCCCTCATTTAGTGGATATTTTCACAAAAAAGTGAAATTTTCAAAAATCCAGAAAATTGGCTGAAAACAACTAAATAACAAGGACTCATTGGGCGAATCACTCTGGAACTGAAATCAGAACGCTCACTGACATTTCCCCTATCTGAAAGTCTGATAAACGCCAGAAAAATGACTAAGTCCAAAAAATAATTTTTTTCAACTTTTTTCAATTTTACCCCCGTGGGATATATATTCTACCCACACACATTTGGAACTCTCCTGGGGTACCCTCACACATATTATTCCCTTATTTAGTGGATATTTTCACAAAAAAGTGAAATTTTCAAAAATCCAGAAAATTGGCTGAAAACGACTAAATATCAAGGACTCATTGGGCGAATCGCTCTGGAACTGAAATCGGAACGCTTACTGACATTTCCCCTATCTGAAAGTCTGATAAACGCCAGAAAAATGACTAAGTCGAAAAAATAATTTTTTTCAACTTTTTTCAATTTCACCCCCGTGGGATATATATTCTACCCACACACATTTGGAACTCTCCTGGGGTACCCTCACACATATTATTCCCTCATTTAGTGGATATTTTCACAAAAAAGTGAAATTTTCAAAAATCCAGAAAATTGGCTGAAAACAACTAAATAACAAGGACTCATTGGGCGAATCACTCTGGAACTGAAATCGGAACGCTCACTGACATTTCCCCTATCTGAAAGTCTGATAAACGCCGGAAAAATGACTAAGTCCAAAAAATAATTTTTTTCAACTTTTTTCAATTTTACCCCCGTGGGATATATATTCTTCCCACACACATTTGGAACTCTCCTGGGGTACCCTCACACATATTATTCCCTTATTTAGTGGATATTTTCACAAAAAAGTGAAATTTTCAAAAATCCAGAAAATTGGCTGAAAACAACTAAATAACAAGGACTCATTGGGCGAATCACTCTGGAACTGAAATCAGAACGCTCACTGACATTTCCCCTATCTGAAAGTCTGATAAACGCCAGAAAAATGACTAAGTCCAAAAAATAATTTTTTTCAACTTTTTTCAATTTTACCCCCGTGGGATATATATTCTACCCACACACATTTGGAACTCTCCTGGGGTACCCTCACACATATTATTCCCTTATTTAGTGGATATTTTCACAAAAAAGTGAAATTTTCAAAAATCCAGAAAATTGGCTGAAAACAACTAAATAACAAGGACTCATTGGGCGAATCGCTCTGGAACTGAAATCGGAACGCTCACTGACATTTCCCCTATCTGAAAGTCTGATAAACGCCGGAAAAATGACTAAGTCCAAAAAATAATTTTTTTCAACTTTTTTCAATTTTACCCCCGTGGGATATATATTCTTCCCACACACATTTGGAACTCTCCTGGGGTACCCTCACACATATTATTCCCTCATTTAGTGGATATTTTCACAAAAAAGTGAAATTTTCAAAAATCCAGAAAATTGGCTGAAAACAACTAAATAACAAGGACTCATTGGGCGAATCACTCTGGAACTGAAATCGGAACGCTCACTGACATTTCCCCTATCTGAAAGTCTGATAAACGCCAGAAAAATGACTAAGTCCAAAAAATAATTTTTTTCAACTTTTTTCAATTTTACCCCCGTGGGATATATATTCTTCCCACACACATTTGGAACTCTCCTGGGGTACCCTCACACATATTATTCCCTCATTTAGTGGATATTTTCACAAAAAAGTGAAATTTTCAAAAATCCAGAAAATTGGCTGAAAACAACTAAATAACAAGGACTCATTGGGCGAATCACTCTGGAACTGAAATCGGAACGCTCACTGACATTTCCCCTATCTGAAAGTCTGATAAACGCCAGAAAAATGACTAAGTCCAAAAAATAATTTTTTTCAACTTTTTTCAATTTTACCCCCGTGGGATATATATTCTTCCCACACACATTTGGAACTCTCCTGTGGTACCCTCACACATATTATTCCCTCATTTAGTGGATATTTTCACAAAAAAGTGAAATTTTCAAAAATCCAGAAAATTGGCTGAAAACAACTAAATAACAAGGACTCATTGGGCGAATCACTCTGGAACTGAAATCGGAACGCTCACTGACATTTCCCCTATGTGAAAGCCTGATAAACGCCGGAAAAATGACTAAGTTCAAAAAAAAATTTTTTTCAACTTTTTTCAATTTTACCCCCGTGGGATATATATTCTTCCCACACACATTTGGAACTCTCCTGGGGTACCCTCACACATATTATTCCCTCATTTAGTGGATATTTTCACAAAAAAGTGAAATTTTCAAAAATCCAGAAAATTGGCTGAAAACAACTAAATAACAAGGACTCATTGGGCGAACTGAACTGGAACTGAAATCGGAACGCTCACTGACATTTCCCCTATCTGAAAGTCTGATAAACGCCGGAGAAATGACTAAGTCCAAAAAAATTTTTTTTTCAATTTTACCCCCGTGGGATATATATTCTTCCCACACACATTTGGAACTCTCCTGGGGTACTTATTCCCTCATTTAGTGGATATTTTCACAAAAAAGTGAAATTTTCAAAAATCCAGAAAATTGGCTGAAAACGACTAAATATCAAGGACTCATTGGGCGAATCGCTCTGGAACTGAAATCGGAACGCTCACTGACATTTCCCCTATCTGAAAGTCTGATAAACGCCAGAAAAATGACTAAGTCCAAAAAATAATTTTTTTCAACTTTTTTCAATTTTACCCCCGTGGGATATATATTCTTCCCACACACATTTGGAACTCTCCTGGGGTACCCTCACACATATTATTCCCTCATTTAGTGGATATTTTCACAAAAAAGTTAAATTTTCAAAAATCCAGAAAATTGGCTGAAAACAACTAAATAACAAGGACTCATTGGGCGAATCACTCTGGAACTGAAATCGGAACGCTCATTGACATTTCCCCTATCTGAAAGTCTGATAAACGCCGGAAAAATGACTAAGTCCAAAAAAAAATTTTTTTCAACCTTTTTCAATTTTACCCCCGTGGGATATATATTCTACCCACACACATTTGGAACTCTCCTGGGGTACCCTCACACATATTATTCCCTCATTTAGTGGATATTTTCACAAAAAAGTGAAATTTTCAAAAATCCAGAAAATTGGCTGAAAACAACTAAATAACAAGGACTCATTGGGCGAATCACTCTGGAACTGAAATCGGAACGCTCACTGACATTTCCCCTATCTGAAAGTCTGATAAACGCCGGAAAAATGACTAAGTCCAAAAAAATTTTTTTTTCAACTTTCTTCAATTTTACCCCCGTGGGATATATTTTCTTCCCACACACATATGGAACTCTCCTGGGGTACCCTCACACATATTATTCCCTCATTTAGTGGATATTTTCACAAAAAAGTTAAATTTTCAAAAATCCAGAAAATTGGCTGAAAACGACTAAATATCAAGGACTCATTGGGCGAATCGCTCTGGAACTGAAATCGGAATGCTCACTGACATTTCCCCTATCTGAAAGTCTGATAAACGCCAGAAAAATGACTAAGTCCAAAAAATAATTTTTTTCAACTTTTTTCAATTTTACCCCCGTGGGATATATATTCTACCCACACACATTTGGAACTCTCCTGGGGTACCCTCACACATATTATTCCCTCATTTAGTGGATATTTTCACAAAAAAGTGAAATTTTCAAAAATCCAGAAAATTGGCTGAAAACAACTAAATAACAAGGACTCATTGGGCGAATCGCTCTGGAACTGAAATCGGAACGCTCACTGACATTTCCCCTATCTGAAAGTCTGATAAACGCCGGAAAAATGACTAAGTCCAAAAAATAATTTTTTTCAACTTTTTTCAATTTTACCCCCGTGGGATATATATTCTTCCCACACACATTTGGAACTCTCCTGGGGTACCCTCACACATATTATTCCCTCATTTAGTGGATATTTTCACAAAAAAAGTGAAATTTTCAAAAATCCAGGAAATTGGCTGAAAACAACTAAATAACAAGGACTCATTGGGCGAATCACTCTGGAACTGAAATCGGAACGCTCACTGACATTTCCCCTATCTGAAAGTCTGATAAACGCCAGAGAAATGACTAAGTCCAAAAAAATTTTTTTTTCAATTTTACCCCCGTGGGATATATATTCTTCCCACACACATATGGAACTCTCCTGGGGTACTTATTCCCTCATTTAGTGGATATTTTCACAAAAAAGTGAAATTTTCAAAAATCTAGAAAATTGGCTGAAAACGACTAAATATCAAGGACTCATTGGGCGAATCGCTCTGGAACTGAAATCGGAACGCTCACTGACATTTCCCCTATCTGAAAGTCTGATAAACGCCAGAAAAATGACTAAGTCCAAAAAATAATTTTTTTCAACTTTTTTCAATTTTACCCCCGTGGGATATATATTCTACCCACACACATTTGGAACTCTCCTGGGGTACCCTCACACATATTATTCCCTCATTTAGTGGATATTTTCACAAAAAAGTGAAATTTTCAAAAATCCAGAAAATTGGCTGAAAACAACTAAATAACAAGGACTCATTGGGCGAATCGCTCTGGAACTGAAATCGGAACGCTCACTGACATTTCCCCTATCTGAAAGTCTGATAAACGCCGGAAAAATGACTAAGTCCAAAAAAAATTTTTTTTCAACTTTCTTCAATTTTACCCCCGTGGGATATATTTTCTTCCCACACACATATGGAACTCTCCTGGGGTACCCTCACACATATTATTCCCTCATTTAGTGGATATTTTCACAAAAAAGTTAAATTTTCAAAAATCCAGAAAATTGGCTGAAAACAACTAAATATCAAGGACTCATTGGGCGAATCGCTCTGGAACTGAAATCGGAACGCTCACTGACATTTCCCCTATCTGAAAGTCTGATAAACGCCAGAAAAATGACTAAGTCCAAAAAATTTTTTTTTTCAATTTTACCCCCGTGGGATATATATTCTTCCCACACACATTTGGAACTCTCCTGGGGTACTTATTCCCTCATTTAGTGGATATTTTCACAAAAAAGTGAAATTTTCAAAAATCCAGAAAATTGGCTGAAAACGACTAAATATCAAGGACTCATTGGGCGAATCGCTCTGGAACTGAAATCGGAACGCTCACTGACATTTCCCCTATCTGAAAGTCTGATAAACGCCAGAAAAATGACTAAGTCCAAAAAATAATTTTTTTCAACTTTTTTCAATTTTACCCCCGTGGGATATATATTCTTCCCACACACATTTGGAACTCTCCTGGGGTACCCTCACACATATTATTCCCTCATTTAGTGGATATTTTCACAAAAAAGTTAAATTTTCAAAAATCCAGAAAATTGGCTGAAAACAACTAAATAACAAGGACTCATTGGGCGAATCACTCTGGAACTGAAATCGGAACGCTCATTGACATTTCCCCTATCTGAAAGTCTGATAAACGCCGGAAAAATGACTAAGTCCAAAAAAAAATTTTTTTCAACCTTTTTCAATTTTACCCCGTGGGATATATATTCTACCCACACACATTTGGAACTCTCCTGGGGTACCCTCACACATATTATTCCCTCATTTAGTGGATATTTTCACAAAAAAGTGAAATTTTCAAAAATCCAGAAAATTGTCTGAAAACAACTAAATAACAAGGACTCATTGGGCGAATCACTCTGGAACTGAAATCGGAACGCTCACTGACATTTCCCCTATGTGAAAGTCTGATAAACGCCGGAAAAATGACTAAGTCGAAAAAAATTTTTTTTTAAACTTTTTTCAATTTTACCCCCGTGGGATATATATTCTTCCCACACACATTTGGAACTCTCCTGGGGTACCCTCACACATATTATTCCCTCATTTAGTGGATATTTTCACAAAAAAGTGAAATTTTCAAAAATCCAGAAAATTGGCTGAAAACAATTAAATAACAAGGACTCATTGGGCGAATCACTCTGGAACTGAAATCGGAACGCTCACTGACATTTCCCCTATCTGAAAGTCTGATAAACGCCGGAAAAATGACTAAGTCCAAAAAAAATTTTTTTTCAATTTTACCCCCGTGGGATATATATTCTTCCCACACACATTTGGAACTCTCCTGGGGTACTTATTCCCTCATTTAGTGGATATTTTCACAAAAAAGTGAAATTTTCAAAAATCCAGAAAATTGGCTGAAAACGACTAAATAACAAGGACTCATTGGGCGAATCACTCTGGAACTGAAATCGGAACGCTCACTGACATTACCCCTTTCTGAAAGTCTGATAAACGCCGGAAAAATGACTAAGTCCAAAAAAAAATTTTTTTCAACTTTTTTCAATTTTACCCCCGTGGGATATATATTCTTCCCACACACATTTGGAACTCTCCTGGGGTACCCTCACACATATTATTCCCTCATTTAGTGGATATTTTCACAAAAAAGTGAAATTTTCAAAAATCCAGAAAATTGGCTGAAAACAACTAAATAACAAGGACTCATTGGGCGAATCACTCTGGAACTGAAATCGGAACGCTCACTGACATTTCCCCTATCTGAAAGTCTGATAAACGCCGGAAAAATGACTAAGTCCAAAAAAATTTTTTTTTCAACTTTCTTCAATTTTACCCCCGTGGGATATATTTTCTTCCCACACACATATGGAACTCTCCTGGGGTACCCTCACACATATTATTCCCTCATTTAGTGGATGTTTTCACAAAAAAGTTAAATTTTCAAAAATCCAGAAAATTGGCTGAAAACGACTAAATATCAAGGACTCATTGGGCGAATCGCTCTGGAACTGAAATCGGAACGCTTACTGACATTTCCCCTATCTGAAAGTCTGATAAACGCCAGAAAAATGACTAAGTCGAAAAAATAATTTTTTTCAACTTTTTTCAATTTCACCCCCGTGGGATATATATTCTACCCACACACATTTGGAACTCTCCTGGGGTACCCTCACACATATTATTCCCTCATTTAGTGGATATTTTCACAAAAAAGTGAAATTTTCAAAAATCCAGAAAATTGGCTGAAAACAACTAAATAACAAGGACTCATTGGGCGAATCACTCTGGAACTGAAATCGGAACGCTCACTGACATTTCCCCTATCTGAAAGTCTGATAAACGCCGGAAAAATGACTAAGTCCAAAAAATAATTTTTTTCAACTTTTTTCAATTTTACCCCCGTGGGATATATATTCTTCCCACACACATTTGGAACTCTCCTGGGGTACCCTCACACATATTATTCCCTCATTTAGTGGATATTTTCACAAAAAAGTGAAATTTTCAAAAATCCAGAAAATTGGCTGAAAACAACTAAATAACAAGGACTCATTGGGCGAATCACTCTGGAACTGAAATCAGAACGCTCACTGACATTTCCCCTATCTGAAAGTCTGATAAACGCCAGAAAAATGACTAAGTCCAAAAAATAATTTTTTTCAACTTTTTTCAATTTTACCCCCGTGGGATATATATTCTACCCACACACATTTGGAACTCTCCTGGGGTACCCTCACACATATTATTCCCTCATTTAGTGGATATTTTCACAAAAAAGTGAAATGTTCAAAAATCCAGAAAATTGGCTGAAAACAACTAAATAACAAGGACTCATTGGGCGAATCACTCTGGAACTGAAATCGGAACGCTCACTGACATTTCCCCTATGGGAAAGTCTGATAAATGCCAGAAAAATGACTAAGTCCAAAAAAAAATTTTTTTCAACTTTTTTCAATTTTACCCCCGTGGGATATATATTCTTCCCACACACATTTGGAACTCTCCTGGGGTACCCTCACACATATTATTCCCTCATTTAGTGGATATTTTCACAAAAAAGTGAAATTTTCAAAAATCCAGAAAATTGGCTGAAAACGACTAAATATCAAGGACTCATTGGGCGAAACGCTCTGGAATGGAAATCGGAACGCTCACTGACATTTCCCCTATCTGAAAGTCTGATAAACGCCAGAAAAATGACTAAGTCCAAAAAAAAATTTTTTTCAACTTTTTTCAATTTTACCCCCGTGGGATATATATTCTTCCCACACACATTTGGAACTCTCCTGGGGTACCCTCACACATATTATTCCCTCATTTAGTGGATATTTTCACAAAAAAGTGAAATTTTCAAAAATCCAGAAAATTGGCTGAAAACAACTAAATAACAAGGACTCATTGGGCGAATCGCTCTGGAACTGAAATCGGAACACTCACTGACATTTCCCCTATCTGAAAGTCTGATAAACGCCGGAAAAATGACTAAATCCCCCCCAAAAATTTTTTCAACTTTTTTCAATTTTACCCCCGCGGGATATATATTCTACCCACACACATTTGGAACTCTCCTGGGGTACCCTCACACATATTATTCCCTCATTTAGTGGATATTTTCACAAAAAAGTGAAATTTTCAAAAATCCAGAAAATTGGCTGAAAACGACTAAATATCAAGGACTCATTGGGTGAATCGCTCTGGAACTGAAATTGGAACGCTCACTGACATTTCCCCTATCTGAAAGTATGATAAACGCCGGAAAAATGAGTAAGTCCAAAAAAAAATTTTTTTCAACCTTTTTCAATTTTACCCCCGTGGGATATATATTCTACCCACACACATTTGGAACTCTCCTGGGGTACCCTCACACATATTATTCCCTCATTTAGTGGATATTTTCACAAAAAAGTGAAATTTTCAAAAATCCAGAAAATTGGCTGAAAACAACTAAATAACAAGGACTCATTGGGCGAATCGCTCTGGAACTGAAATCGGAACACTCACTGACATTTCCCCTATCTGAAAGTCTGATAAACGCCGGAAAAATGACTAAGTCCAAAAAATAATTTTTTTCAACTTTTTTCAATTTTACCCCCGTGGGATATATATTCTTCCCACACACATTTGGAACTCTCCTGGGGTACCCTCACACATATTATTCCCTCATTTAGTGGATATTTTCACAAAAAAGTGAAATTTTCAAAAATCCAGAAAATTGGCTGAAAACAACTAAATAACAAGGACTCATTGGGCGAATCGCTCTGGAACTGAAATCGGAACACTCACTGACATTTCCCCTATCTGAAAGTCTGATAAACGCCGGAAAAATGACTAAATCCCCCCCAAAAATTTTTTCAACTTTTTTCAATTTTACCCCCGCGGGATATATATTCTACCCACACACATTTGGAACTCTCCTGGGGTACCCTCACACATATTATTCCCTCATTTAGTGGATATTTTCACAAAAAAGTGAAATTTTCAAAAATCCAGAAAATTGGCTGAAAACGACTAAATATCAAGGACTCATTGGGTGAATCGCTCTGGAACTGAAATTGGAACGCTCACTGACATTTCCCCTATCTGAAAGTATGATAAACGCCGGAAAAATGACTAAGTCCAAAAAAAAATTTTTTTCAACCTTTTTCAATTTTACCCCCGTGGGATATATATTCTACCCACACACATTTGGAACTCTCCTGGGGTACCCTCACACATATTATTCCCTCATTTAGTGGATATTTTCACAAAAAAGTGAAATTTTCAAAAATCCAGAAAATTGGCTGAAAACAACTAAATAACAAGGACTCATTGGGCGAATCACTCTGGAACTGAAATCGGAACGCTCACTGACATTTCCCCTATGTGAAAGTCTGATAAACGCCGGAAAAATGACTAAGTCCAAAAAAAAATTTTTTTCAATTTTACCCCCGTGGGATATATATTCTTCCCACACACATTTGGAACTCTCCTGGGGTACCCTCACACATATTATTCCCTCATTTAGTGGATATTTTCACAAAAAAGTGAAATTTTCAAAAATCCAGAAAATTGGCTGAAAACAACTAATTAACAAGGACTCATTGGGCGAATCACTCTGGAACTGAAATCGGAACGCTCACTGACATTTCCCCTATCTGAAAGTCTGATAAACGCCGGAAAAATGACTAAGTCCAAAAAAAATTTTTTTTTCAACCTTTTTCAATTTTACCCCCGTGGGATATATATTCTACCCACACACATTTGGAACTCTCCTGGGGTACCCTCACACATATTATTCCCTCATTTAGTGGATATTTTCACAAAAAAGTGAAATTTTCAAAAATCCAGAAAATTGGCTGAAAACGACTAAATATCAAGGACTCATTGGGCGAATCACTCTGGAACTGAAATTGGAACGCTCACTGACATTTCCCCTATCTGAAAGTCTGATAAACGCCGGAAAAATAACTAAGTCCAAAAAAAAATTTTTTTCAACCTTTTACAATTTTACCCCCGTGGGATATATATTCTACCCACACACATTTGGAACTCTCCTGGGGTACCCTCACACATATTATTCCCTCATTTAGTGGATATTTTCACAAAAAAGTGAAATTTTCAAAAATCCAGAAAATTGGCTGAAAACAACTAAATAACAAGGACTCATTGGGCGAATCGCTCTGGAACTGAAATCGGAACACTCACTGACATTTCCCCTATCTGAAAGTCTGATAAACGCCGGAAAAATGACTAAATCCCCCCAAAAAATTTTTTCAACTTTTTTCAATTTTACCCCCGCGGGATATATATTCTACCCACACACATTTGGAACTCTCCTGGGGTACCCTCACACATATTATTCCCTCATTTAGTGGATATTTTCACAAAAAAGTGAAATTTTCAAAAATCCAGAAAATTGGCTGAAAACGACTAAATATCAAGGACTCATTGGGTGAATCGCTCTGGAACTGAAATTGGAACGCTCACTGACATTTCCCCTATCTGAAAGTATGATAAACGCCGGAAAAATGAGTAAGTCCAAAAAAAAATTTTTTTCAACCTTTTTCAATTTTACCCCCGTGGGATATATATTCTACCCACACACATTTGGAACTCTCCTGGGGTACCCTCACACATATTATTCCCTCATTTAGTGGATATTTTCACAAAAAAGTGAAATTTTCAAAAATCCAGAAAATTGGCTGAAAACAACTAAATAACAAGGACTCATTGGGCGAATCGCTCTGGAACTGAAATCGGAACACTCACTGACATTTCCCCTATCTGAAAGTCTGATAAACGCCGGAAAAATGACTAAGTCCAAAAAATAATTTTTTTCAACTTTTTTCAATTTTACCCCCGTGGGATATATATTCTTCCCACACACATTTGGAACTCTCCTGGGGTACCCTCACACATATTATTCCCTCATTTAGTGGATATTTTCACAAAAAAGTGAAATTTTCAAAAATCCAGAAAATTGGCTGAAAACAACTAAATAACAAGGACTCATTGGGCGAATCGCTCTGGAACTGAAATCGGAACACTCACTGACATTTCCCCTATCTGAAAGTCTGATAAACGCCGGAAAAATGACTAAATCCCCCCCAAAAATTTTTTCAACTTTTTTCAATTTTACCCCCGCGGGATATATATTCTACCCACACACATTTGGAACTCTCCTGGGGTACCCTCACACATATTATTCCCTCATTTAGTGGATATTTTCACAAAAAAGTGAAATTTTCAAAAATCCAGAAAATTGGCTGAAAACGACTAAATATCAAGGACTCATTGGGTGAATCGCTCTGGAACTGAAATTGGAACGCTCACTGACATTTCCCCTATCTGAAAGTATGATAAACGCCGGAAAAATGACTAAGTCCAAAAAAAAATTTTTTTCAACCTTTTTCAATTTTACCCCCGTGGGATATATATTCTACCCACACACATTTGGAACTCTCCTGGGGTACCCTCACACATATTATTCCCTCATTTAGTGGATATTTTCACAAAAAAGTGAAATTTTCAAAAATCCAGAAAATTGGCTGAAAACAACTAAATAACAAGGACTCATTGGGCGAATCACTCTGGAACTGAAATCGGAACGCTCACTGACATTTCCCCTATGTGAAAGTCTGATAAACGCCGGAAAAATGACTAAGTCCAAAAAAAAATTTTTTTCAATTTTACCCCCGTGGGATATATATTCTTCCCACACACATTTGGAACTCTCCTGGGGTACCCTCACACATATTATTCCCTCATTTAGTGGATATTTTCACAAAAAAGTGAAATTTTCAAAAATCCAGAAAATTGGCTGAAAACAACTAATTAACAAGGACTCATTGGGCGAATCACTCTGGAACTGAAATCGGAACGCTCACTGACATTTCCCCTATCTGAAAGTCTGATAAACGCCGGAAAAATGACTAAGTCCAAAAAAAATTTTTTTTTCAACCTTTTTCAATTTTACCCCCGTGGGATATATATTCTACCCACACACATTTGGAACTCTCCTGGGGTACCCTCACACATATTATTCCCTCATTTAGTGGATATTTTCACAAAAAAGTGAAATTTTCAAAAATCCAGAAAATTGGCTGAAAACGACTAAATATCAAGGACTCATTGGGCGAATCACTCTGGAACTGAAATTGGAACGCTCACTGACATTTCCCCTATCTGAAAGTCTGATAAACGCCGGAAAAATAACTAAGTCCAAAAAAAAATTTTTTTCAACCTTTTACAATTTTACCCCCGTGGGATATATATTCTACCCACACACATTTGGAACTCTCCTGGGGTACCCTCACACATATTATTCCCTCATTTAGTGGATATTTTCACAAAAAAGTGAAATTTTCAAAAATCCAGAAAATTGGCTGAAAACAACTAAATAACAAGGACTCATTGGGCGAATCGCTCTGGAACTGAAATCGGAACACTCACTGACATTTCCCCTATCTGAAAGTCTGATAAACGCCGGAAAAATGACTAAATCCCCCCAAAAAATTTTTTCAACTTTTTTCAATTTTACCCCCGCGGGATATATATTCTACCCACACACATTTGGAACTCTCCTGGGGTACCCTCACACATATTATTCCCTCATTTAGTGGATATTTTCACAAAAAAGTGAAATTTTCAAAAATCCAGAAAATTGGCTGAAAACGACTAAATATCAAGGACTCATTGGGTGAATCGCTCTGGAACTGAAATTGGAACGCTCACTGACATTTCCCCTATCTGAAAGTATGATAAACGCCGGAAAAATGAGTAAGTCCAAAAAAAAATTTTTTTCAACCTTTTTCAATTTTACCCCCGTGGGATATATATTCTACCCACACACATTTGGAACTCTCCTGGGGTACCCTCACACATATTATTCCCTCATTTAGTGGATATTTTCACAAAAAAGTGAAATTTTCAAAAATCCAGAAAATTGGCTGAAAACAACTAAATAACAAGGACTCATTGGGCGAATCGCTCTGGAACTGAAATCGGAACACTCACTGACATTTCCCCTATCTGAAAGTCTGATAAACGCCGGAAAAATGACTAAGTCCAAAAAATAATTTTTTTCAACTTTTTTCAATTTTACCCCCGTGGGATATATATTCTTCCCACACACATTTGGAACTCTCCTGGGGTACCCTCACACATATTATTCCCTCATTTAGTGGATATTTTCACAAAAAAGTGAAATTTTCAAAAATCCAGAAAATTGGCTGAAAACAACTAAATAACAAGGACTCATTGGGCGAATCGCTCTGGAACTGAAATCGGAACACTCACTGACATTTCCCCTATCTGAAAGTCTGATAAACGCCGGAAAAATGACTAAATCCCCCCCAAAAATTTTTTCAACTTTTTTCAATTTTACCCCCGCGGGATATATATTCTACCCACACACATTTGGAACTCTCCTGGGGTACCCTCACACATATTATTCCCTCATTTAGTGGATATTTTCACAAAAAAGTGAAATTTTCAAAAATCCAGAAAATTGGCTGAAAACGACTAAATATCAAGGACTCATTGGGTGAATCGCTCTGGAACTGAAATTGGAACGCTCACTGACATTTCCCCTATCTGAAAGTATGATAAACGCCGGAAAAATGACTAAGTCCAAAAAAAAATTTTTTTCAACCTTTTTCAATTTTACCCCCGTGGGATATATATTCTACCCACACACATTTGGAACTCTCCTGGGGTACCCTCACACATATTATTCCCTCATTTAGTGGATATTTTCACAAAAAAGTGAAATTTTCAAAAATCCAGAAAATTGGCTGAAAACAACTAAATAACAAGGACTCATTGGGCGAATCACTCTGGAACTGAAATCGGAACGCTCACTGACATTTCCCCTATGTGAAAGTCTGATAAACGCCGGAAAAATGACTAAGTCCAAAAAAAAATTTTTTTCAATTTTACCCCCGTGGGATATATATTCTTCCCACACACATTTGGAACTCTCCTGGGGTACCCTCACACATATTATTCCCTCATTTAGTGGATATTTTCACAAAAAAGTGAAATTTTCAAAAATCCAGAAAATTGGCTGAAAACAACTAATTAACAAGGACTCATTGGGCGAATCACTCTGGAACTGAAATCGGAACGCTCACTGACATTTCCCCTATCTGAAAGTCTGATAAACGCGGGAAAAATGACTAAGTCCAAAAAAAATTTTTTTTTCAACCTTTTTCAATTTTACCCCCGTGGGATATATATTCTACCCACACACATTTGGAACTCTCCTGGGGTACCCTCACACATATTATTCCCTCATTTAGTGGATATTTTCACAAAAAAGTGAAATTTTCAAAAATCCAGAAAATTGGCTGAAAACAACTAAATAACAAGGACTCATTGGGCGAATCACTCTGGAACTGAAATCGGAACGCTCACTGACATTTCCCCTATGTGAAAGTCTGATAAACGCCGGAAAAATGACTAAGTCCAAAAAAAATTTTTTTTCAACTTTTTTCAATTTTTCCCCCGTGGGATATATATTCTTCCCAAACACATTTGGAACTCTTCTGGGGTACCCTCACACATATTATTCCCTCATTTAGTGGATATTTTCACAAAAAAGTGAAATTTTCAAAAATCCAGAAAATTGGCTGAAAACAACTAAATAACAAGGACTCATTGGGCGAATCGCTCTGGAACTGAAATCGGAACGCTCACTGACATTTCCCCTATCTGAAAGTCTGATAAACGCCAGAAAAATTACTAAGTCCAAAAAATAATTTTTTTCAACTTTTTTCAATTTTACCCCCGTGGGATATATATTCTTCCCACACACATTTGGAACTCTCCTGGGGTACCCTCACACATATTATTCCCTCATTTAGTGGATATTTTCACAAAAAAGTGAAATGTTCAAAAATCCAGAAAATTGGCTGAAAACAACTAAATAACAAGGACTCATTGGGCGAATCACTCTGGAACTGAAATCGGAACGCTCACTGACATTTCCCCTATGGGAAAGTCTGATAAATGCCAGAAAAATGACTAAGTCCAAAAAAAAATTTTTTTCAACTTTTTTCAATTTTACCCCCGTGGGATATATATTCTTCCCACACACATTTGGAACTCTCCTGGGGTACCCTCACACATATTATTCCCTCATTTAGTGGATATTTTCACAAAAAAGTGAAATTTTCAAAAATCCAGAAAATTGGCTGAAAACAACTAAATAACAAGGACTCATTGGGCGAATCACTCTGGAACTGAAATCGGAACGCTCACTGACATTTCCCCTATGTGAAAGTCTGATAAACGCCGGAAAAATGACTAAGTCCAAAAAAAAATTTTTTTCAATTTTACCCCCGTGGGATATATATTCTTCCCACACACATTTGGAACTCTCCTGGGGTACCCTCACACATATTATTCCCTCATTTAGTGGATATTTTCACAAAAAAGTGAAATTTTCAAAAATCCAGAAAATTGGCTGAAAACAACTAATTAACAAGGACTCATTGGGCGAATCACTCTGGAACTGAAATCGGAACGCTCACTGACATTTCCCCTATCTGAAAGTCTGATAAACGCCGGAAAAATGACTAAGTCCAAAAAAAATTTTTTTTCAACCTTTTTCAATTTTACCCCCGTGGGATATATATTCTACCCACACACATTTGGAACTCTCCTGGGGTACCCTCACACATATTATTCCCTCATTTAGTGGATATTTTCACAAAAAAGTGAAATTTTCAAAAATCCAGAAAATTGGCTGAAAATGACTAAATATCAAGGACTCATTGGGCGAATCGCTCTGGAACTGAAATCGGAACGCTCACTGACATTCGCCCTATCTGAAAGTCTGATAAACGCCGGAAAAATGACTAAGTCCAAAAAAAAATTTTTTTCAACTTTTTTCAATTTTACCCCCGTGGGATATATATTCTACCCACACACATTTGGAACTCTCCTGGGGTACCCTCACACATATTATTCCCTCATTTAGTGGATATTTTCACAAAAAAGTGAAATTTTCAAAAATCCAGAAAATTGGCTGAAAACAACTAAATAACAAGGACTCATTGGGCGAATCACTCTGGAACTGAAATCGGAACGCTCACTGACATTTCCCCTATGTGAAAGTCTGATAAACGCCGGAAAAATGACTAAGTCCAAAAAAAAATTTTTTTCAATTTTACCCCCGTGGGATATATATTCTTCCCACACACATTTGGAACTCTCCTGGGGTACCCTCACACATATTATTCCCTCATTTAGTGGATATTTTCACAAAAAAGTGAAATTTTCAAAAATCCAGAAAATTGGCTGAAAACAACTAATTAACAAGGACTCATTGGGCGAATCACTCTGGAACTGAAATCGGAACGCTCACTGACATTTCCCCTATCTGAAAGTCTGATAAACGCCGGAAAAATGACTAAGTCCAAAAAAAATTTTTTTTTCAACCTTTTTCAATTTTACCCCCGTGGGATATATATTCTACCCACACACATTTGGAACTCTCCTGGGGTACCCTCACACATATTATTCCCTCATTTAGTGGATATTTTCACAAAAAAGTGAAATTTTCAAAAATCCAGAAAATTGGCTGAAAACGACTAAATATCAAGGACTCATTGGGCGAATCACTCTGGAACTGAAATTGGAACGCTCACTGACATTTCCCCTATCTGAAAGTCTGATAAACGCCGGAAAAATAACTAAGTCCAAAAAAAAATTTTTTTCAACCTTTTACAATTTTACCCCCGTGGGATATATATTCTACCCACACACATTTGGAACTCTCCTGGGGTACCCTCACACATATTATTCCCTCATTTAGTGGATATTTTCACAAAAAAGTGAAATTTTCAAAAATCCAGAAAATTGGCTGAAAACAACTAAATAACAAGGACTCATTGGGCGAATCGCTCTGGAACTGAAATCGGAACACTCACTGACATTTCCCCTATCTGAAAGTCTGATAAACGCCGGAAAAATGACTAAATCCCCCCAAAAAATTTTTTCAACTTTTTTCAATTTTACCCCCGCGGGATATATATTCTACCCACACACATTTGGAACTCTCCTGGGGTACCCTCACACATATTATTCCCTCATTTAGTGGATATTTTCACAAAAAAGTGAAATTTTCAAAAATCCAGAAAATTGGCTGAAAACGACTAAATATCAAGGACTCATTGGGTGAATCGCTCTGGAACTGAAATTGGAACGCTCACTGACATTTCCCCTATCTGAAAGTATGATAAACGCCGGAAAAATGAGTAAGTCCAAAAAAAAATTTTTTTCAACCTTTTTCAATTTTACCCCCGTGGGATATATATTCTACCCACACACATTTGGAACTCTCCTGGGGTACCCTCACACATATTATTCCCTCATTTAGTGGATATTTTCACAAAAAAGTGAAATTTTCAAAAATCCAGAAAATTGGCTGAAAACAACTAAATAACAAGGACTCATTGGGCGAATCGCTCTGGAACTGAAATCGGAACACTCACTGACATTTCCCCTATCTGAAAGTCTGATAAACGCCGGAAAAATGACTAAGTCCAAAAAATAATTTTTTTCAACTTTTTTCAATTTTACCCCCGTGGGATATATATTCTTCCCACACACATTTGGAACTCTCCTGGGGTACCCTCACACATATTATTCCCTCATTTAGTGGATATTTTCACAAAAAAGTGAAATTTTCAAAAATCCAGAAAATTGGCTGAAAACAACTAAATAACAAGGACTCATTGGGCGAATCGCTCTGGAACTGAAATCGGAACACTCACTGACATTTCCCCTATCTGAAAGTCTGATAAACGCCGGAAAAATGACTAAATCCCCCCCAAAAATTTTTTCAACTTTTTTCAATTTTACCCCCGCGGGATATATATTCTACCCACACACATTTGGAACTCTCCTGGGGTACCCTCACACATATTATTCCCTCATTTAGTGGATATTTTCACAAAAAAGTGAAATTTTCAAAAATCCAGAAAATTGGCTGAAAACGACTAAATATCAAGGACTCATTGGGTGAATCGCTCTGGAACTGAAATTGGAACGCTCACTGACATTTCCCCTATCTGAAAGTATGATAAACGCCGGAAAAATGACTAAGTCCAAAAAAAAATTTTTTTCAACCTTTTTCAATTTTACCCCCGTGGGATATATATTCTACCCACACACATTTGGAACTCTCCTGGGGTACCCTCACACATATTATTCCCTCATTTAGTGGATATTTTCACAAAAAAGTGAAATTTTCAAAAATCCAGAAAATTGGCTGAAAACAACTAAATAACAAGGACTCATTGGGCGAATCACTCTGGAACTGAAATCGGAACGCTCACTGACATTTCCCCTATGTGAAAGTCTGATAAACGCCGGAAAAATGACTAAGTCCAAAAAAAAATTTTTTTCAATTTTACCCCCGTGGGATATATATTCTTCCCACACACATTTGGAACTCTCCTGGGGTACCCTCACACATATTATTCCCTCATTTAGTGGATATTTTCACAAAAAAGTGAAATTTTCAAAAATCCAGAAAATTGGCTGAAAACAACTAATTAACAAGGACTCATTGGGCGAATCACTCTGGAACTGAAATCGGAACGCTCACTGACATTTCCCCTATCTGAAAGTCTGATAAACGCGGGAAAAATGACTAAGTCCAAAAAAAATTTTTTTTTCAACCTTTTTCAATTTTACCCCCGTGGGATATATATTCTACCCACACACATTTGGAACTCTCCTGGGGTACCCTCACACATATTATTCCCTCATTTAGTGGATATTTTCACAAAAAAGTGAAATTTTCAAAAATCCAGAAAATTGGCTGAAAACAACTAAATAACAAGGACTCATTGGGCGAATCACTCTGGAACTGAAATCGGAACGCTCACTGACATTTCCCCTATGTGAAAGTCTGATAAACGCCGGAAAAATGACTAAGTCCAAAAAAAATTTTTTTTCAACTTTTTTCAATTTTTCCCCCGTGGGATATATATTCTTCCCAAACACATTTGGAACTCTTCTGGGGTACCCTCACACATATTATTCCCTCATTTAGTGGATATTTTCACAAAAAAGTGAAATTTTCAAAAATCCAGAAAATTGGCTGAAAACAACTAAATAACAAGGACTCATTGGGCGAATCGCTCTGGAACTGAAATCGGAACGCTCACTGACATTTCCCCTATCTGAAAGTCTGATAAACGCCAGAAAAATTACTAAGTCCAAAAAATAATTTTTTTCAACTTTTTTCAATTTTACCCCCGTGGGATATATATTCTTCCCACACACATTTGGAACTCTCCTGGGGTACCCTCACACATATTATTCCCTCATTTAGTGGATATTTTCACAAAAAAGTGAAATGTTCAAAAATCCAGAAAATTGGCTGAAAACAACTAAATAACAAGGACTCATTGGGCGAATCACTCTGGAACTGAAATCGGAACGCTCACTGACATTTCCCCTATGGGAAAGTCTGATAAATGCCAGAAAAATGACTAAGTCCAAAAAAAAATTTTTTTCAACTTTTTTCAATTTTACCCCCGTGGGATATATATTCTTCCCACACACATTTGGAACTCTCCTGGGGTACCCTCACACATATTATTCCCTCATTTAGTGGATATTTTCACAAAAAAGTGAAATTTTCAAAAATCCAGAAAATTGGCTGAAAACAACTAAATAACAAGGACTCATTGGGCGAATCACTCTGGAACTGAAATCGGAACGCTCACTGACATTTCCCCTATGTGAAAGTCTGATAAACGCCGGAAAAATGACTAAGTCCAAAAAAAAATTTTTTTCAATTTTACCCCCGTGGGATATATATTCTTCACACACACATTTGGAACTCTCCTGGGGTACACTCACACATATTATTCCCTCATTTAGTGGATATTTTCACAAAAAAGTGAAATTTTCAAAAATCTAGAAAATTGGCTGAAAACGACTAAATATCAAGGACTCATTGGGCGAATCGCTCTGGAACTGAAATCGGAACGCTCACTGACATTTCCCCTATCTGAAAGTCTGATAAACGCCAGAAAAATGACTAAGTCCAAAAAATAATTTTTTTCAACTTTTTTCAATTTTACCCCCGTGGGATATATATTCTACCCACACACATTTGGAACTCTCCTGGGGTACCCTCACACATATTATTCCCTCATTTAGTGGATATTTTCACAAAAAAGTGAAATTTTCAAAAATCCAGAAAATTGGCTGAAAACAACTAAATAACAAGGACTCATTGGGCGAATCGCTCTGGAACTGAAATCGGAACGCTCACTGACATTTCCCCTATCTGAAAGTCTGATAAACGCCGGAAAAATGACTAAGTCCAAAAAAAATTTTTTTTCAACTTTCTTCAATTTTACCCCCGTGGGATATATTTTCTTCCCACACACATATGGAACTCTCCTGGGGTACCCTCACACATATTATTCCCTCATTTAGTGGATATTTTCACAAAAAAGTTAAATTTTCAAAAATCCAGAAAATTGGCTGAAAACGACTAAATATCAAGGACTCATTGGGCGAATCGCTCTGGAACTGAAATCGGAACGCTCACTGACATTTCCCCTATCTGAAAGTCTGATAAACGCCAGAAAAATGACTAAGTCCAAAAAATTTTTTTTTTCAATTTTACCCCCGTGGGATATATATTCTTCCCACACACATTTGGAACTCTCCTGGGGTACTTATTCCCTCATTTAGTGGATATTTTCACAAAAAAGTGAAATTTTCAAAAATCCAGAAAATTGGCTGAAAACGACTAAATATCAAGGACTCATTGGGCGAATCGCTCTGGAACTGAAATCGGAACGCTCACTGACATTTCCCCTATCTGAAAGTCTGATAAACGCCAGAAAAATGACTAAGTCCAAAAAATAATTTTTTTCAACTTTTTTCAATTTTACCCCCGTGGGATATATATTCTTCCCACACACATTTGGAACTCTCCTGGGGTACCCTCACACATATTATTCCCTCATTTAGTGGATATTTTCACAAAAAAGTTAAATTTTCAAAAATCCAGAAAATTGGCTGAAAACAACTAAATAACAAGGACTCATTGGGCGAATCACTCTGGAACTGAAATCGGAACGCTCATTGACATTTCCCCTATCTGAAAGTCTGATAAACGCCGGAAAAATGACTAAGTCCAAAAAAAAATTTTTTTCAACCTTTTTCAATTTTACCCCCGTGGGATATATATTCTACCCACACACATTTGGAACTCTCCTGGGGTACCCTCACACATATTATTCCCTCATTTAGTGGATATTTTCACAAAAAAGTGAAATTTTCAAAAATCCAGAAAATTGGCTGAAAACAACTAAATAACAAGGACTCATTGGGCGAATCACTCTGGAACTGAAATCGGAACGCTCAGTGACATTTCCCCTATGTGAAAGTCTGATAAACGCCGGAAAAATGACTAAGTCCAAAAAAAAATTTTTTTCAACTTTTTTCAATTTTACCCCCGTGGGATATATATTCTTCCCACACACATTTGGAACTCTCCTGGGGTACCCTCACACATATTATTCCCTCATTTAGTGGATATTTTCACAAAAAAGTGAAATTTTCAAAAATCCAGAAAATTGGCTGAAAACAACTAAATAACAAGGACTCATTGGGCGAATCACTCTGGAACTGAAATCGGAACGCTCACTGACATTTCCCCTATGTGAAAGTCTGATAAACGCCAGAAAAATGACTAAGTCCAAAAAAAAATTTTTTTCAACTTTTTTCAATTTTACCCCCGTGGGATATATATTCTTCCCACACACATTTGGAACTCTCCTTGGGTACCCTCACACATATTATTCCCTCATTTAGTGGATATTTTCATAAAAAAAGTGAAATTTTCAAAAATCCAGGAAATTGGCTGAAAACAACTAAATAACAAGGACTCATTGGGCGAATCACTCTGGAACTGAAATCGGAACGCTCACTGACATTTCCACTATCTGAAAGTCTGATAAACGCCGGAGAAATGACTAAGTCCAAAAAAATTTTTTTTTCAATTTTACCCCCGTGGGATATATATTCTTCCCACACACATATGGAACTCTCCTGGGGTACTTATTCCCTCATTTAGTGGATATTTTCACAAAAAAGTGAAATTTTCAAAAATCCAGAAAATTGGCTGAAAACGACTAAATATCAAGGACTCATTGGGCGAATCGCTCTGGAACTGAAATCGGAACGCTCACTGACATTTCCCCTATCTGAAAGTCTGATAAACGCCAGAAAAATGACTAAGTCCAAAAAATAATTTTTTTCAACTTTTTTCAATTTTACCCCCGTGGGATATATATTCTTCCCACACACATTTGGAACTCTCCTGTGGTACCCTCACACATATTATTCCCTCATTTAGTGGATATTTTCACAAAAAAGTGAAATTTTCAAAAATCCAGAAAATTGGCTGAAAACAACTAAATAACAAGGACTCATTGGGCGAATCACTCTGGAACTGAAATCGGAACGCTCACTGACATTTCCCCTATGTGAAAGTCTGATAAACGCCAGAAAAATGACTAAGTCCAAAAAAAAATTTTTTTCAACTTTTTTCAATTTTACCCCCGTGGGATATATATTCTTCCCACACACATTTGGAACTCTCCTGGGGTACCCTCACACATATTATTCCCTCATTTAGTGGATATTTTCACAAAAAAAGTGAAATTTTCAAAAATCCAGGAAATTGGCTGAAAACAACTAAATAACAAGGACTCATTGGGCGAATCACTCTGGAACTGAAATCGGAACGCTCACTGACATTTCCCCTATCTGAAAGTCTGATAAACGCCAGAGAAATGACTAAGTCCAAAAAAATTTTTTTTTCAATTTTACCCCCGTGGGATATATATTCTTCCCACACACATATGGAACTCTCCTGGGGTACTTATTCCCTCATTTAGTGGATATTTTCACAAAAAAGTGAAATTTTCAAAAATCTAGAAAATTGGCTGAAAACGACTAAATATCAAGGACTCATTGGGCGAATCGCTCTGGAACTGAAATCGGAACGCTCACTGACATTTCCCCTATCTGAAAGTCTGATAAACGCCAGAAAAATGACTAAGTCCAAAAAATAATTTTTTTCAACTTTTTTCAATTTTACCCCCGTGGGATATATATTCTACCCACACACATTTGGAACTCTCCTGGGGTACCCTCACACATATTATTCCCTCATTTAGTGGATATTTTCACAAAAAAGTGAAATTTTCAAAAATCCAGAAAATTGGCTGAAAACAACTAAATAACAAGGACTCATTGGGCGAATCGCTCTGGAACTGAAATCGGAACGCTCACTGACATTTCCCCTATCTGAAAGTCTGATAAACGCCGGAAAAATGACTAAGTCCAAAAAAAATTTTTTTTCAACTTTCTTCAATTTTACCCCCGTGGGATATATTTTCTTCCCACACACATATGGAACTCTCCTGGGGTACCCTCACACATATTATTCCCTCATTTAGTGGATATTTTCACAAAAAAGTTAAATTTTCAAAAATCCAGAAAATTGGCTGAAAACAACTAAATATCAAGGACTCATTGGGCGAATCGCTCTGGAACTGAAATCGGAACGCTCACTGACATTTCCCCTATCTGAAAGTCTGATAAACGCCAGAAAAATGACTAAGTCCAAAAAATTTTTTTTTTCAATTTTACCCCCGTGGGATATATATTCTTCCCACACACATTTGGAACTCTCCTGGGGTACTTATTCCCTCATTTAGTGGATATTTTCACAAAAAAGTGAAATTTTCAAAAATCCAGAAAATTGGCTGAAAACGACTAAATATCAAGGACTCATTGGGCGAATCGCTCTGGAACTGAAATCGGAACGCTCACTGACATTTCCCCTATCTGAAAGTCTGATAAACGCCAGAAAAATGACTAAGTCCAAAAAATAATTTTTTTCAACTTTTTTCAATTTTACCCCCGTGGGATATATATTCTTCCCACACACATTTGGAACTCTCCTGGGGTACCCTCACACATATTATTCCCTCATTTAGTGGATATTTTCACAAAAAAGTTAAATTTTCAAAAATCCAGAAAATTGGCTGAAAACAACTAAATAACAAGGACTCATTGGGCGAATCACTCTGGAACTGAAATCGGAACGCTCATTGACATTTCCCCTATCTGAAAGTCTGATAAACGCCGGAAAAATGACTAAGTCCAAAAAAAAATTTTTTTCAACCTTTTTCAATTTTACCCCGTGGGATATATATTCTACCCACACACATTTGGAACTCTCCTGGGGTACCCTCACACATATTATTCCCTCATTTAGTGGATATTTTCACAAAAAAGTGAAATTTTCAAAAATCCAGAAAATTGTCTGAAAACAACTAAATAACAAGGACTCATTGGGCGAATCACTCTGGAACTGAAATCGGAACGCTCACTGACATTTCCCCTATGTGAAAGTCTGATAAACGCCGGAAAAATGACTAAGTCGAAAAAAAATTTTTTTTAAACTTTTTTCAATTTTACCCCCGTGGGATATATATTCTTCCCACACACATTTGGAACTCTCCTGGGGTACCCTCACACATATTATTCCCTCATTTAGTGGATATTTTCACAAAAAAGTGAAATTTTCAAAAATCCAGAAAATTGGCTGAAAACAACTAAATAACAAGGACTCATTGGGCGAATCACTCTGGAACTGAAATCGGAACGCTCACTGACATTTCCCCTATGTGAAAGTCTGATAAACGCCGGAAAAATGACTAAGTCCAAAAAAAAATTTTTTTCAACTTTTTTCAATTTTACCCCCGTGGGATATATATTCTTCCCACACACATTTGGAACTCTCCTGGGGTACCCTCACACATATTATTCCCTCATTTAGTGGATATTTTCACAAAAAAGTTAAATTTTCAAAAATCCAGGAAATTGGCTGAAAACGACTAAATATCAAGGACTCATTGGGCGAATCGCTCTGGAACTGAAATCGGAACGCTTACTGACATTTCCCCTATCTGAAAGTCTGATAAACGCCAGAAAAATGACTAAGTCGAAAAAATAATTTTTTTCAACTTTTTTCAATTTCACCCCCGTGGGATATATATTCTACCCACACACATTTGGAACTCTCCTGGGGTACCCTCACACATATTATTCCCTCATTTAGTGGATATTTTCACAAAAAAGTGAAATTTTCAAAAATCCAGAAAATTGGCTGAAAACAACTAAATAACAAGGACTCATTGGGCGAATCACTCTGGAACTGAAATCGGAACGCTCACTGACATTTCCCCTATCTGAAAGTCTGATAAACGCCGGAAAAATGACTAAGTCCAAAAAATAATTTTTTTCAACTTTTTTCAATTTTACCCCCGTGGGATATATATTCTTCCCACACACATTTGGAACTCTCCTGGGGTACCCTCACACATATTATTCCCTCATTTAGTGGATATTTTCACAAAAAAGTGAAATTTTCAAAAATCCAGAAAATTGGCTGAAAACAACTAAATAACAAGGACTCATTGGGCGAATCACTCTGGAACTGAAATCAGAACGCTCACTGACATTTCCCCTATCTGAAAGTCTGATAAACGCCAGAAAAATGACTAAGTCCAAAAAATAATTTTTTTCAACTTTTTTCAATTTTACCCCCGTGGGATATATATTCTACCCACACACATTTGGAACTCTCCTGGGGTACCCTCACACATATTATTCCCTTATTTAGTGGATATTTTCACAAAAAAGTGAAATTTTCAAAAATCCAGAAAATTGGCTGAAAACGACTAAATATCAAGGACTCATTGGGCGAATCGCTCTGGAACTGAAATCGGAACGCTTACTGACATTTCCCCTATCTGAAAGTCTGATAAACGCCAGAAAAATGACTAAGTCGAAAAAATAATTTTTTTCAACTTTTTTCAATTTCACCCCCGTGGGATATATATTCTACCCACACACATTTGGAACTCTCCTGGGGTACCCTCACACATATTATTCCCTCATTTAGTGGATATTTTCACAAAAAAGTGAAATTTTCAAAAATCCAGAAAATTGGCTGAAAACAACTAAATAACAAGGACTCATTGGGCGAATCACTCTGGAACTGAAATCGGAACGCTCACTGACATTTCCCCTATCTGAAAGTCTGATAAACGCCGGAAAAATGACTAAGTCCAAAAAATAATTTTTTTCAACTTTTTTCAATTTTACCCCCGTGGGATATATATTCTTCCCACACACATTTGGAACTCTCCTGGGGTACCCTCACACATATTATTCCCTCATTTAGTGGATATTTTCACAAAAAAGTGAAATTTTCAAAAATCCAGAAAATTGGCTGAAAACAACTAAATAACAAGGACTCATTGGGCGAATCACTCTGGAACTGAAATCAGAACGCTCACTGACATTTCCCCTATCTGAAAGTCTGATAAACGCCAGAAAAATGACTAAGTCCAAAAAATAATTTTTTTCAACTTTTTTCAATTTTACCCCCGTGGGATATATATTCTACCCACACACATTTGGAACTCTCCTGGGGTACCCTCACACATATTATTCCCTTATTTAGTGGATATTTTCACAAAAAAGTGAAATTTTCAAAAATCCAGAAAATTGGCTGAAAACAACTAAATAACAAGGACTCATTGGGCGAATCGCTCTGGAACTGAAATCGGAACGCTCACTGACATTTCCCCTATCTGAAAGTCTGATAAACGCCGGAAAAATGACTAAGTCCAAAAAATAATTTTTTTCAACTTTTTTCAATTTTACCCCCGTGGGATATATATTCTTCCCACACACATTTGGAACTCTCCTGGGGTACCCTCACACATATTATTCCCTCATTTAGTGGATATTTTCACAAAAAAGTGAAATTTTCAAAAATCCAGAAAATTGGCTGAAAACAACTAAATAACAAGGACTCATTGGGCGAATCACTCTGGAACTGAAATCGGAACGCTCACTGACATTTCCCCTATCTGAAAGTCTGATAAACGCCAGAAAAATGACTAAGTCCAAAAAATAATTTTTTTCAACTTTTTTCAATTTTACCCCCGTGGGATATATATTCTTCCCACACACATTTGGAACTCTCCTGGGGTACCCTCACACATATTATTCCCTCATTTAGTGGATATTTTCACAAAAAAGTGAAATTTTCAAAAATCCAGAAAATTGGCTGAAAACAACTAAATAACAAGGACTCATTGGGCGAATCACTCTGGAACTGAAATCGGAACGCTCACTGACATTTCCCCTATCTGAAAGTCTGATAAACGCCAGAAAAATGACTAAGTCCAAAAAATAATTTTTTTCAACTTTTTTCAATTTTACCCCCGTGGGATATATATTCTTCCCACACACATTTGGAACTCTCCTGTGGTACCCTCACACATATTATTCCCTCATTTAGTGGATATTTTCACAAAAAAGTGAAATTTTCAAAAATCCAGAAAATTGGCTGAAAACAACTAAATAACAAGGACTCATTGGGCGAATCACTCTGGAACTGAAATCGGAACGCTCACTGACATTTCCCCTATGTGAAAGCCTGATAAACGCCGGAAAAATGACTAAGTTCAAAAAAAAATTTTTTTCAACTTTTTTCAATTTTACCCCCGTGGGATATATATTCTTCCCACACACATTTGGAACTCTCCTGGGGTACCCTCACACATATTATTCCCTCATTTAGTGGATATTTTCACAAAAAAGTGAAATTTTCAAAAATCCAGAAAATTGGCTGAAAACAACTAAATAACAAGGACTCATTGGGCGAACTGAACTGGAACTGAAATCGGAACGCTCACTGACATTTCCCCTATCTGAAAGTCTGATAAACGCCGGAGAAATGACTAAGTCCAAAAAAATTTTTTTTTCAATTTTACCCCCGTGGGATATATATTCTTCCCACACACATTTGGAACTCTCCTGGGGTACTTATTCCCTCATTTAGTGGATATTTTCACAAAAAAGTGAAATTTTCAAAAATCCAGAAAATTGGCTGAAAACGACTAAATATCAAGGACTCATTGGGCGAATCGCTCTGGAACTGAAATCGGAACGCTCACTGACATTTCCCCTATCTGAAAGTCTGATAAACGCCAGAAAAATGACTAAGTCCAAAAAATAATTTTTTTCAACTTTTTTCAATTTTACCCCCGTGGGATATATATTCTTCCCACACACATTTGGAACTCTCCTGGGGTACCCTCACACATATTATTCCCTCATTTAGTGGATATTTTCACAAAAAAGTGAAATTTTCAAAAATCCAGAAAATTGGCTGAAAACTAAATAACAAGGACTCATTGGGCGAATCACTCTGGAACTGAAATCGGAACGCTCACTGACATTTCCCCTATGGGAAAGTCTGATAAATGCCAGAAAAATGACTAAGTCCAAAAAAAAATTTTTTTCAACTTTTTTCAATTTTACCCCCGTGGGATATATATTCTTCCCACACACATTTGGAACTCTCCTGGGGTACCCTCACACATATTATTCCCTCATTTAGTGGATATTTTCACAAAAAAGTTAAATTTTCAAAAATCCAGAAAATTGGCTGAAAACAACTAAATAACAAGGACTCATTGGGCGAATCGCTCTGGAACTGAAATCGGAACGCTCACTGACATTTCCCCTATCTGAAAGTCTGATAAACGCCAGAAAAATGACTAAGTCCAAAAAATAATTTTTTTCAACTTTTTTCAATTTTACCCCCGTGGGATATATATTCTTCCCACACACATTTGGAACTCTCCTGGGGTACCCTCACACATATTATTCCCTCATTTAGTGGATATTTTCACAAAAAAGTGAAATGTTCAAAAATCCAGAAAATTGGCTGAAAACAACTAAATAACAAGGACTCATTGGGCGAATAACTCTGGAACTGAAATCGGAACGCTCACTGACATTTCCCCTATGGGATATTCTGATAAATGCCAGAAAAATGACTAAGTCCAAAAAAATTTTTTTTTCAATTTTACCCCCGTGGGATATATATTCTTCCCACACACATATGGAACTCTCCTGGGGTACTTATTCCCTCATTTAGTGGATATTTTCACAAAAAAGTGAAATTTTCAAAAATCTAGAAAATTGGCTGAAAACGACTAAATATCAAGGACTCATTGGGCGAATCGCTCTGGAACTGAAATCGGAACGCTCACTGACATTTCCCCTATCTGAAAGTCTGATAAACGCCAGAAAAATGACTAAGTCCAAAAAATAATTTTTTTCAACTTTTTTCAATTTTACCCCCGTGGGATATATATTCTACCCACACACATTTGGAACTCTCCTGGGGTACCCTCACACATATTATTCCCTCATTTAGTGGATATTTTCACAAAAAAGTGAAATTTTCAAAAATCCAGAAAATTGGCTGAAAACAACTAAATAACAAGGACTCATTGGGCGAATCGCTCTGGAACTGAAATCGGAACGCTCACTGACATTTCCCCTATCTGAAAGTCTGATAAACGCCGGAAAAATGACTAAGTCCAAAAAAAATTTTTTTTCAACTTTCTTCAATTTTACCCCCGTGGGATATATTTTCTTCCCACACACATATGGAACTCTCCTGGGGTACCCTCACACATATTATTCCCTCATTTAGTGGATATTTTCACAAAAAAGTTAAATTTTCAAAAATCCAGAAAATTGGCTGAAAACAACTAAATATCAAGGACTCATTGGGCGAATCGCTCTGGAACTGAAATCGGAACGCTCACTGACATTTCCCCTATCTGAAAGTCTGATAAACGCCAGAAAAATGACTAAGTCCAAAAAATTTTTTTTTTCAATTTTACCCCCGTGGGATATATATTCTTCCCACACACATTTGGAACTCTCCTGGGGTACTTATTCCCTCATTTAGTGGATATTTTCACAAAAAAGTGAAATTTTCAAAAATCCAGAAAATTGGCTGAAAACGACTAAATATCAAGGACTCATTGGGCGAATCGCTCTGGAACTGAAATCGGAACGCTCACTGACATTTCCCCTATCTGAAAGTCTGATAAACGCCAGAAAAATGACTAAGTCCAAAAAATAATTTTTTTCAACTTTTTTCAATTTTACCCCCGTGGGATATATATTCTTCCCACACACATTTGGAACTCTCCTGGGGTACCCTCACACATATTATTCCCTCATTTAGTGGATATTTTCACAAAAAAGTTAAATTTTCAAAAATCCAGAAAATTGGCTGAAAACAACTAAATAACAAGGACTCATTGGGCGAATCACTCTGGAACTGAAATCGGAACGCTCATTGACATTTCCCCTATCTGAAAGTCTGATAAACGCCGGAAAAATGACTAAGTCCAAAAAAAAATTTTTTTCAACCTTTTTCAATTTTACCCCGTGGGATATATATTCTACCCACACACATTTGGAACTCTCCTGGGGTACCCTCACACATATTATTCCCTCATTTAGTGGATATTTTCACAAAAAAGTGAAATTTTCAAAAATCCAGAAAATTGTCTGAAAACAACTAAATAACAAGGACTCATTGGGCGAATCACTCTGGAACTGAAATCGGAACGCTCACTGACATTTCCCCTATGTGAAAGTCTGATAAACGCCGGAAAAATGACTAAGTCGAAAAAAAATTTTTTTTAAACTTTTTTCAATTTTACCCCCGTGGGATATATATTCTTCCCACACACATTTGGAACTCTCCTGGGGTACCCTCACACATATTATTCCCTCATTTAGTGGATATTTTCACAAAAAAGTGAAATTTTCAAAAATCCAGAAAATTGGCTGAAAACAATTAAATAACAAGGACTCATTGGGCGAATCACTCTGGAACTGAAATCGGAACGCTCACTGACATTTCCCCTATCTGAAAGTCTGATAAACGCCGGAAAAATGACTAAGTCCAAAAAAAATTTTTTTTCAATTTTACCCCCGTGGGATATATATTCTTCCCACACACATTTGGAACTCTCCTGGGGTACTTATTCCCTCATTTAGTGGATATTTTCACAAAAAAGTGAAATTTTCAAAAATCCAGAAAATTGGCTGAAAACAACTAAATAACAAGGACTCATTGGGCGAATCACTCTGGAACTGAAATCGGAACGCTCACTGACATTACCCCTTTCTGAAAGTCTGATAAACGCCGGAAAAATGACTAAGTCCAAAAAAAAATTTTTTTCAACTTTTTTCAATTTTACCCCCGTGGGATATATATTCTTCCCACACACATTTGGAACTCTCCTGGGGTACCCTCACACATATTATTCCCTCATTTAGTGGATATTTTCACAAAAAAGTTAAATTTTCAAAAATCCAGGAAATTGGCTGAAAACGACTAAATATCAAGGACTCATTGGGCGAATCGCTCTGGAACTGAAATCGGAACGCTTACTGACATTTCCCCTATCTGAAAGTCTGATAAACGCCAGAAAAATGACTAAGTCGAAAAAATAATTTTTTTCAACTTTTTTCAATTTCACCCCCGTGGGATATATATTCTACCCACACACATTTGGAACTCTCCTGGGGTACCCTCACACATATTATTCCCTCATTTAGTGGATATTTTCACAAAAAAGTGAAATTTTCAAAAATCCAGAAAATTGGCTGAAAACAACTAAATAACAAGGACTCATTGGGCGAATCACTCTGGAACTGAAATCGGAACGCTCACTGACATTTCCCCTATCTGAAAGTCTGATAAACGCCGGAAAAATGACTAAGTCCAAAAAATAATTTTTTTCAACTTTTTTCAATTTTACCCCCGTGGGATATATATTCTTCCCACACACATTTGGAACTCTCCTGGGGTACCCTCACACATATTATTCCCTCATTTAGTGGATATTTTCACAAAAAAGTGAAATTTTCAAAAATCCAGAAAATTGGCTGAAAACAACTAAATAACAAGGACTCATTGGGCGAATCACTCTGGAACTGAAATCGGAACGCTCACTGACATTTCCCCTATCTGAAAGTCTGATAAACGCCAGAAAAATGACTAAGTCCAAAAAATAATTTTTTTCAACTTTTTTCAATTTTACCCCCGTGGGATATATATTCTTCCCACACACATTTGGAACTCTCCTGGGGTACCCTCACACATATTATTCCCTCATTTAGTGGATATTTTCACAAAAAAGTGAAATTTTCAAAAATCCAGAAAATTGGCTGAAAACAACTAAATAACAAGGACTCATTGGGCGAATCACTCTGGAACTGAAATCGGAACGCTCACTGACATTTCCCCTATCTGAAAGTCTGATAAACGCCAGAAAAATGACTAAGTCCAAAAAATAATTTTTTTCAACTTTTTTCAATTTTACCCCCGTGGGATATATATTCTTCCCACACACATTTGGAACTCTCCTGTGGTACCCTCACACATATTATTCCCTCATTTAGTGGATATTTTCACAAAAAAGTGAAATTTTCAAAAATCCAGAAAATTGGCTGAAAACAACTAAATAACAAGGACTCATTGGGCGAATCACTCTGGAACTGAAATCGGAACGCTCACTGACATTTCCCCTATGTGAAAGCCTGATAAACGCCGGAAAAATGACTAAGTTCAAAAAAAAATTTTTTTCAACTTTTTTCAATTTTACCCCCGTGGGATATATATTCTTCCCACACACATTTGGAACTCTCCTGGGGTACCCTCACACATATTATTCCCTCATTTAGTGGATATTTTCACAAAAAAGTGAAATTTTCAAAAATCCAGAAAATTGGCTGAAAACAACTAAATAACAAGGACTCATTGGGCGAACTGAACTGGAACTGAAATCGGAACGCTCACTGACATTTCCCCTATCTGAAAGTCTGATAAACGCCGGAGAAATGACTAAGTCCAAAAAAATTTTTTTTTCAATTTTACCCCCGTGGGATATATATTCTTCCCACACACATTTGGAACTCTCCTGGGGTACTTATTCCCTCATTTAGTGGATATTTTCACAAAAAAGTGAAATTTTCAAAAATCCAGAAAATTGGCTGAAAACGACTAAATATCAAGGACTCATTGGGCGAATCGCTCTGGAACTGAAATCGGAACGCTCACTGACATTTCCCCTATCTGAAAGTCTGATAAACGCCAGAAAAATGACTAAGTCCAAAAAATAATTTTTTTCAACTTTTTTCAATTTTACCCCCGTGGGATATATATTCTTCCCACACACATTTGGAACTCTCCTGGGGTACCCTCACACATATTATTCCCTCATTTAGTGGATATTTTCACAAAAAAGTTAAATTTTCAAAAATCCAGAAAATTGGCTGAAAACAACTAAATAACAAGGACTCATTGGGCGAATCACTCTGGAACTGAAATCGGAACGCTCATTGACATTTCCCCTATCTGAAAGTCTGATAAACGCCGGAAAAATGACTAAGTCCAAAAAAAAATTTTTTTCAACCTTTTTCAATTTTACCCCCGTGGGATATATATTCTACCCACACACATTTGGAACTCTCCTGGGGTACCCTCACACATATTATTCCCTCATTTAGTGGATATTTTCACAAAAAAGTGAAATTTTCAAAAATCCAGAAAATTGGCTGAAAACAACTAAATAACAAGGACTCATTGGGCGAATCACTCTGGAACTGAAATCGGAACGCTCACTGACATTTCCCCTATCTGAAAGTCTGATAAACGCCGGAAAAATGACTAAGTCCAAAAAAATTTTTTTTTCAACTTTCTTCAATTTTACCCCCGTGGGATATATTTTCTTCCCACACACATATGGAACTCTCCTGGGGTACCCTCACACATATTATTCCCTCATTTAGTGGATATTTTCACAAAAAAGTTAAATTTTCAAAAATCCAGAAAATTGGCTGAAAACGACTAAATATCAAGGACTCATTGGGCGAATCGCTCTGGAACTGAAATCGGAATGCTCACTGACATTTCCCCTATCTGAAAGTCTGATAAACGCCAGAAAAATGACTAAGTCCAAAAAATAATTTTTTTCAACTTTTTTCAATTTTACCCCCGTGGGATATATATTCTACCCACACACATTTGGAACTCTCCTGGGGTACCCTCACACATATTATTCCCTCATTTAGTGGATATTTTCACAAAAAAGTGAAATTTTCAAAAATCCAGAAAATTGGCTGAAAACAACTAAATAACAAGGACTCATTGGGCGAATCGCTCTGGAACTGAAATCGGAACGCTCACTGACATTTCCCCTATCTGAAAGTCTGATAAACGCCGGAAAAATGACTAAGTCCAAAAAATAATTTTTTTCAACTTTTTTCAATTTTACCCCCGTGGGATATATATTCTTCCCACACACATTTGGAACTCTCCTGGGGTACCCTCACACATATTATTCCCTCATTTAGTGGATATTTTCACAAAAAAAGTGAAATTTTCAAAAATCCAGGAAATTGGCTGAAAACAACTAAATAACAAGGACTCATTGGGCGAATCACTCTGGAACTGAAATCGGAACGCTCACTGACATTTCCCCTATCTGAAAGTCTGATAAACGCCAGAGAAATGACTAAGTCCAAAAAAATTTTTTTTTCAATTTTACCCCCGTGGGATATATATTCTTCCCACACACATATGGAACTCTCCTGGGGTACTTATTCCCTCATTTAGTGGATATTTTCACAAAAAAGTGAAATTTTCAAAAATCTAGAAAATTGGCTGAAAACGACTAAATATCAAGGACTCATTGGGCGAATCGCTCTGGAACTGAAATCGGAACGCTCACTGACATTTCCCCTATCTGAAAGTCTGATAAACGCCAGAAAAATGACTAAGTCCAAAAAATAATTTTTTTCAACTTTTTTCAATTTTACCCCCGTGGGATATATATTCTACCCACACACATTTGGAACTCTCCTGGGGTACCCTCACACATATTATTCCCTCATTTAGTGGATATTTTCACAAAAAAGTGAAATTTTCAAAAATCCAGAAAATTGGCTGAAAACAACTAAATAACAAGGACTCATTGGGCGAATCGCTCTGGAACTGAAATCGGAACGCTCACTGACATTTCCCCTATCTGAAAGTCTGATAAACGCCGGAAAAATGACTAAGTCCAAAAAAAATTTTTTTTCAACTTTCTTCAATTTTACCCCCGTGGGATATATTTTCTTCCCACACACATATGGAACTCTCCTGGGGTACCCTCACACATATTATTCCCTCATTTAGTGGATATTTTCACAAAAAAGTTAAATTTTCAAAAATCCAGAAAATTGGCTGAAAACAACTAAATATCAAGGACTCATTGGGCGAATCGCTCTGGAACTGAAATCGGAACGCTCACTGACATTTCCCCTATCTGAAAGTCTGATAAACGCCAGAAAAATGACTAAGTCCAAAAAATTTTTTTTTTCAATTTTACCCCCGTGGGATATATATTCTTCCCACACACATTTGGAACTCTCCTGGGGTACTTATTCCCTCATTTAGTGGATATTTTCACAAAAAAGTGAAATTTTCAAAAATCCAGAAAATTGGCTGAAAACGACTAAATATCAAGGACTCATTGGGCGAATCGCTCTGGAACTGAAATCGGAACGCTCACTGACATTTCCCCTATCTGAAAGTCTGATAAACGCCAGAAAAATGACTAAGTCCAAAAAATAATTTTTTTCAACTTTTTTCAATTTTACCCCCGTGGGATATATATTCTACCCACACACATTTGGAACTCTCCTGGGGTACCCTCACACATATTATTCCCTCATTTAGTGGATATTTTCACAAAAAAGTGAAATTTTCAAAAATCCAGAAAATTGTCTGAAAACAACTAAATAACAAGGACTCATTGGGCGAATCACTCTGGAACTGAAATCGGAACGCTCACTGACATTTCCCCTATGTGAAAGTCTGATAAACGCCGGAAAAATGACTAAGTCGAAAAAAATTTTTTTTTAAACTTTTTTCAATTTTACCCCCGTGGGATATATATTCTTCCCACACACATTTGGAACTCTCCTGGGGTACCCTCACACATATTATTCCCTCATTTAGTGGATATTTTCACAAAAAAGTGAAATTTTCAAAAATCCAGAAAATTGGCTGAAAACAATTAAATAACAAGGACTCATTGGGCGAATCACTCTGGAACTGAAATCGGAACGCTCACTGACATTTCCCCTATCTGAAAGTCTGATAAACGCCGGAAAAATGACTAAGTCCAAAAAAAATTTTTTTTCAATTTTACCCCCGTGGGATATATATTCTTCCCACACACATTTGGAACTCTCCTGGGGTACTTATTCCCTCATTTAGTGGATATTTTCACAAAAAAGTGAAATTTTCAAAAATCCAGAAAATTGGCTGAAAACGACTAAATAACAAGGACTCATTGGGCGAATCACTCTGGAACTGAAATCGGAACGCTCACTGACATTACCCCTTTCTGAAAGTCTGATAAACGCCGGAAAAATGACTAAGTCCAAAAAAAAATTTTTTTCAACTTTTTTCAATTTTACCCCCGTGGGATATATATTCTTCCCACACACATTTGGAACTCTCCTGGGGTACCCTCACACATATTATTCCCTCATTTAGTGGATATTTTCACAAAAAAGTGAAATTTTCAAAAATCCAGAAAATTGGCTGAAAACAACTAAATAACAAGGACTCATTGGGCGAATCACTCTGGAACTGAAATCGGAACGCTCACTGACATTTCCCCTATCTGAAAGTCTGATAAACGCCGGAAAAATGACTAAGTCCAAAAAAATTTTTTTTTCAACTTTCTTCAATTTTACCCCCGTGGGATATATTTTCTTCCCACACACATATGGAACTCTCCTGGGGTACCCTCACACATATTATTCCCTCATTTAGTGGATATTTTCACAAAAAAGTTAAATTTTCAAAAATCCAGAAAATTGGCTGAAAACGACTAAATATCAAGGACTCATTGGGCGAATCGCTCTGGAACTGAAATCGGAACGCTTACTGACATTTCCCCTATCTGAAAGTCTGATAAACGCCAGAAAAATGACTAAGTCGAAAAAATAATTTTTTTCAACTTTTTTCAATTTCACCCCCGTGGGATATATATTCTACCCACACACATTTGGAACTCTCCTGGGGTACCCTCACACATATTATTCCCTCATTTAGTGGATATTTTCACAAAAAAGTGAAATTTTCAAAAATCCAGAAAATTGGCTGAAAACAACTAAATAACAAGGACTCATTGGGCGAATCACTCTGGAACTGAAATCGGAACGCTCACTGACATTTCCCCTATCTGAAAGTCTGATAAACGCCGGAAAAATGACTAAGTCCAAAAAATAATTTTTTTCAACTTTTTTCAATTTTACCCCCGTGGGATATATATTCTTCCCACACACATTTGGAACTCTCCTGGGGTACCCTCACACATATTATTCCCTCATTTAGTGGATATTTTCACAAAAAAGTGAAATTTTCAAAAATCCAGAAAATTGGCTGAAAACAACTAAATAACAAGGACTCATTGGGCGAATCACTCTGGAACTGAAATCAGAACGCTCACTGACATTTCCCCTATCTGAAAGTCTGATAAACGCCAGAAAAATGACTAAGTCCAAAAAATAATTTTTTTCAACTTTTTTCAATTTTACCCCCGTGGGATATATATTCTACCCACACACATTTGGAACTCTCCTGGGGTACCCTCACACATATTATTCCCTTATTTAGTGGATATTTTCACAAAAAAGTGAAATTTTCAAAAATCCAGAAAATTGGCTGAAAACGACTAAATATCAAGGACTCATTGGGCGAATCGCTCTGGAACTGAAATCGGAACGCTTACTGACATTTCCCCTATCTGAAAGTCTGATAAACGCCAGAAAAATGACTAAGTCGAAAAAATAATTTTTTTCAACTTTTTTCAATTTCACCCCCGTGGGATATATATTCTACCCACACACATTTGGAACTCTCCTGGGGTACCCTCACACATATTATTCCCTCATTTAGTGGATATTTTCACAAAAAAGTGAAATTTTCAAAAATCCAGAAAATTGGCTGAAAACAACTAAATAACAAGGACTCATTGGGCGAATCACTCTGGAACTGAAATCGGAACGCTCACTGACATTTCCCCTATCTGAAAGTCTGATAAACGCCGGAAAAATGACTAAGTCCAAAAAATAATTTTTTTCAACTTTTTTCAATTTTACCCCCGTGGGATATATATTCTTCCCACACACATTTGGAACTCTCCTGGGGTACCCTCACACATATTATTCCCTCATTTAGTGGATATTTTCACAAAAAAGTGAAATTTTCAAAAATCCAGAAAATTGGCTGAAAACAACTAAATAACAAGGACTCATTGGGCGAATCACTCTGGAACTGAAATCAGAACGCTCACTGACATTTCCCCTATCTGAAAGTCTGATAAACGCCAGAAAAATGACTAAGTCCAAAAAATAATTTTTTTCAACTTTTTTCAATTTTACCCCCGTGGGATATATATTCTACCCACACACATTTGGAACTCTCCTGGGGTACCCTCACACATATTATTCCCTTATTTAGTGGATATTTTCACAAAAAAGTGAAATTTTCAAAAATCCAGAAAATTGGCTGAAAACAACTAAATAACAAGGACTCATTGGGCGAATCGCTCTGGAACTGAAATCGGAACGCTCACTGACATTTCCCCTATCTGAAAGTCTGATAAACGCCGGAAAAATGACTAAGTCCAAAAAATAATTTTTTTCAACTTTTTTCAATTTTACCCCCGTGGGATATATATTCTTCCCACACACATTTGGAACTCTCCTGGGGTACCCTCACACATATTATTCCCTCATTTAGTGGATATTTTCACAAAAAAGTGAAATTTTCAAAAATCCAGAAAATTGGCTGAAAACAACTAAATAACAAGGACTCATTGGGCGAATCACTCTGGAACTGAAATCGGAACGCTCACTGACATTTCCCCTATCTGAAAGTCTGATAAACGCCAGAAAAATGACTAAGTCCAAAAAATAATTTTTTTCAACTTTTTTCAATTTTACCCCCGTGGGATATATATTCTTCCCACACACATTTGGAACTCTCCTGGGGTACCCTCACACATATTATTCCCTCATTTAGTGGATATTTTCACAAAAAAGTGAAATTTTCAAAAATCCAGAAAATTGGCTGAAAACAACTAAATAACAAGGACTCATTGGGCGAATCACTCTGGAACTGAAATCGGAACGCTCACTGACATTTCCCCTATCTGAAAGTCTGATAAACGCCAGAAAAATGACTAAGTCCAAAAAATAATTTTTTTCAACTTTTTTCAATTTTACCCCCGTGGGATATATATTCTTCCCACACACATTTGGAACTCTCCTGTGGTACCCTCACACATATTATTCCCTCATTTAGTGGATATTTTCACAAAAAAGTGAAATTTTCAAAAATCCAGAAAATTGGCTGAAAACAACTAAATAACAAGGACTCATTGGGCGAATCACTCTGGAACTGAAATCGGAACGCTCACTGACATTTCCCCTATGTGAAAGCCTGATAAACGCCGGAAAAATGACTAAGTTCAAAAAAAAATTTTTTTCAACTTTTTTCAATTTTACCCCCGTGGGATATATATTCTTCCCACACACATTTGGAACTCTCCTGGGGTACCCTCACACATATTATTCCCTCATTTAGTGGATATTTTCACAAAAAAGTGAAATTTTCAAAAATCCAGAAAATTGGCTGAAAACAACTAAATAACAAGGACTCATTGGGCGAACTGAACTGGAACTGAAATCGGAACGCTCACTGACATTTCCCCTATCTGAAAGTCTGATAAACGCCGGAGAAATGAGTAAGTCCAAAAAAATTTTTTTTTCAATTTTACCCCCGTGGGATATATATTCTTCCCACACACATTTGGAACTCTCCTGGGGTACTTATTCCCTCATTTAGTGGATATTTTCACAAAAAAGTGAAATTTTCAAAAATCCAGAAAATTGGCTGAAAACGACTAAATATCAAGGACTCATTGGGCGAATCGCTCTGGAACTGAAATCGGAACGCTCACTGACATTTCCCCTATCTGAAAGTCTGATAAACGCCAGAAAAATGACTAAGTCCAAAAAATAATTTTTTTCAACTTTTTTCAATTTTACCCCCGTGGGATATATATTCTTCCCACACACATTTGGAACTCTCCTGGGGTACCCTCACACATATTATTCCCTCATTTAGTGGATATTTTCACAAAAAAGTTAAATTTTCAAAAATCCAGAAAATTGGCTGAAAACAACTAAATAACAAGGACTCATTGGGCGAATCACTCTGGAACTGAAATCGGAACGCTCATTGACATTTCCCCTATCTGAAAGTCTGATAAACGCCGGAAAAATGACTAAGTCCAAAAAAAAATTTTTTTCAACCTTTTTCAATTTTACCCCCGTGGGATATATATTCTACCCACACACATTTGGAACTCTCCTGGGGTACCCTCACACATATTATTCCCTCATTTAGTGGATATTTTCACAAAAAAGTGAAATTTTCAAAAATCCAGAAAATTGGCTGAAAACAACTAAATAACAAGGACTCATTGGGCGAATCACTCTGGAACTGAAATCGGAACGCTCACTGACATTTCCCCTATCTGAAAGTCTGATAAACGCCGGAAAAATGACTAAGTCCAAAAAAATTTTTTTTTCAACTTTCTTCAATTTTACCCCCGTGGGATATATTTTCTTCCCACACACATATGGAACTCTCCTGGGGTACCCTCACACATATTATTCCCTCATTTAGTGGATATTTTCACAAAAAAGTTAAATTTTCAAAAATCCAGAAAATTGGCTGAAAACGACTAAATATCAAGGACTCATTGGGCGAATCGCTCTGGAACTGAAATCGGAATGCTCACTGACATTTCCCCTATCTGAAAGTCTGATAAACGCCAGAAAAATGACTAAGTCCAAAAAATAATTTTTTTCAACGTTTTTCAATTTTACCCCCGTGGGATATATATTCTACCCACACACATTTGGAACTCTCCTGGGGTACCCTCACACATATTATTCCCTCATTTAGTGGATATTTTCACAAAAAAGTGAAATTTTCAAAAATCCAGAAAATTGGCTGAAAACAACTAAATAACAAGGACTCATTGGGCGAATCGCTCTGGAACTGAAATCGGAACGCTCACTGACATTTCCCCTATCTGAAAGTCTGATAAACGCCGGAAAAATGACTAAGTCCAAAAAATAATTTTTTTCAACTTTTTTCAATTTTACCCCCGTGGGATATATATTCTTCCCACACACATTTGGAACTCTCCTGGGGTACCCTCACACATATTATTCCCTCATTTAGTGGATATTTTCACAAAAAAGTGAAATTTTCAAAAATCCAGAAAATTGGCTGAAAACAACTAAATAACAAGGACTCATTGGGCGAATCGCTCTGGAACTGAAATCGGAACGCTCACTGACATTTCCCCTATCTGAAAGTCTGATAAACGCCGGAAAAATGACTAAGTCCAAAAAATAATTTTTTTCAACTTTTTTCAATTTTACCCCCGTGGGATATATATTCTTCCCACACACATTTGGAACTCTCCTGGGGTACCCTCACACATATTATTCCCTCATTTAGTGGATATTTTCACAAAAAAGTGAAATTTTCAAAAATCCAGAAAATTGGCTGAAAACAACTAAATAACAAGGACTCATTGGGCGAATCGCTCTGGAACTGAAATCGGAACGCTCACTGACATTTCCCCTATCTGAAAGTCTGATAAACGCCGGAAAAATGACTAAGTCCAAAAAATAATTTTTTTCAACTTTTTTCAATTTTACCCCCGTGGGATATATATTCTTCCCACACACATTTGGAACTCTCCTGGGGTACCCTCACACATATTATTCCCTCATTTAGTGGATATTTTCACAAAAAAGTGAAATTTTCAAAAATAAAGAAAATTGGCTGAAAACAACTAAATAACAAGGACTCATTGGGCGAATCACTCTGGAACTGAAATCGGAACGCTCACTGACATTACCCCTTTCTGAAAGTCTGATAAACGCCGGAAAAATGACTAAGTCCAAAAAAAAATTTTTTTCAACTTTCTTCAATTTTACCCCCGTGGGATATATTTTCTTCCCACACACATATGGAACTCTCCTGGGGTACCCTCACACATATTATTCCCTCATTTAGTGGATATTTTCACAAAAAAGTTAAATTTTCAAAAATCCAGAAAATTGGCTGAAAACGACTAAATATCAAGGACTCATTGGGCAAATCGCTCTGGAACTGAAATCGGAACGCTCACTGACATTTCCCCTATCTGAAAGTCTGATAAACGCCAGAAAAATGACTAAGTCGAAAAAATAATTTTTTTCAACTTTTTTCAATTTCACCCCCGTGGGATATATATTCTACCCACACACATTTGGAACTCTCCTGGGGTACCCTCACACATATTATTCCCTCATTTAGTGGATATTTTCACAAAAAAGTGAAATTTTCAAAAATCCAGAAAATTGGCTGAAAACAACTAAATAACAAGGACTCATTGGGCGAATCACTCTGGAACTGAAATCGGAACGCTCACTGACATTTCCCCTATCTGAAAGTCTGATAAACGCCGGAAAAATGACTAAGTCCAAAAAATAATTTTTTTCAACTTTTTTCAATTTTACCCCCGTGGGATATATATTCTTCCCACACACATTTGGAACTCTCCTGGGGTACCCTCACACATATTATTCCCTCATTTAGTGGATATTTTCACAAAAAAGTGAAATTTTCAAAAATCCAGAAAATTGGCTGAAAACAACTAAATAACAAGGACTCATTGGGCGAATCACTCTGGAACTGAAATCAGAACGCTCACTGACATTTCCCCTATCTGAAAGTCTGATAAACGCCAGAAAAATGACTAAGTCCAAAAAATAATTTTTTTCAACTTTTTTCAATTTTACCCCAGTGGGATATATATTCTACCCACACACATTTGGAACTCTCCTGGGGTACCCTCACACATATTATTCCCTCATTTAGTGGATATTTTCACAAAAAAGTGAAATTTTCAAAAATCCAGAAAATTGGCTGAAAACAACTAAATAACAAGGACTCATTGGGCGAATCGCTCTGGAACTGAAATCGGAACGCTCACTGACATTTCCCCTATCTGAAAGTCTGATAAACGCCGGAAAAATGACTAAGTCCAAAAAATAATTTTTTTCAACTTTTTTCAATTTTACCCCCGTGGGATATATATTCTTCCCACACACATTTGGAACTCTCCTGGGGTACCCTCACACATATTATTCCCTCATTTAGTGGATATTTTCACAAAAAAGTGAAATTTTCAAAAATCCAGAAAATTGGCTGAAAACAACTAAATAACAAGGACTCATTGGGCGAATCGCTCTGGAACTGAAATCGGAACGCTCACTGACATTTCCCCTATCTGAAAGTCTGATAAACGCCGGAAAAATGACTAAGTCCAAAAAATAATTTTTTTCAACTTTTTTCAATTTTACCCCCGTGGGATATATATTCTTCCCACACACATTTGGAACTCTCCTGGGGTACCCTCACACATATTATTCCCTCATTTAGTGGATATTTTCACAAAAAAGTGAAATTTTCAAAAATCCAGAAAATTGGCTGAAAACAACTAAATAACAAGGACTCATTGGGCGAATCGCTCTGGAACTGAAATCGGAACGCTCACTGACATTTCCCCTATCTGAAAGTCTGATAAACGCCGGAAAAATGACTAAGTCCAAAAAATAATTTTTTTCAACTTTTTTCAATTTTACCCCCGTGGGATATATATTCTTCCCACACACATTTGGAACTCTCCTGGGGTACCCTCACACATATTATTCCCTCATTTAGTGGATATTTTCACAAAAAAGTGAAATTTTCAAAAATAAAGAAAATTGGCTGAAAACAACTAAATAACAAGGACTCATTGGGCGAATCACTCTGGAACTGAAATCGGAACGCTCACTGACATTACCCCTTTCTGAAAGTCTGATAAACGCCGGAAAAATGACTAAGTCCAAAAAAAAATTTTTTTCAACTTTCTTCAATTTTACCCCCGTGGGATATATTTTCTTCCCACACACATATGGAACTCTCCTGGGGTACCCTCACACATATTATTCCCTCATTTAGTGGATATTTTCACAAAAAAGTTAAATTTTCAAAAATCCAGAAAATTGGCTGAAAACGACTAAATATCAAGGACTCATTGGGCGAATCGCTCTGGAACTGAAATCGGAACGCTCACTGACATTTCCCCTATCTGAAAGTCTGATAAACGCCAGAAAAATGACTAAGTCGAAAAAATAATTTTTTTCAACTTTTTTCAATTTCACCCCCGTGGGATATATATTCTACCCACACACATTTGGAACTCTCCTGGGGTACCCTCACACATATTATTCCCTCATTTAGTGGATATTTTCACAAAAAAGTGAAATTTTCAAAAATCCAGAAAATTGGCTGAAAACAACTAAATAACAAGGACTCATTGGGCGAATCACTCTGGAACTGAAATCGGAACGCTCACTGACATTTCCCCTATCTGAAAGTCTGATAAACGCCGGAAAAATGACTAAGTCCAAAAAATAATTTTTTTCAACTTTTTTCAATTTTACCCCCGTGGGATATATATTCTTCCCACACACATTTGGAACTCTCCTGGGGTACCCTCACACATATTATTCCCTCATTTAGTGGATATTTTCACAAAAAAGTGAAATTTTCAAAAATCCAGAAAATTGGCTGAAAACAACTAAATAACAAGGACTCATTGGGCGAATCACTCTGGAACTGAAATCAGAACGCTCACTGACATTTCCCCTATCTGAAAGTCTGATAAACGCCAGAAAAATGACTAAGTCCAAAAAATAATTTTTTTCAACTTTTTTCAATTTTACCCCCGTGGGATATATATTCTACCCACACACATTTGGAACTCTCCTGGGGTACCCTCACACATATTATTCCCTCATTTAGTGGATATTTTCACAAAAAAGTGAAATTTTCAAAAATCCAGAAAATTGGCTGAAAACAACTAAATAACAAGGACTCATTGGGCGAATCACTCTGGAACTGAAATCGGAACGCTCACTGACATTTCCCCTATCTGAAAGTCTGATAAACGCCAGAAAAATGACTAAGTCCAAAAAATAATTTTTTTCAACTTTTTTCAATTTTACCCCCGTGGGATATATATTCTTCCCACACACATTTGGAACTCTCCTGGGGTACCCTCACACATATTATTCCCTCATTTAGTGGATATTTTCACAAAAAAGTGAAATTTTCAAAAATCCAGAAAATTGGCTGAAAACAACTAAATAACAAGGACTCATTGGGCGAATCACTCTGGAACTGAAATCGGAACGCTCACTGACATTTCCCCTATCTGAAAGTCTGATAAACGCCAGAAAAATGACTAAGTCCAAAAAATAATTTTTTTCAACTTTTTTCAATTTTACCCCCGTGGGATATATATTCTTCCCACACACATTTGGAACTCTCCTGTGGTACCCTCACACATATTATTCCCTCATTTAGTGGATATTTTCACAAAAAAGTGAAATTTTCAAAAATCCAGAAAATTGGCTGAAAACAACTAAATAACAAGGACTCATTGGGCGAATCACTCTGGAACTGAAATCGGAACGCTCACTGACATTTCCCCTATGTGAAAGCCTGATAAACGCCGGAAAAATGACTAAGTTCAAAAAAAAATTTTTTTCAACTTTTTTCAATTTTACCCCCGTGGGATATATATTCTTCCCACACACATTTGGAACTCTCCTGGGGTACCCTCACACATATTATTCCCTCATTTAGTGGATATTTTCACAAAAAAGTGAAATTTTCAAAAATCCAGAAAATTGGCTGAAAACAACTAAATAACAAGGACTCATTGGGCGAACTGAACTGGAACTGAAATCGGAACGCTCACTGACATTTCCCCTATCTGAAAGTCTGATAAACGCCGGAGAAATGACTAAGTCCAAAAAAATTTTTTTTTCAATTTTACCCCCGTGGGATATATATTCTTCCCACACACATTTGGAACTCTCCTGGGGTACTTATTCCCTCATTTAGTGGATATTTTCACAAAAAAGTGAAATTTTCAAAAATCCAGAAAATTGGCTGAAAACGACTAAATATCAAGGACTCATTGGGCGAATCGCTCTGGAACTGAAATCGGAACGCTCACTGACATTTCCCCTATCTGAAAGTCTGATAAACGCCAGAAAAATGACTAAGTCCAAAAAATAATTTTTTTCAACTTTTTTCAATTTTACCCCCGTGGGATATATATTCTTCCCACACACATTTGGAACTCTCCTGGGGTACCCGCACACATATTATTCCCTCATTTAGTGGATATTTTCACAAAAAAGTGAAATTTTCAAAAATCCAGAAAATTGGCTGAAAACAACTAAATAACAAGGACTCATTGGGCGAATCACTCTGGAACTGAAATCGGAACGCTCACTGACATTTCCCCCATCTGAAAGTCTGATAAACGCCGGAAAAATGACTAAGTCCAAAAAAATTTTTTTTTCAACTTTCTTCAATTTTACCCCCGTGGGATATATTTTCTTCCCACACACATATGGAACTCTCCTGGGGTACCCTCACACATATTATTCCCTCATTTAGTGGATATTTTCACAAAAAAGTTAAATTTTCAAAAATCCAGAAAATTGGCTGAAAACGACTAAATATCAAGGACTCATTGGGCGAATCGCTCTGGAACTGAAATCGGAATGCTCACTGACATTTCCCCTATCTGAAAGTCTGATAAACGCCAGAAAAATGACTAAGTCCAAAAAATAATTTTTTTCAACTTTTTTCAATTTTACCCCCGTGGGATATATATTCTACCCACACACATTTGGAACTCTCCTGGGGTACCCTCACACATATTATTCCCTCATTTAGTGGATATTTTCACAAAAAAGTGAAATTTTCAAAAATCCAGAAAATTGGCTGAAAACAACTAAATAACAAGGACTCATTGGGCGAATCGCTCTGGAACTGAAATCGGAACGCTCACTGACATTTCCCCTATCTGAAAGTCTGATAAACGCCGGAAAAATGACTAAGTCCAAAAAATAATTTTTTTCAACTTTTTTCAATTTTACCCCCGTGGGATATATATTCTTCCCACACACATTTGGAACTCTCCTGGGGTACCCTCACACATATTATTCCCTCATTTAGTGGATATTTTCACAAAAAAGTGAAATTTTCAAAAATCCAGAAAATTGGCTGAAAACAACTAAATAACAAGGACTCATTGGGCGAATCGCTCTGGAACTGAAATCGGAACGCTCACTGACATTTCCCCTATCTGAAAGTCTGATAAACGCCGGAAAAATGACTAAGTCCAAAAAATAATTTTTTTCAACTTTTTTCAATTTTACCCCCGTGGGATATATATTCTTCCCACACACATTTGGAACTCTCCTGGGGTACCCTCACACATATTATTCCCTCATTTAGTGGATATTTTCACAAAAAAGTGAAATTTTCAAAAATCCAGAAAATTGGCTGAAAACAACTAAATAACAAGGACTCATTGGGCGAATCGCTCTGGAACTGAAATCGGAACGCTTACTGACATTTCCCCTATCTGAAAGTCTGATAAACGCCGGAAAAATGACTAAGTCCAAAAAATAATTTTTTTCAACTTTTTTCAATTTTACCCCCGTGGGATATATATTCTTCCCACACACATTTGGAACTCTCCTGGGGTACCCTCACACATATTATTCCCTCATTTAGTGGATATTTTCACAAAAAAGTGAAATTTTCAAAAATAAAGAAAATTGGCTGAAAACAACTAAATAACAAGGACTCATTGGGCGAATCACTCTGGAACTGAAATCGGAACGCTCACTGACATTTCCCCTATCTGAAAGTCTGATAAACGCCAGAAAAATGACTAAGTCCAAAAAATAATTTTTTTCAACTTTTTTCAATTTTACCCCCGTGGGATATATATTCTTCCCACACACATTTGGAACTCTCCTGGGGTACTTATTCCCTCATTTAGTGGATATTTTCACAAAAAAGTGAAATTTTCAAAAATCCAGAAAATTGGCTGAAAACGACTAAATATCAAGGACTCATTGGGTGAATCGCTCTGGAACTGAAATCGGAACGCTCACTGACATTTCCCCTATCTGAAAGTCTGATAAACGCCAGAAAAATGACTAAGTCCAAAAAATAATTTTTTTCAACTTTTTTCAGTTTTACCCCCGTGGGATATATATTCTTCCCACACACATTTGGAACTCTCCTGGGGTACCCTCACACATATTATTCCCTCATTTAGTGGATATTTTCACAAAAAAGTTAAATTTTCAAAAATCCAGAAAATTGGCTGAAAACAACTAAATAACAAGGACTCATTGGGCGAATCACTCTGGAACTGAAATCGGAACGCTCATTGACATTTCCCCTATCTGAAAGTCTGATAAACGCCGGAAAAATGACTAAGTCAAAAAAAAAATTTTTTTCAACCTTTTTCAATTTTACCCCCGTGGGATATATATTCTACCCACACACATTTGGAACTCTCCTGGGGTACCCTCACACATATTATTCCCTCATTTAGTGGATATTTTCACAAAAAAGTGAAATTTTCAAAAATCCAGAAAATTGGCTGAAAACAACTAAATAACAAGGACTCATTGGGCGAATCACTCTGGAACTGAAATCGGAACGCTCACTGACATTTCCCCTATCTGAAAGTCTGATAAACGCCGGAAAAATGACTAAGTCCAAAAAAATTTTTTTTTCAACTTTCTTCAATTTTACCCCCGTGGGATATATTTTCTTCCCACACACATATGGAACTCTCCTGGGGTACCCTCACACATATTATTCCCTCATTTAGTGGATATTTTCACAAAAAAGTTAAATTTTCAAAAATCCAGAAAATTGGCTGAAAACGACTAAATATCAAGGACTCATTGGGCGAATCGCTCTGGAACTGAAATCGGAACGCTCACTGACATTTCCCCTATCTGAAAGTCTGATAAACGCCAGAAAAATGACTAAGTCCAAAAAATTTTTTTTTTCAATTTTACCCCCGTGGGATATATATTCTTCCCACACACATTTGGAACTCTCCTGGGGTACTTATTCCCTCATTTAGTGGATATTTTCACAAAAAAGTGAAATTTTCAAAAATCCAGAAAATTGGCTGAAAACGACTAAATATCAAGGACTCATTGGGCGAATCGCTCTGGAACTGAAATCGGAACGCTCACTGACATTTCCCCTATCTGAAAGTCTGATAAACGCCAGAAAAATGACTAAGTCCAAAAAATAATTTTTTTCAACTTTTTTCAATTTTACCCCCGTGGGATATATATTCTTCCCACACACATTTGGAACTCTCCTGGGGTACCCTCACACATATTATTCCCTCATTTAGTGGATATTTTCACAAAAAAGTGAAATTTTCAAAAATCCAGAAAATTGTCTGAAAACAACTAAATAACAAGGACTCATTGGGCGAATCACTCTGGAACTAAAATCGGAACGCTCACTGACATTTCCCCTATGTGAAAGTCTGATAAACGCCGGAAAAATGACTAAGTCGAAAAAAAATTTTTTTTAAACTTTTTTCAATTTTACCCCCGTGGGATATATATTCTTCCCACACACATTTGGAACTCTCCTGGGGTACCCTCACACATATTATTCCCTCATTTAGTGGATATTTTCACAAAAAAGTGAAATTTTCAAAAATCCAGAAAATTGGCTGAAAACAATTAAATAACAAGGACTCATTGGGCGAATCACTCTGGAACTGAAATCGGAACGCTCACTGACATTTCCCCTATCTGAAAGTCTGATAAACGCCGGAAAAATGACTAAGTCCAAAAAAAATTTTTTTTCAATTTTACCCCCGTGGGATATATATTCTTCCCACACACATTTGGAACTCTCCTGGGGTACTTATTCCCTCATTTAGTGGATATTTTCACAAAAAAGTGAAATTTTCAAAAATCCAGAAAATTGGCTGAAAACGACTAAATAACAAGGACTCATTGGGCGAATCACTCTGGAACTGAAATCGGAACGCTCACTGACATTACCCCTTTCTGAAAGTCTGATAAACGCCGGAAAAATGACTAAGTCCAAAAAAAAATTTTTTTCAACTTTTTTCAATTTTACCCCCGTGGGATATATATTCTTCCCACACACATTTGGAACTCTCCTGGGGTACCCTCACACATATTATTCCCTCATTTAGTGGATATTTTCACAAAAAAGTGAAATTTTCAAAAATCCAGAAAATTGGCTGAAAACAACTAAATAACAAGGACTCATTGGGCGAATCACTCTGGAACTGAAATCGGAACGCTCACTGACATTTCCCCTATCTGAAAGTCTGATAAACGCCGGAAAAATGACTAAGTCCAAAAAAATTTTTTTTTCAACTTTCTTCAATTTTACCCCCGTGGGATATATTTTCTTCCCACACACATATGGAACTCTCCTGGGGTACCCTCACACATATTATTCCCTCATTTAGTGGATATTTTCACAAAAAAGTTAAATTTTCAAAAATCCAGAAAATTGGCTGAAAACGACTAAATATCAAGGACTCATTGGGCGAATCGCTCTGGAACTGAAATCGGAACGCTCACTGACATTTCCCCTATCTGAAAGTCTGATAAACGCCAGAAAAATGACTAAGTCGAAAAAATAATTTTTTTCAACTTTTTTCAATTTTACCCCCGTGGGATATATATTCTACCCACACACATTTGGAACTCTCCTGGGGTACCCTCACACATATTATTCCCTCATTTAGTGGATATTTTCACAAAAAAGTGAAATTTTCAAAAATCCAGAAAATTGGCTGAAAACAACTAAATAACAAGGACTCATTGGGCGAATCACTCTGGAACTGAAATCGGAACGCTCACTGACATTTCCCCTATCTGAAAGTCTGATAAACGCCGGAAAAATGACTAAGTCCAAAAAATAATTTTTTTCAACTTTTTTCAATTTTACCCCCGTGGGATATATATTCTTCCCACACACATTTGGAACTCTCCTGGGGTACCCCCACACATATTATTCCCTCATTTAGTGGATATTTTCACAAAAAAGTGAAATTTTCAAAAATCCAGAAAATTGGCTGAAAACAACTAAATAACAAGGACTCATTGGGCGAATCACTCTGGAACTGAAATCAGAATGCTCACTGACATTTCCCCTATCTGAAAGTCTGATAAACGCCAGAAAAATGACTAAGTCCAAAAAATAATTTTTTTCAACTTTTTTCAATTTTACCCCCGTGGGATATATATTCTACCCACACACATTTGGAACTCTCCTGGGGTACCCTCACACATATTATTCCCTCATTTAGTGGATATTTTCACAAAAAAGTGAAATTTTCAAAAATCCAGAAAATTGGCTGAAAACAACTAAATAACAAGGACTCATTGGGCGAATCGCTCTGGAACTGAAATCGGAACGCTCACTGACATTTCCCCTATCTGAAAGTCTGATAAACGCCGGAAAAATGACTAAGTCCAAAAAATAATTTTTTTCAACTTTTTTCAATTTTACCCCCGTGGGATATATATTCTTCCCACACACATTTGGAACTCTCCTGGGGTACCCTCACACATATTATTCCCTCATTTAGTGGATATTTTCACAAAAAAGTGAAATTTTCAAAAATCCAGAAAATTGGCTGAAAACAACTAAATAACAAGGACTCATTGGGCGAATCACTCTGGAACTGAAATCGGAACGCTCACTGACATTTCCCCTATCTGAAAGTCTGATAAACGCCAGAAAAATGACTAAGTCCAAAAAATAATTTTTTTCAACTTTTTTCAATTTTACCCCCGTGGGATATATATTCTTCCCACACACATTTGGAACTCTCCTGGGGTACCCTCACACATATTATTCCCTCATTTAGTGGATATTTTCACAAAAAAGTGAAATTTTCAAAAATCCAGAAAATTGGCTGAAAACAACTAAATAACAAGGACTCATTGGGCGAATCACTCTGGAACTGAAATCGGAACGCTCACTGACATTTCCCCTATCTGAAAGTCTGATAAACGCCAGAAAAATGACTAAGTCCAAAAAATAATTTTTTTCAACTTTTTTCAATTTTACCCCCGTGGGATATATATTCTTCCCACACACATTTGGAACTCTCCTGTGGTACCCTCACACATATTATTCCCTCATTTAGTGGATATTTTCACAAAAAAGTGAAATTTTCAAAAATCCAGAAAATTGGCTGAAAACAACTAAATAACAAGGACTCATTGGGCGAACTGAACTGGAACTGAAATCGGAACGCTCACTGACATTTCCCCTATCTGAAAGTCTGATAAACGCCGGAGAAATGACTAAGTCCAAAAAAATTTTTTTTTCAATTTTACCCCCGTGGGATATATATTCTTCCCACACACATTTGGAACTCTCCTGGGGTACTTATTCCCTCATTTAGTGGATATTTTCACAAAAAAGTGAAATTTTCAAAAATCCAGAAAATTGGCTGAAAACGACTAAATATCAAGGACTCATTGGGCGAATCGCTCTGGAACTGAAATCGGAACGCTCACTGACATTTCCCCTATCTGAAAGTCTGATAAACGCCAGAAAAATGACTAAGTCCAAAAAATAATTTTTTTCAACTTTTTTCAATTTTACCCCCGTGGGATATATATTCTTCCCACACACATTTGGAACTCTCCTGGGGTACCCTCACACATATTATTCCCTCATTTAGTGGATATTTTCACAAAAAAGTTAAATTTTCAAAAATCCAGAAAATTGGCTGAAAACAACTAAATAACAAGGACTCATTGGGCGAATCACTCTGGAACTGAAATCGGAACGCTCATTGACATTTCCCCTATCTGAAAGTCTGATAAACGCCGGAAAAATGACTAAGTCAAAAAAAAAATTTTTTTCAACCTTTTTCAATTTTACCCCCGTGGGATATATATTCTACCCACACACATTTGGAACTCTCCTGGGGTACCCTCACACATATTATTCCCTCATTTAGTGGATATTTTCACAAAAAAGTGAAATTTTCAAAAATCCAGAAAATTGGCTGAAAACAACTAAATAACAAGGACTCATTGGGAGAATCACTCTGGAACTGAAATCGGAACGCTCACTGACATTTCCCCTATCTGAAAGTCTGATAAACGCCGGAAAAATGACTAAGTCCAAAAAAATTTTTTTTTCAACTTTCTTCAATTTTACCCCCGTGGGATATATTTTCTTCCCACACACATATGGAACTCTCCTGGGGTACCCTCACACATATTATTCCCTCATTTAGTGGATATTTTCACATAAAAGTTAAATTTTCAAAAATCCAGAAAATTGGCTGAAAACGACTAAATATCAAGGACTCATTGGGCGAATCGCTCTGGAACTGAAATCGGAATGCTCACTGACATTTCCCCTATCTGAAAGTCTGATAAACGCCAGAAAAATGACTAAGTCCAAAAAATAATTTTTTTCAACTTTTTTCAATTTTACCCCCGTGGGATATATATTCTACCCACACACATTTGGAACTCTCCTGGGGTACCCTCACACATATTATTCCCTCATTTAGTGGATATTTTCACAAAAAAGTGAAATTTTCAAAAATCCAGAAAATTGGCTGAAAACAACTAAATAACAAGGACTCATTGGGCGAATCGCTCTGGAACTGAAATCGGAACGCTCACTGACATTTCCCCTATCTGAAAGTCTGATAAACGCCGGAAAAATGACTAAGTCCAAAAAATAATTTTTTTCAACTTTTTTCAATTTTACCCCCGTGGGATATATATTCTTCCCACACACATTTGGAACTCTCCTGGGGTACCCTCACACATATTATTCCCTCATTTAGTGGATATTTTCACAAAAAAGTGAAATTTTCAAAAATCCAGAAAATTGGCTGAAAACAACTAAATAACAAGGACTCATTGGGCGAATCACTCTGGAACTGAAATCGGAACGCTCACTGACATTTCCCCTATGTGAAAGTCTGATAAACGCCGGAAAAATGACTAAGTCCAAAAAAAAATTTTTTTCAACTTTTTTCAATTTTACCCCCGTGGGATATATATTCTTCCCACACACATTTGGAACTCTCCTGGGGTACCCTCACACATATTATTCCCTCATTTAGTGGATATTTTCACAAAAAAGTTAAATTTTCAAAAATCCAGAAAATTGGCTGAAAACAACTAAATAACAAGGACTCATTGGGCGAATCACTCTGGAACTGAAATCGGAACGCTCACTGACATTTCCCCTATGTGAAAGTCTGATAAACGCCGGAAAAATGACTAAGTCCAAAAAATTTTTTTTTTCAACTTTCTTCAATTTTACCCCCGTGGGATATATTTTCTTCCCACACACATATGGAACTCTCCTGGGGTACCCTCACACATATTATTCCCTCATTTAGTGGATATTTTCACAAAAAAGTTAAATTTTCAAAAATCCAGAAAATTGGCTGAAAACGACTAAATATCAAGGACTCATTGGGCGAATCGCTCTGGAACTGAAATCGGAACGCTCACTGACATTTCCCCTATCTGAAAGTCTGATAAACGTCAGAAAAATGACTAAGTCCAAAAAATAATTTTTTTCAACTTTTTTCAATTTTACCCCCGTGGAATATATATTCTTCCCACACACATTTGGAACTCTCCTGTGGTACCCTCACACATATTATTCCCTCATTTAGTGGATATTTTCACAAAAAAGTGAAATTTTCAAAAATCCAGAAAATTGGCTGAAAACAACTAAATAACAAGGATTCATTGGGCGAATCACTCTGGAACTGAAATTGGAACGCTCACTGACATTTCCCCTATCTTAAAGTCTGATAAACGCCGGAGAAATGACTAAGTCCAAAAAAATTTTTTTTTCAATTTTACCCCTTGGGATATATATTCTTCCCACACACATTTGGAACTCTCCTGGGGTACTTATTCCCTCATTTAGTGGATATTTTCACAAAAAAGTTAAATTTTCAAAAATCCAGAAAATTGGCTGAAAACGACTAAATATCAAGGACTCATTGGGCGAATCGCTCTGGAACTGAAATCGGAACGCTCACTAACATTTCCCCTATCTGAAAGTCTGATAAACGCCAGAAAAATGACTAAGTCCAAAAAATAATTTTTTTCAACTTTTTTCAATTTTACCCCCGTGGGATATATATTCTTCCCACACACATTTGGAACTCTCCTGGGGTACCCTCACACATATTATTCCCTCATTTAGTGGATATTTTCACAAAAAAGTTAAATTTTCAAAAATCCAGAAAATTGGCTGAAAACAACTAAATAACAAGGACTCATTGGGCGAATCACTCTGGAACTGAAATCGGAACGCTCACTGACATTTCCCCTATCTGAAAGTCTGATAAACGCCGGAAAAATGACTAAGTCCAAAAAAAATTTTTTTTCAACTTTCTTCAATTTTACCCCCGTGGGATATATTTTCTTCCCACACACATATGGAACTCTCCTGGGGTACCCTCACACATATTATTCCCTCATTTAGTGGATATTTTCACAAAAAAGTTAAATTTTCAAAAATCCAGAAAATTGGCTGAAAACGACTAAATATCAAGGACTCATTGGGCGAATCGCTCTGTAACTGAAATCGGAACGCTCACTGACATTTCCCCTATCTGAAAGTCTGATAAACGCCAGAAAAATGACTAAGTCCAAAAAATAATTTTTTTCAACTTTTTTCAATTTTACCCCCGTGGGATATATATTCTTCCCACACACATTTGGAACTCTCCTGTGGTACCCTCACACATATTATTCCCTCATTTAGTGGATATTTTCACAAAAAAGTGAAATTTTCAAAAATCCAGAAAATTGGCTGAAAACAACTAAATAACAAGGACTCATTTGCGAATCACTCTGGAACTGAAATCGGAACGCTCACTGACATTTCCCCTATCTGAAAGTCTGATAAACGCCGGAGAAATGACTAAGTCCAAAAAAATTTTTTTTTCAATTTTACCCCCGTGGGATATATATTCTTCCCACACACATTTGGAACTCTCCTGGGGTACTTATTCCCTCATTTAGTGGATATTTTCACAAAAAAGTGAAATTTTCAAAAATCCAGAAAATTGGCTGAAAACGACTAAATATCAAGGACTCATTGGGCGAATCGCTCTGGAACTGAAATCGGAACGCTCACTGACATTTCCCCTATCTGAAAGTCTGATAAACGCCAGAAAAATGACTAAGTCCAAAAAATAATTTTTTTCAACTTTTTTCAATTTTACCCCCGTGGGATATATATTCTTCCCACACACATTTGGAACTCTCCTGGGGTACCCTCACACATATTATTCCCTCATTTAGTGGATATTTTCACAAAAAAGTTAAATTTTCAAAAATCCAGAAAATTGGCTGAAAACAACTAAATAACAAGGACTCATTGGGCGAATCACTCTGGAACTGAAATCGGAACGCTCACTGACATTTCCCCTATCTGAAAGTCTGATAAACGCCGGAAAAATGACTAAGTCCAAAAAAAAATTTTTTTCAACTTTCTTCAATTTTACCCCGTGGGATATATTTTCTTCCCACACACATATGGAACTCTCCTGGGGTACCCTCACACATATTATTCCCTCATTTAGTGGATATTTTCACAAAAAAGTTAAATTTTCAAAAATCCAGAAAATTGGCTGAAAACGACTAAATATCAAGGACTCATTGGGCGAATCGCTCTGGAACTGAAATCGGAACGCTCACTGACATTTCCCCTATCTGAAAGTCTGATAAACGCCAGAAAAATGACTAAGTCCAAAAAATAATTTTTTTCAACTTTTTTCAATTTTACCCCCGTGGGATATATATTCTTCCCACACACATTTGGAACTCTCCTGTGGTACCCTCACACATATTATTCCCTCATTTAGTGGATATTTTCACAAAAAAGTGAAATTTTCAAAAATCCAGAAAATTGGCTGAAAACAACTAAATAACAAGGACTCATTGGGCGAATCACTCTGGAACTGAAATCGGAACGCTCACTGACATTTCCCCTATGTGAAAGTCTGATAAACGCCGGAAAAATGACTAAGTCCAAAAAAAAATTTTTTTCAACTTTTTTCAATTTTACCCCCGTGGGATATATATTCTTCCCACACACATTTGGAACTCTCCTGGGGTACCCTCACACATATTATTCCCTCATTTAGTGGATATTTTCACAAAAAAGTGAAATTTTCAAAAATCCAGAAAATTGGCTGAAAACGACTAAATATCAAGGACTCATTGGGCGAATCGCTCTGGAACTGAAATCGGAACGCTCACTGACATTTCCCCTATCTGAAAGTCTGATAAACGCCAGAAAAATGACTAAGTCCAAAAAATAATTTTTTTCAACTTTTTTCAATTTTACCCCCGTGGGATATATATTCTTCCCACACACATTTGGAACTCTCCTGTGGTACCCTCACACATATTATTCCCTCATTTAGTGGATATTTTCACAAAAAAGTGAAATTTTCAAAAATCCAGAAAATTGGCTGAAAACAACTAAATAACAAGGACTCATTGGGCAAATCACTCTGGAACTGAAATCGGAACGCTCACTGACATTTCCCCTATGTGAAAGTCTGATAAACGCCGGAAAAATGACTAAGTCCAAAAAAAAATTTTTTTCAACTTTTTTCAATTTTACCCCCGTGGGATATATATTCTTCCCACACACATTTGGAACTCTCCTGGGGTACCCTCACACATATTATTCCCTCATTTAGTGGATATTTTCACAAAAAAGTGAAATTTTCAAAAATCCAGAAAATTGGCTGAAAACAACTAAATAACAAGGACTCATTGGGCGAATCACTCTGGAACTGAAATCGGAACGCTCACTGACATTTCCCCTATCTGAAAGTCTGATAAACGCCGGAGAAATGACTAAGTCCAAAAAAATTTTTTTTTCAATTTTACCCCCGTGGGATATATATTCTTCCCACACACATTTGGAACTCTCCTGGGGTACTTATTCCCTCATTTAGTGGATATTTTCACAAAAAAGTGAAATTTTCAAAAATCCAGAAAATTGGCTGAAAACGACTAAATATCAAGGACTCATTGGGCGAATCGCTCTGGAACTGAAATCGGAACGCTCACTGACATTTCCCCTATCTGAAAGTCTGATAAACGCCAGAAAAATGACTAAGTCCAAAAAATAATTTTTTTCAACTTTTTTCAATTTTACCCCCGTGGGATATATATTCTTCCCACACACATTTGGAACTCTCCTGGGGTACCCTCACACATATTATTCCCTCATTTAGTGGATATTTTCACAAAAAAGTTAAATTTTCAAAAATCCAGAAAATTGGCTGAAAACAACTAAATAACAAGGACTCATTGGGCGAATCACTCTGGAACTGAAATCGGAACGCTCACTGACATTTCCCCTATCTGAAAGTCTGATAAACGCCGGAAAAATGACTAAGTCCAAAAAAAATTTTTTTTCAACTTTCTTCAATTTTACCCCCGTGGGATATATTTTCTTCCCACACACATTTGGAACTCTCCTGGGGTACCCTCACACATATTATTCCCTCATTTAGTGGATATTTTCACAAAAAAGTGAAATTTTCAAAAATCCAGAAAATTGGCTGAAAACAACTAAATAACAAGGACTCATTGGGCGAATCGCTCTGGAACTGAAATCGGAACGCTCACTGACATTTCCCCTATCTGAAAGTCTGATAAACGCCGGAAAAATGACTAAGTCCAAAAAATAATTTTTTTCAACTTTTTTCAATTTTACCCCCGTGGGATATATATTCTTCCCACACACATTTGGAACTCTCCTGGGGTACCCTCACACATATTATTCCCTCATTTAGTGGATATTTTCACAAAAAAGTGAAATTTTCAAAAATCCAGAAAATTGGCTGAAAACAACTAAATAACAAGGACTCATTGGGCGAATCACTCTGGAACTGAAATCGGAACGCTCACTGACATTTCCCCTATGTGAAAGTCTGATAAACGCCGGAAAAATGACTAAGTCCAAAAAAAAATTTTTTTCAACTTTTTTCAATTTTACCCCCGTGGGATATATATTCTTCCCACACACATTTGGAACTCTCCTGGGGTACCCTCACACATATTATTCCCTCATTTAGTGGATATTTTCACAAAAAAGTTAAATTTTCAAAAATCCAGAAAATTGGCTGAAAACAACTAAATAACAAGGACTCATTGGGCGAATCACTCTGGAACTGAAATCGGAACGCTCACTGACATTTCCCCTATGTGAAAGTCTGATAAACGCCGGAAAAATGACTAAGTCCAAAAAATTTTTTTTTTCAACTTTCTTCAATTTTACCCCCGTGGGATATATTTTCTTCCCACACACATATGGAACTCTCCTGGGGTACCCTCACACATATTATTCCCTCATTTAGTGGATATTTTCACAAAAAAGTTAAATTTTCAAAAATCCAGAAAATTGGCTGAAAACGACTAAATATCAAGGACTCATTGGGCGAATCGCTCTGGAACTGAAATCGGAACGCTCACTGACATTTCCCCTATCTGAAAGTCTGATAAACGTCAGAAAAATGACTAAGTCCAAAAAATAATTTTTTTCAACTTTTTTCAATTTTACCCCCGTGGAATATATATTCTTCCCACACACATTTGGAACTCTCCTGTGGTACCCTCACACATATTATTCCCTCATTTAGTGGATATTTTCACAAAAAAGTGAAATTTTCAAAAATCCAGAAAATTGGCTGAAAACAACTAAATAACAAGGATTCATTGGGCGAATCACTCTGGAACTGAAATCGGAACGCTCACTGACATTTCCCCTATCTTAAAGTCTGATAAACGCCGGAGAAATGACTAAGTCCAAAAAAATTTTTTTTTCAATTTTACCCCCGTGGGATATATATTCTTCCCACACACATTTGGAACTCTCCTGGGGTACTTATTCCCTCATTTAGTGGATATTTTCACAAAAAAGTTAAATTTTCAAAAATCCAGAAAATTGGCTGAAAACGACTAAATATCAAGGACTCATTGGGCGAATCGCTCTGGAACTGAAATCGGAACGCTCACTAACATTTCCCCTATCTGAAAGTCTGATAAACGCCAGAAAAATGACTAAGTCCAAAAAATAATTTTTTTCAACTTTTTTCAATTTTACCCCCGTGGGATATATATTCTTCCCACACACATTTGGAACTCTCCTGGGGTACCCTCACACATATTATTCCCTCATTTAGTGGATATTTTCACAAAAAAGTTAAATTTTCAAAAATCCAGAAAATTGGCTGAAAACAACTAAATAACAAGGACTCATTGGGCGAATCACTCTGGAACTGAAATCGGAACGCTCACTGACATTTCCCCTATCTGAAAGTCTGATAAACGCCGGAAAAATGACTAAGTCCAAAAAAAATTTTTTTTCAACTTTCTTCAATTTTACCCCCGTGGGATATATTTTCTTCCCACACACATATGGAACTCTCCTGGGGTACCCTCACACATATTATTCCCTCATTTAGTGGATATTTTCACAAAAAAGTTAAATTTTCAAAAATCCAGAAAATTGGCTGAAAACGACTAAATATCAAGGACTCATTGGGCGAATCGCTCTGTAACTGAAATCGGAACGCTCACTGACATTTCCCCTATCTGAAAGTCTGATAAACGCCAGAAAAATGACTAAGTCCAAAAAATAATTTTTTTCAACTTTTTTCAATTTTACCCCCGTGGGATATATATTCTTCCCACACACATTTGGAACTCTCCTGTGGTACCCTCACACATATTATTCCCTCATTTAGTGGATATTTTCACAAAAAAGTGAAATTTTCAAAAATCCAGAAAATTGGCTGAAAACAACTAAATAACAAGGACTCATTTGCGAATCACTCTGGAACTGAAATCGGAACGCTCACTGACATTTCCCCTATCTGAAAGTCTGATAAACGCCGGAGAAATGACTAAGTCCAAAAAAATTTTTTTTTCAATTTTACCCCCGTGGGATATATATTCTTCCCACACACATTTGGAACTCTCCTGGGGTACTTATTCCCTCATTTAGTGGATATTTTCACAAAAAAGTGAAATTTTCAAAAATCCAGAAAATTGGCTGAAAACGACTAAATATCAAGGACTCATTGGGCGAATCGCTCTGGAACTGAAATCGGAACGCTCACTGACATTTCCCCTATCTGAAAGTCTGATAAACGCCAGAAAAATGACTAAGTCCAAAAAATAATTTTTTTCAACTTTTTTCAATTTTACCCCCGTGGGATATATATTCTTCCCACACACATTTGGAACTCTCCTGGGGTACCCTCACACATATTATTCCCTCATTTAGTGGATATTTTCACAAAAAAGTTAAATTTTCAAAAATCCAGAAAATTGGCTGAAAACAACTAAATAACAAGGACTCATTGGGCGAATCACTCTGGAACTGAAATCGGAACGCTCACTGACATTTCCCCTATCTGAAAGTCTGATAAACGCCGGAAAAATGACTAAGTCCAAAAAAAATTTTTTTTCAACTTTCTTCAATTTTACCCCGTGGGATATATTTTCTTCCCACACACATATGGAACTCTCCTGGGGTACCCTCACACATATTATTCCCTCATTTAGTGGATATTTTCACAAAAAAGTTAAATTTTCAAAAATCCAGAAAATTGGCTGAAAACGACTAAATATCAAGGACTCATTGGGCGAATCGCTCTGGAACTGAAATCGGAACGCTCACTGACATTTCCCTTATCTGAAAGTCTGATAAACGCCAGAAAAATGACTAAGTCCAAAAAATAATTTTTTTCAACTTTTTTCAATTTTACCCCCGTGGGATATATATTCTTCCCACACACATTTGGAACTCTCCTGTGGTACCCTCACACATATTATTCCCTCATTTAGTGGATATTTTCACAAAAAAGTTAAATTTTCAAAAATCCAGAAAATTGGCTGAAAACAACTAAATAACAAGGACTCATTGGGCGAATCACTCTGGAACTGAAATCGGAACGCTCACTGACATTTCCCCTATCTGAAAGTCTGATAAACGCCGGAAAAATGACTAAGTCCAAAAAAATTTTTTTTTCAACTTTCTTCAATTTTACCCCCGTGGGATATATTTTCTTCCCACACACATATGGAACTCTCCTGGGGTACCCTCACACATATTATTCCCTCATTTAGTGGATATTTTCACAAAAAAGTTAAATTTTCAAAAATCCAGAAAATTGGCTGAAAACGACTAAATATCAAGGACTCATTGGGCGAATCGCTCTGGAACTGAAATCGGAACGCTCACTGACATTTCCCTTATCTGAAAGTCTGATAAACGCCAGAAAAATGACTAAGTCCAAAAAATAATTTTTTTCAACTTTTTTCAATTTTACCCCCGTGGGATATATATTCTTCCCACACACATTTGGAACTCTCCTGTGGTACCCTCACACATATTATTCCCTCATTTAGTGGATATTTTCACAAAAAAGTTAAATTTTCAAAAATCCAGAAAATTGGCTGAAAACAACTAAATAACAAGGACTCATTGGGCGAATCACTCTGGAACTGAAATCGGAACGCTCACTGACATTTCCCCTATCTGAAAGTCTGATAAACGCCGGAAAAATGACTAAGTCCAAAAAAAATTTTTTTTCAACTTTCTTCAATTTTACCCCCGTGGGATATATTTTCTTCCCACACACATATGGAACTCTCCTGGGGTACCCTCACACATATTATTCCCTCATTTAGTGGATATTTTCACAAAAAAGTTAAATTTTCAAAAATCCAGAAAATTGGCTGAAAACGACTAAATATCAAGGACTCATTGGGCGAATCGCTCTGTAACTGAAATCGGAACGCTCACTGACATTTCCCCTATCTGAAAGTCTGATAAACGCCAGAAAAATGACTAAGTCCAAAAAATAATTTTTTTCAACTTTTTTCAATTTTACCCCCGTGGGATATATATTCTTCCCACACACATTTGGAACTCTCCTGTGGTACCCTCACACATATTATTCCCTCATTTAGTGGATATTTTCACAAAAAAGTGAAATTTTCAAAAATCCAGAAAATTGGCTGAAAACAACTAAATAACAAGGACTCATTTGCGAATCACTCTGGAACTGAAATCGGAACGCTCACTGACATTTCCCCTATCTGAAAGTCTGATAAACGCCGGAGAAATGACTAAGTCCAAAAAAATTTTTTTTTCAATTTTACCCCCGTGGGATATATATTCTTCCCACACACATTTGGAACTCTCCTGGGGTACTTATTCCCTCATTTAGTGGATATTTTCACAAAAAAGTTAAATTTTCAAAAATCCAGAAAATTGGCTGAAAACGACTAAATATCAAGGACTCATTGGGCGAATCGCTCTGGAACTGAAATCGGAACGCTCACTGACATTTCCCCTATCTGAAAGTCTGATAAACGCCAGAAAAATGACTAAGTCCAAAAAATAATTTTTTTCAACTTTTTTCAATTTTACCCCCGTGGGATATATATTCTTCCCACACACATTTGGAACTCTCCTGGGGTACCCTCACACATATTATTCCCTCATTTAGTGGATATTTTCACAAAAAAGTTAAATTTTCAAAAATCCAGAAAATTGGCTGAAAACAACTAAATAACAAGGACTCATTGGGCGAATCACTCTGGAACTGAAATCGGAACGCTCACTGACATTTCCCCTATCTGAAAGTCTGATAAACGCCGGAAAAATGACTAAGTCCAAAAAAAATTTTTTTTCAACTTTCTTCAATTTTACCCCGTGGGATATATTTTCTTCCCACACACATATGGAACTCTCCTGGGGTACCCTCACACATATTATTCCCTCATTTAGTGGATATTTTCACAAAAAAGTTAAATTTTCAAAAATCCAGAAAATTGGCTGAAAACGACTAAATATCAAGGACTCATTGGGCGAATCGCTCTGGAACTGAAATCGGAACGCTCACTGACATTTCCCCTATCTGAAAGTCTGATAAACGCCAGAAAAATGACTAAGTCCAAAAAATAATTTTTTTCAACTTTTTTCAATTTTACCCCCGTGGGATATATATTCTTCCCACACACATTTGGAACTCTCCTGTGGTACCCTCACACATATTATTCCCTCATTTAGTGGATATTTTCACAAAAAAGTGAAATTTTCAAAAATCCAGAAAATTGGCTGAAAACAACTAAATAACAAGGACTCATTGGGCGAATCACTCTGGAACTGAAATCGGAACGCTCACTGACATTTCCCCTATGTGAAAGTCTGATAAACGCCGGAAAAATGACTAAGTCCAAAAAAAAATTTTTTTCAACTTTTTTCAATTTTACCCCCGTGGGATATATATTCTTCCCACACACATTTGGAACTCTCCTGGGGTACCCTCACACATATTATTCCCTCATTTAGTGGATATTTTCACAAAAAAGTGAAATTTTCAAAAATCCAGAAAATTGGCTGAAAACGACTAAATATCAAGGACTCATTGGGCGAATCGCTCTGGAACTGAAATCGGAACGCTCACTGACATTTCCCCTATCTGAAAGTCTGATAAACGCCAGAAAAATGACTAAGTCCAAAAAATAATTTTTTTCAACTTTTTTCAATTTTACCCCCGTGGGATATATATTCTTCCCACACACATTTGGAACTCTCCTGTGGTACCCTCACACATATTATTCCCTCATTTAGTGGATATTTTCACAAAAAAGTGAAATTTTCAAAAATCCAGAAAATTGGCTGAAAACAACTAAATAACAAGGACTCATTGGGCGAATCACTCTGGAACTGAAATCGGAACGCTCACTGACATTTCCCCTATCTGAAAGTCTGATAAACGCCGGAGAAATGACTAAGTCCAAAAAAATTTTTTTTTCAATTTTACCCCCGTGGGATATATATTCTTCCCACACACATTTGGAACTCTCCTGGGGTACTTATTCCCTCATTTAGTGGATATTTTCACAAAAAAGTGAAATTTTCAAAAATCCAGAAAATTGGCTGAAAACGACTAAATATCAAGGACTCATTGGGCGAATCGCTCTGGAACTGAAATCGGAACGCTCACTGACATTTCCCCTATCTGAAAGTCTGATAAACGCCAGAAAAATGACTAAGTCCAAAAAATAATTTTTTTCAACTTTTTTCAATTTTACCCCCGTGGGATATATATTCTTCCCACACACATTTGGAACTCTCCTGGGGTACCCTCACACATATTATTCCCTCATTTAGTGGATATTTTCACAAAAAAGTTAAATTTTCAAAAATCCAGAAAATTGGCTGAAAACAACTAAATAACAAGGACTCAATGGGCGAATCACTCTGGAACTGAAATCGGAACGCTCACTGACATTTCCCCTATCTGAAAGTCTGATAAACGCCGGAAAAATGACTAAGTCCAAAAAAAATTTTTTTTCAACTTTCTTCAATTTTACCCCCGTGGGATATATTTTCTTCCCACACACATTTGGAACTCTCCTGGGGTACCCTCACACATATTATTCCCTCATTTAGTGGATATTTTCACAAAAAAGTTAAATTTTCAAAAATCCAGAAAATTGGCTGAAAACGACTAAATATCAAGGACTCATTGGGCGAATCGCTCTGGAACTGAAATTGGAACGCTGACTGATATTTCCCCTATCTGAAAGTCTGATAAACGCCAGAAAAATGACTAAGTCCAAAAAATAATCTTTTTCAACTTTTTTCAATTTTACCCCCGTGGGATATATATTCTACCCACAAACATTTGGAACTCTCCTGGGGTACCCTCACACATATTATTCCCTCATTTAGTGGACATTTTCACAAAAAAGTGAAATTTTCAAAAATCCAGAAAATTGGCTGAAAACGACTAAATATCAAGGACTCATTGGGCGAATCGCTCTGGAACTGAAATCGGAATGCTCACTGACATTTCCCCTATCTGAAAGTCTGATAAACGCCAGAAAAATGACTAAGTCCAAAAAATAATTTTTTTCAACTTTTTTCAATTTTACCCCCGTGGGATATATATTCTACCCACACACATTTGGAACTCTCCTGGGGTGCCCTCACACATATTATTCCCTCATTTAGTGGATATTTTCACAAAAAAGTTAAATTTTCAAAAATCCAGAAAATTGGCTGAAAACAACTAAATAACAAGGACTCATTGGGCGAATCACTCTGGAACTGAAATCGGAACGCTCACTGATATTTCCCCTATCTGAAAGTCTGATAAACGCCAGAAAAATGACTAAGTCCAAAAAATAATCTTTTTCAACTTTTTTCAATTTTACCCCCGTGGGATATATATTCTTCCCACACACATTTGGAACTCTCCTGGGGTACCCTCACACATATTATTCCCTCATTTAGTGGATATTTTCACAAAAAAGTTAAATTTTCAAAAATCCAGAAAATTGGCTGAAAACAACTAAATAACAAGGACTCATTGGGCGAATCACTCTGGAACTGAAATCGGAACGCTCACTGACATTTCCCCTATCTGAAAGTCTGATAAACGCCGGAAAAATGACTAAGTCCAAAAAAAATTTTTTTTCAACTTTCTTCAATTTTACCCCCGTGGGATATATTTTCTTCCCACACACATATGGAACTCTCCTGGGGTACCCTCACACATATTATTCCCTCATTTAGTGGATATTTTCACAAAAAAGTTAAATTTTCAAAAATCCAGAAAATTGGCTGAAAACGACTAAATATCAAGTACTCATTGGGCGAATCGCTCTGGAACTGAAATCGGAACGCTCACTGACATTTCCCCTATCTGAAAGTCTGATAAACGCCAGAAAAATGACTAAGTCCAAAAAATAATTTTTTTCAACTTTTTTCAATTTTACCCCCGTGGGATATATATTCTTCCCACACACATTTGGAACTCTCCTGTGGTACCCTCACACATATTATTCCCTCATTTAGTGGATATTTTCACAAAAAAGTGAAATTTTCAAAAATCCAGAAAATTGGCTGAAAACAACTAAATAACAAGGACTCATTGGGCGAATCACTCTGGAACTGAAATCGGAACGCTCACTGACATTTCCCCTATGTGAAAGTCTGATAAACGCCGGAAAAATGACTAAGTCCAAAAAAAAATTTTTTTCAACTTTTTTCAATTTTACCCCCGTGGGATATATATTCTTCCCACACACATTTGGAACTCTCCTGGGGTACCCTCACACATATTATTCCCTCATTTAGTGGATATTTTCACAAAAAAGTGAAATTTTCAAAAATCCAGAAAATTGGCTGAAAACGACTAAATATCAAGGACTCATTGGGCGAATCGCTCTGGAACTGAAATCGGAACGCTCACTGACATTTCCCCTATCTGAAAGTCTGATAAACGCCAGAAAAATGACTAAGTCCAAAAAATAATTTTTTTCAACTTTTTTCAATTTTACCCCCGTGGGATATATATTCTTCCCACACACATTTGGAACTCTCCTGTGGTACCCTCACACATATTATTCCCTCATTTAGTGGATATTTTCACAAAAAAGTGAAATTTTCAAAAATCCAGAAAATTGGCTGAAAACAACTAAATAACAAGGACTCATTGGGCGAATCACTCTGGAACTGAAATCGGAACGCTCACTGACATTTCCCCTATCTGAAAGTCTGATAAACGCCGGAGAAATGACTAAGTCCAAAAAAATTTTTTTTTCAATTTTACCCCCGTGGGATATATATTCTTCCCACACACATTTGGAACTCTCCTGGGGTACTTATTCCCTCATTTAGTGGATATTTTCACAAAAAAGTGAAATTTTCAAAAATCCAGAAAATTGGCTGAAAACGACTAAATATCAAGGACTCATTGGGCGAATCGCTCTGGAACTGAAATCGGAACGCTCACTGACATTTCCCCTATCTGAAAGTCTGATAAACGCCAGAAAAATGACTAAGTCCAAAAAATAATTTTTTTCAACTTTTTTCAATTTTACCCCCGTGGGATATATATTCTTCCCACACACATTTGGAACTCTCCTGGGGTACCCTCACACATATTATTCCCTCATTTAGTGGATATTTTCACAAAAAAGTTAAATTTTCAAAAATCCAGAAAATTGGCTGAAAACAACTAAATAACAAGGACTCAATGGGCGAATCACTCTGGAACTGAAATCGGAACGCTCACTGACATTTCCCCTATCTGAAAGTCTGATAAACGCCGGAAAAATGACTAAGTCCAAAAAAAATTTTTTTTCAACTTTCTTCAATTTTACCCCCGTGGGATATATTTTCTTCCCACACACATTTGGAACTCTCCTGGGGTACCCTCACACATATTATTCCCTCATTTAGTGGATATTTTCACAAAAAAGTTAAATTTTCAAAAATCCAGAAAATTGGCTGAAAACGACTAAATATCAAGGACTCATTGGGCGAATCGCTCTGGAACTGAAATTGGAACGCTGACTGATATTTCCCCTATCTGAAAGTCTGATAAACGCCAGAAAAATGACTAAGTCCAAAAAATAATCTTTTTCAACTTTTTTCAATTTTACCCCCGTGGGATATATATTCTACCCACAAACATTTGGAACTCTCCTGGGGTACCCTCACACATATTATTCCCTCATTTAGTGGACATTTTCACAAAAAAGTGAAATTTTCAAAAATCCAGAAAATTGGCTGAAAACGACTAAATATCAAGGACTCATTGGGCGAATCGCTCTGGAACTGAAATCGGAATGCTCACTGACATTTCCCCTATCTGAAAGTCTGATAAACGCCAGAAAAATGACTAAGTCCAAAAAATAATTTTTTTCAACTTTTTTCAATTTTACCCCCGTGGGATATATATTCTACCCACACACATTTGGAACTCTCCTGGGGTGCCCTCACACATATTATTCCCTCATTTAGTGGATATTTTCACAAAAAAGTTAAATTTTCAAAAATCCAGAAAATTGGCTGAAAACAACTAAATAACAAGGACTCATTGGGCGAATCACTCTGGAACTGAAATCGGAACGCTCACTGATATTTCCCCTATCTGAAAGTCTGATAAACGCCAGAAAAATGACTAAGTCCAAAAAATAATCTTTTTCAACTTTTTTCAATTTTACCCCCGTGGGATATATATTCTTCCCACACACATTTGGAACTCTCCTGGGGTACCCTCACACATATTATTCCCTCATTTAGTGGATATTTTCACAAAAAAGTTAAATTTTCAAAAATCCAGAAAATTGGCTGAAAACAACTAAATAACAAGGACTCATTGGGCGAATCACTCTGGAACTGAAATCGGAACGCTCACTGACATTTCCCCTATCTGAAAGTCTGATAAACGCCGGAAAAATGACTAAGTCCAAAAAAAATTTTTTTTCAACTTTCTTCAATTTTACCCCCGTGGGATATATTTTCTTCCCACACACATATGGAACTCTCCTGGGGTACCCTCACACATATTATTCCCTCATTTAGTGGATATTTTCACAAAAAAGTTAAATTTTCAAAAATCCAGAAAATTGGCTGAAAACGACTAAATATCAAGTACTCATTGGGCGAATCGCTCTGGAACTGAAATCGGAACGCTCACTGACATTTCCCCTATCTGAAAGTCTGATAAACGCCAGAAAAATGACTAAGTCCAAAAAATAATTTTTTTCAACTTTTTTCAATTTTACCCCCGTGGGATATATATTCTTCCCACACACATTTGGAACTCTCCTGGGGTACCCTCACACATATTATTCCCTCATTTAGTGGATATTTTCACAAAAAAGTTAAATTTTCAAAAATCCAGAAAATTGGCTGAAAACAACTAAATAACAAGGACTCATTGGGCGAATCACTCTGGAACTGAAATCGGAACGCTCACTGACATTTCCCCTATCTGAAAGTCTGATAAACGCCGGAAAAATGACTAAGTCCAAAAAAAATTTTTTTTCAACTTTCTTCAATTTTACCCCCGTGGGATATATTTTCTTCCCACACACATTTGGAACTCTCCTGGGGTACCCTCACACATATTATTCCCTCATTTAGTGGATATTTTCACAAAAAAGTTAAATTTTCAAAAATCCAGAAAATTGGCTGAAAACGACTAAATATCAAGGACGCATTGGGCGAATCGCTCTGGAACTGAAATTGGAACGCTGACTGATATTTCCCCTATCTGAAAGTCTTATAAACGCCAGAAAAATGACTAAGTCCAAAAAATAATCTTTTTCAACTTTTTTCAATTTTACCCCCGTGGGATATATATTCTACCCACAAACATTTGGAACTCTCCTGGGGTACCCTCACACATATTATTCCCTCATTTAGTGGACATTTTCACAAAAAAGTGAAATTTTCAAAAATCCAGAAAATTGGCTGAAAACGACTAAATATCAAGGACTCATTGGGCGAATCGCTCTGGAACTGAAATCGGAATGCTCACTGACATTTCCCCTATCTGAAAGTCTGATAAACGCCAGAAAAATGACCAAGTCCAAAAAATATTTTTTTTCAACTTTTTTCAATTTTACCCCCGTGGGATATATATTCTACCCACACACATTTGGAACTCTCCTGGGGTGCCCTCACACATATTATTCCCTCATTTAGTGGATATTTTCACAAAAAAGTTAAATTTTCAAAAATCCAGAAAATTGGCTGAAAACAACTAAATAACAAGGACTCATTGGGCAAATCACTCTGGAACTGAAATCGGAACGCTCACTGACATTTCCCCTATCTGAAAGTCTGATAAACGCCGGAAAAATGACTAAGTCCAAAAAAAATTTTTTTTCAACTTTCTTCAATTTTACCCCCGTGGGATATATTTTCTTCCCACACACATATGGAACTCTCCTGGGTACCCTCACACATATTATTCCCTCATTTAGTGGATATTTTCACAAAAAAGTGAAATTTTCAAAAATCCAGAAAATTGGCTGAAAACGACTAAATATCAAGGACTCATTGGGCGAATCGCTCTGGAACTGAAATCGGAACGCTCACTGACATTTCCCCTATCTGAAAGTCTGATAAACGCCAGAAAAATGACTAAGTCCAAAAAATAATTTTTTTCAACTTTTTTCAATTTTACCCCCGTGGGATATATATTCTTCCCACACACATTTGGAACTCTCCTGTGGTACCCTCACACATATTATTCCCTCATTTAGTGGATATTTTCACAAAAAAGTGAAATTTTCAAAAATCCAGAAAATTGGCTGAAAACAACTAAATAACAAGGACTCATTGGGCGAATCACTCTGGAACTGAAATCGGAACGCTCACTGACATTTCCCCTATCTGAAAGTCTGATAAACGCCGGAGAAATGACTAAGTCCAAAAAAATTTTTTTTTCAATTTTACCCCCGTGGGATATATATTCTTCCCACACACATTTGGAACTCTCCTGGGGTACTTATTCCCTCATTTAGTGGATATTTTCACAAAAAAGTGAAATTTTCAAAAATCCAGAAAATTGGCTGAAAACGACTAAATATCAAGGACTCATTGGGCGAATCGCTCTGGAACTGAAATCGGAACGCTCACTGACATTTCCCCTATCTGAAAGTCTGATAAACGCCAGAAAAATGACTAAGTCCAAAAAATAATTTTTTTCAACTTTTTTCAATTTTACCCCCGTGGGATATATATTCTTCCCACACACATTTGGAACTCTCCTGGGGTACCCTCACACATATTATTCCCTCATTTAGTGGATATTTTCACAAAAAAGTTAAATTTTCAAAAATCCAGAAAATTGGCTGAAAACAACTAAATAACAAGGACTCAATGGGCGAATCACTCTGGAACTGAAATCGGAACGCTCACTGACATTTCCCCTATCTGAAAGTCTGATAAACGCCGGAAAAATGACTAAGTCCAAAAAAAATTTTTTTTCAACTTTCTTCAATTTTACCCCCGTGGGATATATTTTCTTCCCACACACATTTGGAACTCTCCTGGGGTACCCTCACACATATTATTCCCTCATTTAGTGGATATTTTCACAAAAAAGTTAAATTTTCAAAAATCCAGAAAATTGGCTGAAAACGACTAAATATCAAGGACTCATTGGGCGAATCGCTCTGGAACTGAAATTGGAACGCTGACTGATATTTCCCCTATCTGAAAGTCTGATAAACGCCAGAAAAATGACTAAGTCCAAAAAATAATCTTTTTCAACTTTTTTCAATTTTACCCCCGTGGGATATATATTCTACCCACAAACATTTGGAACTCTCCTGGGGTACCCTCACACATATTATTCCCTCATTTAGTGGACATTTTCACAAAAAAGTGAAATTTTCAAAAATCCAGAAAATTGGCTGAAAACGACTAAATATCAAGGACTCATTGGGCGAATCGCTCTGGAACTGAAATCGGAATGCTCACTGACATTTCCCCTATCTGAAAGTCTGATAAACGCCAGAAAAATGACTAAGTCCAAAAAATAATTTTTTTCAACTTTTTTCAATTTTACCCCCGTGGGATATATATTCTACCCACACACATTTGGAACTCTCCTGGGGTGCCCTCACACATATTATTCCCTCATTTAGTGGATATTTTCACAAAAAAGTTAAATTTTCAAAAATCCAGAAAATTGGCTGAAAACAACTAAATAACAAGGACTCATTGGGCGAATCACTCTGGAACTGAAATCGGAACGCTCACTGATATTTCCCCTATCTGAAAGTCTGATAAACGCCAGAAAAATGACTAAGTCCAAAAAATAATCTTTTTCAACTTTTTTCAATTTTACCCCCGTGGGATATATATTCTTCCCACACACATTTGGAACTCTCCTGGGGTACCCTCACACATATTATTCCCTCATTTAGTGGATATTTTCACAAAAAAGTTAAATTTTCAAAAATCCAGAAAATTGGCTGAAAACAACTAAATAACAAGGACTCATTGGGCGAATCACTCTGGAACTGAAATCGGAACGCTCACTGACATTTCCCCTATCTGAAAGTCTGATAAACGCCGGAAAAATGACTAAGTCCAAAAAAAATTTTTTTTCAACTTTCTTCAATTTTACCCCCGTGGGATATATTTTCTTCCCACACACATATGGAACTCTCCTGGAGTACCCTCACACATATTATTCCCTCATTTAGTGGATATTTTCACAAAAAAGTTAAATTTTCAAAAATCCAGAAAATTGGCTGAAAACGACTAAATATCAAGTACTCATTGGGCGAATCGCTCTGGAACTGAAATCGGAACGCTCACTGACATTTCCCCTATCTGAAAGTCTGATAAACGCCAGAAAAATGACTAAGTCCAAAAAATAATTTTTTTCAACTTTTTTCAATTTTACCCCCGTGGGATATATATTCTTCCCACACACATTTGGAACTCTCCTGGGGTACCCTCACACATATTATTCCCTCATTTAGTGGATATTTTCACAAAAAAGTTAAATTTTCAAAAATCCAGAAAATTGGCTGAAAACAACTAAATAACAAGGACTCATTGGGCGAATCACTCTGGAACTGAAATCGGAACGCTCACTGACATTTCCCCTATCTGAAAGTCTGATAAACGCCGGAAAAATGACTAAGTCCAAAAAAAATTTTTTTTCAACTTTCTTCAATTTTACCCCCGTGGGATATATTTTCTTCCCACACACATTTGGAACTCTCCTGGGGTACCCTCACACATATTATTCCCTCATTTAGTGGATATTTTCACAAAAAAGTTAAATTTTCAAAAATCCAGAAAATTGGCTGAAAACGACTAAATATCAAGGACGCATTGGGCGAATCGCTCTGGAACTGAAATTGGAACGCTGACTGATATTTCCCCTATCTGAAAGTCTGATAAACGCCAGAAAAATGACTAAGTCCAAAAAATAATCTTTTTCAACTTTTTTCAATTTTACCCCCGTGGGATATATATTCTACCCACAAACATTTGGAACTCTCCTGGGGTACCCTCACACATATTATTCCCTCATTTAGTGGACATTTTCACAAAAAAGTGAAATTTTCAAAAATCCAGAAAATTGGCTGAAAACGACTAAATATCAAGGACTCATTGGGCGAATCGCTCTGGAACTGAAATCGGAATGCTCACTGACATTTCCCCTATCTGAAAGTCTGATAAACGCCAGAAAAATGACCAAGTCCAAAAAATATTTTTTTTCAACTTTTTTCAATTTTACCCCCGTGGGATATATATTCTACCCACACACATTTGGAACTCTCCTGGGGTGCCCTCACACATATTATTCCCTCATTTAGTGGATATTTTCACAAAAAAGTTAAATTTTCAAAAATCCAGAAAATTGGCTGAAAACAACTAAATAACAAGGACTCATTGGGCAAATCACTCTGGAACTGAAATCGGAACGCTCACTGACATTTCCCCTATCTGAAAGTCTGATAAACGCCGGAAAAATGACTAAGTCCAAAAAAAATTTTTTTTCAACTTTCTTCAATTTTACCCCCGTGGGATATATTTTCTTCCCACACACATATGGAACTCTCCTGGGGTACCCTCACACATATTATTCCCTCATTTAGTGGATATTTTCACAAAAAAGTTAAATTTTCAAAAATCCAGAAAATTGGCTGAAAACGACTAAATATCAAGGACTCATTGGGCGAATCGCTCTGGAACTGAAATCGGAACGCTCACTGACATTTCCCCTATCTGAAAGTCTGATAAACGCCAGAAAAATGACTAAGTCCAAAAAATAATTTTTTTCAACTTTTTTCAATTTTACCCCCGTGGGATATATATTCTTCCCACACACATTTGGAACTCTCCTGTGGTACCCTCACACATATTATTCCCTCATTTAGTGGATATTTTCACAAAAAAGTGAAATTTTCAAAAATCCAGAAAATTGGCTGAAAACAACTAAATAACAAGGACTCATTGAGCGAATCACTCTGGAACTGAAATCGGAACGCTCACTGACATTTCCCCTATCTGAAAGTCTGATAAACGCCGGAAAAATGACTAAGTCCAAAAAAAATTTTTTTTCAACTTTCTTCAATTTTACCCCCGTGGGATATATTTTCTTCCCACACACATATGGAACTCTCCTGGGGTACCCTCACACATATTATTCCCTCATTTAGTGGATATTTTCACAAGAAAGTTAAATTTTCAAAAATCCAGAAAATTGGCTGAAAACGACTAAATATCAAGGACTCATTGGGCGAATCGCTCTGAAACTGAAATCGGAACGCTCACTGACATTTCCCCTATCTGAAAGTCTGATAAACGCCAGAAAAATGACTAAGTCCAAAAAATAATTTTTTTCAACTTTTTTCAATTTTACCCCCGTGGGATATATATTCTTCCCACACACATTTGGAACTCTCCTGGGGTACCCTCACACATATTATTCCCTCATTTAGTGGATATTTTCACAAAAAAGTTAAATTTTCAAAAATCCAGAAAATTGGCTGAAAACAACTAAATAACAAGGACTCATTGGGCGAATCACTCTGGAACTGAAATCGGAACGCTCACTGACATTTCCCCTATCTGAAAGTCTGATAAACGCCGGAAAAATGACTAAGTCCAAAAAAAATTTTTTTTCAACTTTCTTCAATTTTACCCCCGTGGGATATATTTTCTTCCCACACACATTTGGAACTCTCCTGGGGTACCCTCACACATATTATTCCCTCATTTAGTGGATATTTTCACAAAAAAGTTAAATTTTCAAAAATCCAGAAAATTGGCTGAAAACGACTAAATATCAAGGACTCATTGGGCGAATCGCTCTGGAACTGAAATTGGAACGCTGACTGACATTTCCCCTATCTGAAAGTCTGATAAACGCCAGAAAAATGACTAAGTCCAAAAAATAATCTTTTTCAACTTTTTTCAATTTTACCCCCGTGGGATATATATTCTACCCACAAACATTTGGAACTCTCCTGGGGTACCCTCACACATATTATTCCCTCATTTAGTGGACATTTTCACAAAAAAGTGAAATTTTCAAAAATCCAGAAAATTGGCTGAAAACGACTAAATATCAAGGACTCATTGGGCGAATCGCTCTGGAACTGAAATCGGAATGCTCACTGACATTTCCCCTATCTGAAAGTCTGATAAACGCCAGAAAAATGACTAAGTCCAAAAAATAATTTTTTTCAACTTTTTTCAATTTTACCCCCGTGGGATATATATTCTACCCACACACATTTGGAACTCTCCTGGGGTGCCCTCACACATATTATTCCCTCATTTAGTGGATATTTTCACAAAAAAGTTAAATTTTCAAAAATCCAGAAAATTGGCTGAAAACAACTAAATAACAAGGACTCATTGGGCGAATCACTCTGGAACTGAAATCGGAACGCTCACTGATATTTCCCCTATCTGAAAGTCTGATAAACGCCAGAAAAATGACTAAGTCCAAAAAATAATCTTTTTCAACTTTTTTCAATTTTACCCCCGTGGGATATATATTCTTCCCACACACATTTGGAACTCTCCTGGGGTACCCTCACACATATTATTCCCTCATTTAGTGGATATTTTCACAAAAAAGTTAAATTTTCAAAAATCCAGAAAATTGGCTGAAAACAACTAAATAACAAGGACTCATTGGGCGAATCACTCTGGAACTGAAATCGGAACGCTCACTGACATTTCCCCTATCTGAAAGTCTGATAAACGCCGGAAAAATGACTAAGTCCAAAAAAAATTTTTTTTCAACTTTCTTCAATTTTACCCCCGTGGGATATATTTTCTTCCCACACACATATGGAACTCTCCTGGGGTACCCTCACACATATTATTCCCTCATTTAGTGGATATTTTCACAAAAAAGTTAAATTTTCAAAAATCCAGAAAATTGGCTGAAAACGACTAAATATCAAGGACTCATTGGGCGAATCGCTCTGGAACTGAAATCGGAACGCTCACTGACATTTCCCCTATCTGAAAGTCTGATAAACGCCAGAAAAATGACTAAGTCCAGAAAATAATTTTTTTCAACTTTTTTCAATTTTACCCCCGTGGGATATATATTCTTCCCACACACATTTGGAACTCTCCTGTGGTACCCTCACACATATTATTCCCTCATTTAGTGGATATTTTCACAAAAAAGTGAAATTTTCAAAAATCCAGAAAATTGGCTGAAAACAACTAAATAACAAGGACTCATTGGGCGAATCACTCTGGAACTGAAATCGGAACGCTCACTGACATTTCCCCTATCTGAAAGTCTGATAAACGCCGGAAAAATGACTAAGTCCAAAAAAAATTTTTTTTCAACTTTCTTCAATTTTACCCCCGTGGGATATATTTTCTTCCCACACACATATGGAACTCTCCTGGGGTACCCTCACACATATTATTCCCTCATTTAGTGGATATTTTCACAAGAAAGTTAAATTTTCAAAAATCCAGAAAATTGGCTGAAAACGACTAAATATCAAGGACTCATTGGGCGAATCGCTCTGGAACTGAAATCGGAACGCTCACTGACATTTCCCCTATCTGAAAGTCTGATAAACGCCAGAAAAATGACTAAGTCCAAAAAATAATTTTTTTCAACTTTTTTCAATTTTACCCCCGTGGGATATATATTCTTCCCACACACATTTGGAACTCTCCTGGGGTACCCTCACACATATTATTCCCTCATTTAGTGGATATTTTCACAAAAAAGTTAAATTTTCAAAAATCCAGAAAATTGGCTGAAAACAACTAAATAACAAGGACTCATTGGGCGAATCACTCTGGAACTGAAATCGGAACGCTCACTGACATTTCCCCTATCTGAAAGTCTGATAAACGCCGGAAAAATGACTAAGTCCAAAAAAAATTTTTTTTCAACTTTCTTCAATTTTACCCCCGTGGGATATATTTTCTTCCCACACACATTTGGAACTCTCCTGGGGTACCCTCACACATATTATTCCCTCATTTAGTGGATATTTTCACAAAAAAGTTAAATTTTCAAAAATCCAGAAAATTGGCTGAAAACGACTAAATATCAAGGACTCATTGGGCGAATCGCTCTGGAACTGAAATTGGAACGCTGACTGATATTTCCCCTATCTGAAAGTCTGATAAACGCCAGAAAAATGACTAAGTCCAAAAAATAATCTTTTTCAACTTTTTTCAATTTTACCCCCGTGGGATATATATTCTACCCACAAACATTTGGAACTCTCCTGGGGTACCCTCACACATATTATTCCCTCATTTAGTGGACATTTTCACAAAAAAGTGAAATTTTCAAAAATCCAGAAAATTGGCTGAAAACGACTAAATATCAAGGACTCATTGGGCGAATCGCTCTGGAACTGAAATCGGAATGCTCACTGACATTTCCCCTATCTGAAAGTCTGATAAACGCCAGAAAAATGACTAAGTCCAAAAAATAATTTTTTTCAACTTTTTTCAATTTTACCCCCGTGGGATATATATTCTACCCACACACATTTGGAACTCTCCTGGGGTGCCCTCACACATATTATTCCCTCATTTAGTGGATATTTTCACAAAAAAGTTAAATTTTCAAAAATCCAGAAAATTGGCTGAAAACAACTAAATAACAAGGACTCATTGGGCGAATCACTCTGGAACTGAAATCGGAACGCTCACTGATATTTCCCCTATCTGAAAGTCTGATAAACGCCAGAAAAATGACTAAGTCCAAAAAATAATCTTTTTCAACTTTTTTCAATTTTACCCCCGTGGGATATATATTCTTCCCACACACATTTGGAACTCTCCTGGGGTACCCTCACACATATTATTCCCTCATTTAGTGGATATTTTCACAAAAAAGTTAAATTTTCAAAAATCCAGAAAATTGGCTGAAAACAACTAAATAACAAGGACTCATTGGGCGAATCACTCTGGAACTGAAATCGGAACGCTCACTGACATTTCCCCTATCTGAAAGTCTGATAAACGCCGGAAAAATGACTAAGTCCAAAAAAAATTTTTTTTCAACTTTCTTCAATTTTACCCCCGTGGGATATATTTTCTTCCCACACACATTTGGAACTCTCCTGGGGTACCCTCACACATATTATTCCCTCATTTAGTGGATATTTTCACAAAAAAGTTAAATTTTCAAAAATCCAGAAAATTGGCTGAAAACGACTAAATATCAAGGACTCATTGGGCGAATCGCTCTGGAACTGAAATTGGAACGCTGACTGATATTTCCCCTATCTGAAAGTCTGATAAACGCCAGAAAAATGACTAAGTCCAAAAAATAATCTTTTTCAACTTTTTTCAATTTTACCCCCGTGGGATATATATTCTACCCACAAACATTTGGAACTCTCCTGGGGTACCCTCACACATATTATTCCCTCATTTAGTGGACATTTTCACAAAAAAGTGAAATTTTCAAAAATCCAGAAAATTGGCTGAAAACGACTAAATATCAAGGACTCATTGGGCGAATCGCTCTGGAACTGAAATCGGAATGCTCACTGACATTTCCCCTATCTGAAAGTCTGATAAACGCCAGAAAAATGACTAAGTCCAAAAAATAATTTTTTTCAACTTTTTTCAATTTTACCCCCGTGGGATATATATTCTACCCACACACATTTGGAACTCTCCTGGGGTGCCCTCACACATATTATTCCCTCATTTAGTGGATATTTTCACAAAAAAGTTAAATTTTCAAAAATCCAGAAAATTGGCTGAAAACAACTAAATAACAAGGACTCATTGGGCGAATCACTCTGGAACTGAAATCGGAACGCTCACTGATATTTCCCCTATCTGAAAGTCTGATAAACGCCAGAAAAATGACTAAGTCCAAAAAATAATCTTTTTCAACTTTTTTCAATTTTACCCCCGTGGGATATATATTCTTCCCACACACATTTGGAACTCTCCTGGGGTACCCTCACACATATTATTCCCTCATTTAGTGGATATTTTCACAAAAAAGTTAAATTTTCAAAAATCCAGAAAATTGGCTGAAAACAACTAAATAACAAGGACTCATTGGGCGAATCACTCTGGAACTGAAATCGGAACGCTCACTGACATTTCCCCTATCTGAAAGTCTGATAAACGCCGGAAAAATGACTAAGTCCAAAAAAAATTTTTTTTCAACTTTCTTCAATTTTACCCCCGTGGGATATATTTTCTTCCCACACACATATGGAACTCTCCTGGGGTACCCTCACACATATTATTCCCTCATTTAGTGGATATTTTCACAAAAAAGTTAAATTTTCAAAAATCCAGAAAATTGGCTGAAAACGACTAAATATCAAGTACTCATTGGGCGAATCGCTCTGGAACTGAAATCGGAACGCTCACTGACATTTCCCCTATCTGAAAGTCTGATAAACGCCAGAAAAATGACTAAGTCCAAAAAATAATTTTTTTCAACTTTTTTCAATTTTACCCCCGTGGGATATATATTCTTCCCACACACATTTGGAACTCTCCTGGGGTACCCTCACACATATTATTCCCTCATTTAGTGGATATTTTCACAAAAAAGTGAAATTTTCAAAAATCCAGAAAATTGGCTGAAAACAACTAAATAACAAGGACTCATTGGGCGAATCACTCTGGAACTGAAATCGGAACGCTCACTGACATTTCCCCTATCTGAAAGTCTGATAAACGCCGGAAAAATGACTAAGTCCAAAAAAAATTTTTTTTCAACTTTCTTCAATTTTACCCCCGTGGGATATATTTTCTTCCCACACACATTTGGAACTCTCCTGGGGTACCCTCACACATATTATTCCCTCATTTAGTGGATATTTTCACAAAAAAGTTAAATTTTCAAAAATCCAGAAAATTGGCTGAAAACGACTAAATATCAAGGACGCATTGGGCGAATCGCTCTGGAACTGAAATTGGAACGCTGACTGATATTTCCCCTATCTGAAAGTCTGATAAACGCCAGAAAAATGACTAAGTCCAAAAAATAATCTTTTTCAACTTTTTTCAATTTTACCCCCGTGGGATATATATTCTACCCACAAACATTTGGAACTCTCCTGGGGTACCCTCACACATATTATTCCCTCATTTAGTGGACATTTTCACAAAAAAGTGAAATTTTCAAAAATCCAGAAAATTGGCTGAAAACGACTAAATATCAAGGACTCATTGGGCGAATCGCTCTGGAACTGAAATCGGAATGCTCACTGACATTTCCCCTATCTGAAAGTCTGATAAACGCCAGAAAAATGACCAAGTCCAAAAAATATTTTTTTTCAACTTTTTTCAATTTTACCCCCGTGGGATATATATTCTACCCACACACATTTGGAACTCTCCTGGGGTGCCCTCACACATATTATTCCCTCATTTAGTGGATATTTTCACAAAAAAGTTAAATTTTCAAAAATCCAGAAAATTGGCTGAAAACAACTAAATAACAAGGACTCATTGGGCAAATCACTCTGGAACTGAAATCGGAACGCTCACTGACATTTCCCCTATCTGAAAGTCTGATAAACGCCGGAAAAATGACTAAGTCCAAAAAAAATTTTTTTTCAACTTTCTTCAATTTTACCCCCGTGGGATATATTTTCTTCCCACACACATATGGAACTCTCCTGGGGTACCCTCACACATATTATTCCCTCATTTAGTGGATATTTTCACAAAAAAGTTAAATTTTCAAAAATCCAGAAAATTGGCTGAAAACGACTAAATATCAAGGACTCATTGGGCGAATCGCTCTGGAACTGAAATCGGAACGCTCACTGACATTTCCCCTATCTGAAAGTCTGATAAACGCCAGAAAAATGACTAAGTCCAAAAAATAATTTTTTTCAACTTTTTTCAATTTTACCCCCGTGGGATATATATTCTTCCCACACACATTTGGAACTCTCCTGTGGTACCCTCACACATATTATTCCCTCATTTAGTGGATATTTTCACAAAAAAGTGAAATTTTCAAAAATCCAGAAAATTGGCTGAAAACAACTAAATAACAAGGACTCATTGGGCGAATCACTCTGGAACTGAAATCGGAACGCTCACTGACATTTCCCCTATCTGAAAGTCTGATAAACGCCGGAAAAATGACTAAGTCCAAAAAAAATTTTTTTTCAACTTTCTTCAATTTTACCCCCGTGGGATATATTTTCTTCCCACACACATATGGAACTCTCCTGGGGTACCCTCACACATATTATTCCCTCATTTAGTGGATATTTTCACAAGAAAGTTAAATTTTCAAAAATCCAGAAAATTGGCTGAAAACGACTAAATATCAAGGACTCATTGGGCGAATCGCTCTGAAACTGAAATCGGAACGCTCACTGACATTTCCCCTATCTGAAAGTCTGATAAACGCCAGAAAAATGACTAAGTCCAAAAAATAATTTTTTTCAACTTTTTTCAATTTTACCCCCGTGGGATATATATTCTTCCCACACACATTTGGAACTCTCCTGGGGTACCCTCACACATATTATTCCCTCATTTAGTGGATATTTTCACAAAAAAGTTAAATTTTCAAAAATCCAGAAAATTGGCTGAAAACAACTAAATAACAAGGACTCATTGGGCGAATCACTCTGGAACTGAAATCGGAACGCTCACTGACATTTCCCCTATCTGAAAGTCTGATAAACGCCGGAAAAATGACTAAGTCCAAAAAAAATTTTTTTTCAACTTTCTTCAATTTTACCCCCGTGGGATATATTTTCTTCCCACACACATTTGGAACTCTCCTGGGGTACCCTCACACATATTATTCCCTCATTTAGTGGATATTTTCACAAAAAAGTTAAATTTTCAAAAATCCAGAAAATTGGCTGAAAACGACTAAATATCAAGGACTCATTGGGCGAATCGCTCTGGAACTGAAATTGGAACGCTGACTGACATTTCCCCTATCTGAAAGTCTGATAAACGCCAGAAAAATGACTAAGTCCAAAAAATAATCTTTTTCAACTTTTTTCAATTTTACCCCCGTGGGATATATATTCTACCCACAAACATTTGGAACTCTCCTGGGGTACCCTCACACATATTATTCCCTCATTTAGTGGACATTTTCACAAAAAAGTGAAATTTTCAAAAATCCAGAAAATTGGCTGAAAACGACTAAATATCAAGGACTCATTGGGCGAATCGCTCTGGAACTGAAATCGGAATGCTCACTGACATTTCCCCTATCTGAAAGTCTGATAAATGCCAGAAAAATGACTAAGTCCAAAAAATAATTTTTTTCAACTTTTTTCAATTTTACCCCCGTGGGATATATATTCTACCCACACACATTTGGAACTCTCCTGGGGTGCCCTCACACATATTATTCCCTCATTTAGTGGATATTTTCACAAAAAAGTGAAATTTTCAAAAATCCAGAAAATTGGCTGAAAACAACTAAATAACAAGGACTCATTGGGCGAATCACTCTGGAACTGAAATCGGAACGCTCACTGACATTTCCCCTATCTGAAAGTCTGATAAACGCCGGAAAAATGACTAAGTCCAAAAAAAATTTTTTTTCAACTTTCTTCAATTTTACCCCCGTGGGATATATTTTCTTCCCACACACATATGGAACTCTCCTGGGGTACCCTCACACATATTATTCCCTCATTTAGTGGATATTTTCACAAGAAAGTTAAATTTTCAAAAATCCAGAAAATTGGCTGAAAACGACTAAATATCAAGGACTCATTGGGCGAATCGCTCTGGAACTGAAATCGGAACGCTCACTGACATTTCCCCTATCTGAAAGTCTGATAAACGCCAGAAAAATGACTAAGTCCAAAAAATAATTTTTTTCAACTTTTTTCAATTTTACCCCCGTGGGATATATATTCTTCCCACACACATTTGGAACTCTCCTGGGGTACCCTCACACATATTATTCCCTCATTTAGTGGATATTTTCACAAAAAAGTTAAATTTTCAAAAATCCAGAAAATTGGCTGAAAACAACTAAATAACAAGGACTCATTGGGCGAATCACTCTGGAACTGAAATCGGAACGCTCACTGACATTTCCCCTATCTGAAAGTCTGATAAACGCCGGAAAAATGACTAAGTCCAAAAAAAATTTTTTTTCAACTTTCTTCAATTTTACCCCCGTGGGATATATTTTCTTCCCACACACATTTGGAACTCTCCTGGGGTACCCTCACACATATTATTCCCTCATTTAGTGGATATTTTCACAAAAAAGTTAAATTTTCAAAAATCCAGAAAATTGGCTGAAAACGACTAAATATCAAGGACTCATTGGGCGAATCGCTCTGGAACTGAAATTGGAACGCTGACTGATATTTCCCCTATCTGAAAGTCTGATAAACGCCAGAAAAATGACTAAGTCCAAAAAATAATCTTTTTCAACTTTTTTCAATTTTACCCCCGTGGGATATATATTCTACCCACAAACATTTGGAACTCTCCTGGGGTACCCTCACACATATTATTCCCTCATTTAGTGGACATTTTCACAAAAAAGTGAAATTTTCAAAAATCCAGAAAATTGGCTGAAAACGACTAAATATCAAGGACTCATTGGGCGAATCGCTCTGGAACTGAAATCGGAATGCTCACTGACATTTCCCCTATCTGAAAGTCTGATAAACGCCAGAAAAATGACTAAGTCCAAAAAATAATTTTTTTCAACTTTTTTCAATTTTACCCCCGTGGGATATATATTCTACCCACACACATTTGGAACTCTCCTGGGGTGCCCTCACACATATTATTCCCTCATTTAGTGGATATTTTCACAAAAAAGTTAAATTTTCAAAAATCCAGAAAATTGGCTGAAAACAACTAAATAACAAGGACTCATTGGGCAAATCACTCTGGAACTGAAATCGGAACGCTCACTGATATTTCCCCTATCTGAAAGTCTGATAAACGCCAGAAAAATGACTAAGTCCAAAAAATAATCTTTTTCAACTTTTTTCAATTTTACCCCCGTGGGATATATATTCTTCCCACACACATTTGGAACTCTCCTGGGGTACCCTCACACATATTATTCCCTCATTTAGTGGATATTTTCACAAAAAAGTTAAATTTTCAAAAATCCAGAAAATTGGCTGAAAACGACTAAATATCAAGGACTCATTGGGCGAATCGCTCTGGAACTGAAATTGGAACGCTGACTGATATTTCCCCTATCTGAAAGTCTGATAAACGCCAGAAAAATGACTAAGTCCAAAAAATAATCTTTTTCAACTTTTTTCAATTTTACCCCCGTGGGATATATATTCTACCCACAAACATTTGGAACTCTCCTGGGGTACCCTCACACATATTATTCCCTCATTTAGTGGACATTTTCACAAAAAAGTGAAATTTTCAAAAATCCAGAAAATTGGCTGAAAACGACTAAATATCAAGGACTCATTGGGCGAATCGCTCTGGAACTGAAATCGGAATGCTCACTGACATTTCCCCTATCTGAAAGTCTGATAAACGCCAGAAAAATGACCAAGTCCAAAAAATAATTTTTTTCAACTTTTTTCAATTTTACCCCCGTGGGATATATATTCTACCCACACACATTTGGAACTCTCCTGGGGTGCCCTCACACATATTATTCCCTCATTTAGTGGATATTTTCACAAAAAAGTTAAATTTTCAAAAATCCAGAAAATTGGCTGAAAACAACTAAATAACAAGGACTCATTGGGCAAATCACTCTGGAACTGAAATCGGAACGCTCACTGACATTTCCCCTATCTGAAAGTCTGATAAACGCCGGAAAAATGACTAAGTCCAAAAAAAATTTTTTTTCAACTTTCTTCAATTTTACCCCCGTGGGATATATTTTCTTCCCACACACATATGGAACTCTCCTGGGGTACCCTCACACATATTATTCCCTCATTTAGTGGATATTTTCACAAAAAAGTTAAATTTTCAAAAATCCAGAAAATTGGCTGAAAACGACTAAATATCAAGGACTCATTGGGCGAATCGCTCTGGAACTGAAATCGGAACGCTCACTGACATTTCCCCTATCTGAAAGTCTGATAAACGCCAGAAAAATGACTAAGTCCAAAAAATAATTTTTTTCAACTTTTTTCAATTTTACCCCCGTGGGATATATATTCTTCCCACACACATTTGGAACTCTCCTGTGGTACCCTCACACATATTATTCCCTCATTTAGTGGATATTTTCACAAAAAAGTGAAATTTTCAAAAATCCAGAAAATTGGCTGAAAACAACTAAATAACAAGGACTCATTGGGCGAATCACTCTGGAACTGAAATCGGAACGCTCACTGACATTTCCCCTATCTGAAAGTCTGATAAACGCCGGAAAAATGACTAAGTCCAAAAAAAATTTTTTTTCAACTTTCTTCAATTTTACCCCCGTGGGATATATTTTCTTCCCACACACATATGGAACTCTCCTGGGGTACCCTCACACATATTATTCCCTCATTTAGTGGATATTTTCACAAGAAAGTTAAATTTTCAAAAATCCAGAAAATTGGCTGAAAACGACTAAATATCAAGGACTCATTGGGCGAATCGCTCTGAAACTGAAATCGGAACGCTCACTGACATTTCCCCTATCTGAAAGTCTGATAAACGCCAGAAAAATGACTAAGTCCAAAAAATAATTTTTTTCAACTTTTTTCAATTTTACCCCCGTGGGATATATATTCTTCCCACACACATTTGGAACTCTCCTGGGGTACCCTCACACATATTATTCCCTCATTTAGTGGATATTTTCACAAAAAAGTTAAATTTTCAAAAATCCAGAAAATTGGCTGAAAACAACTAAATAACAAGGACTCATTGGGCGAATCACTCTGGAACTGAAATCGGAACGCTCACTGACATTTCCCCTATCTGAAAGTCTGATAAACGCCGGAAAAATGACTAAGTCCAAAAAAAATTTTTTTTCAACTTTCTTCAATTTTACCCCCGTGGGATATATTTTCTTCCCACACACATTTGGAACTCTCCTGGGGTACCCTCACACATATTATTCCCTCATTTAGTGGATATTTTCACAAAAAAGTTAAATTTTCAAAAATCCAGAAAATTGGCTGAAAACGACTAAATATCAAGGACTCATTGGGCGAATCGCTCTGGAACTGAAATTGGAACGCTGACTGATATTTCCCCTATCTGAAAGTCTGATAAACGCCAGAAAAATGACTAAGTCCAAAAAATAATCTTTTTCAACTTTTTTCAATTTTACCCCCGTGGGATATATATTCTACCCACAAACATTTGGAACTCTCCTGGGGTACCCTCACACATATTATTCCCTCATTTAGTGGACATTTTCACAAAAAAGTGAAATTTTCAAAAATCCAGAAAATTGGCTGAAAACGACTAAATATCAAGGACTCATTGGGCGAATCGCTCTGGAACTGAAATCGGAATGCTCACTGACATTTCCCCTATCTGAAAGTCTGATAAACGCCAGAAAAATGACTAAGTCCAAAAAATAATTTTTTTCAACTTTTTTCAATTTTACCCCCGTGGGATATATATTCTACCCACACACATTTGGAACTCTCCTGGGGTGCCCTCACACATATTATTCCCTCATTTAGTGGATATTTTCACAAAAAAGTTAAATTTTCAAAAATCCAGAAAATTGGCTGAAAACAACTAAATAACAAGGACTCATTGGGCAAATCACTCTGGAACTGAAATCGGAACGCTCACTGATATTTCCCCTATCTGAAAGTCTGATAAACGCCAGAAAAATGACTAAGTCCAAAAAATAATCTTTTTCAACTTTTTTCAATTTTACCCCCGTGGGATATATATTCTTCCCACACACATTTGGAACTCTCCTGGGGTACCCTCACACATATTATTCCCTCATTTAGTGGATATTTTCACAAAAAAGTTAAATTTTCAAAAATCCAGAAAATTGGCTGAAAACGACTAAATATCAAGGACTCATTGGGCGAATCGCTCTGGAACTGAAATTGGAACGCTGACTGATATTTCCCCTATCTGAAAGTCTGATAAACGCCAGAAAAATGACTAAGTCCAAAAAATAATCTTTTTCAACTTTTTTCAATTTTACCCCCGTGGGATATATATTCTACCCACAAACATTTGGAACTCTCCTGGGGTACCCTCACACATATTATTCCCTCATTTAGTGGACATTTTCACAAAAAAGTGAAATTTTCAAAAATCCAGAAAATTGGCTGAAAACGACTAAATATCAAGGACTCATTGGGCGAATCGCTCTGGAACTGAAATCGGAATGCTCACTGACATTTCCCCTATCTGAAAGTCTGATAAACGCCAGAAAAATGACTAAGTCCAAAAAATAATTTTTTTCAACTTTTTTCAATTTTACCCCCGTGGGATATATATTCTACCCACACACATTTGGAACTCTCCTGGGGTGCCCTCACACATATTATTCCCTCATTTAGTGGATATTTTCACAAAAAAGTTAAATTTTCAAAAATCCAGAAAATTGGCTGAAAACAACTAAATAACAAGGACTCATTGGGCGAATCACTCTGGAACTGAAATCGGAACGCTCACTGATATTTCCCCTATCTGAAAGTCTGATAAACGCCAGAAAAATGACTAAGTCCAAAAAATAATCTTTTTCAACTTTTTTCAATTTTACCCCCGTGGGATATATATTCTTCCCACACACATTTGGAACTCTCCTGGGGTACCCTCACACATATTATTCCCTCATTTAGTGGATATTTTCACAAAAAAGTTAAATTTTCAAAAATCCAGAAAATTGGCTGAAAACAACTAAATAACAAGGACTCATTGGGCGAATCACTCTGGAACTGAAATCGGAACGCTCACTGACATTTCCCCTATCTGAAAGTCTGATAAACGCCGGAAAAATGACTAAGTCCAAAAAAAATTTTTTTTCAACTTTCTTCAATTTTACCCCCGTGGGATATATTTTCTTCCCACACACATATGGAACTCTCCTGGGGTACCCTCACACATATTATTCCCTCATTTAGTGGATATTTTCACAAAAAAGTGAAATTTTCAAAAATCCAGAAAATTGGCTGAAAACAACTAAATAACAAGGACTCATTGGGCGAATCACTCTGGAACTGAAATCGGAACGCTCACTGACATTTCCCCTATCTGAAAGTCTGATAAACGCCGGAGAAATGACTAAGTCCAAAAAAAATTTTTTTTCAATTTTACTCCCGTGGGATATATATTCTTCCCACACACATTTGGAACTCTCCTGGGGTACTTATTCCCTCATTTAGTGGATATTTTCACAAAAAAGTGAAATTTTCAAAAATCCAGAAAATTGGCTGAAAACGACTAAATATCAAGGACTCATTGGGCGAATCGCTCTGGAACTGAAATCGGAACGCTCACTGACATTTCCCCTATCTGAAAGTCTGATAAACGCCGGAAAAATGACTAAGTCCAAAAAAAATTTTTTTTCAACTTTCTTCAATTTTACCCCCGTGGGATATATTTTCTTCCCACACACATTTGGAACTCTCCTGGGGTACCCTCACACATATTATTCCCTCATTTAGTGGATATTTTCACAAAAAAGTTAAATTTTCAAAAATCCAGAAAATTGGCTGAAAACGACTAAATATCAAGGACTCATTGGGCGAATCGCTCTGGAACTGAAATTGGAACGCTGACTGATATTTCCCCTATCTGAAAGTCTGATAAACGCCAGAAAAATGACTAAGTCCAAAAAATAATCTTTTTCAACTTTTTTCAATTTTACCCCCGTGGGATATATATTCTACCCACAAACATTTGGAACTCTCCTGGGGTACCCTCACACATATTATTCCCTCATTTAGTGGACATTTTCACAAAAAAGTGAAATTTTCAAAAATCCAGAAAATTGGCTGAAAACGACTAAATATCAAGGACTCATTGGGCGAATCGCTCTGGAACTGAAATCGGAACGCTCACTGATATTTCCCCTATCTGAAAGTCTGATAAACGCCAGAAAAATGACTAAGTCCAAAAAATAATCTTTTTCAACTTTTTTCAATTTTACCCCCGTGGGATATATATTCTTCCCACACACATTTGGAACTCTCCTGGGGTACCCTCACACATATTATTCCCTCATTTAGTGGATATTTTCACAAAAAAGTTAAATTTTCAAAAATCCAGAAAATTGGCTGAAAACGACTAAATATCAAGGACTCATTGGGCGAATCGCTCTGGAACTGAAATTGGAACGCTGACTGATATTTCCCCTATCTGAAAGTCTGATAAACGCCAGAAAAATGACTAAGTCCAAAAAATAATCTTTTTCAACTTTTTTCAATTTTACCCCCGTGGGATATATATTCTACCCACAAACATTTGGAACTCTCCTGGGGTACCCTCACACATATTATTCCCTCATTTAGTGGACATTTTCACAAAAAAGTGAAATTTTCAAAAATCCAGAAAATTGGCTGAAAACGACTAAATATCAAGGACTCATTGGGCGAATCGCTCTGGAACTGAAATCGGAATGCTCACTGACATTTCCCCTATCTGAAAGTCTGATAAACGCCAGAAAAATGACTAAGTCCAAAAAATAATTTTTTTCAACTTTTTTCAATTTTACCCCCGTGGGATATATATTCTACCCACACACATTTGGAACTCTCCTGGGGTGCCCTCACACATATTATTCCCTCATTTAGTGGATATTTTCACAAAAAAGTTAAATTTTCAAAAATCCAGAAAATTGGCTGAAAACAACTAAATAACAAGGACTCATTGGGCGAATCACTCTGGAACTGAAATCGGAACGCTCACTGATATTTCCCCTATCTGAAAGTCTGATAAACGCCAGAAAAATGACTAAGTCCAAAAAATAATCTTTTTCAACTTTTTTCAATTTTACCCCCGTGGGATATATATTCTTCCCACACACATTTGGAACTCTCCTGGGGTACCCTCACACATATTATTCCCTCATTTAGTGGATATTTTCACAAAAAAGTTAAATTTTCAAAAATCCAGAAAATTGGCTGAAAACAACTAAATAACAAGGACTCATTGGGCGAATCACTCTGGAACTGAAATCGGAACGCTCACTGACATTTCCCCTATCTGAAAGTCTGATAAACGCCGGAAAAATGACTAAGTCCAAAAAAAATTTTTTTTCAACTTTCTTCAATTTTACCCCCGTGGGATATATTTTCTTCCCACACACATTTGGAACTCTCCTGGGGTACCCTCACACATATTATTCCCTCATTTAGTGGATATTTTCACAAAAAAGTTAAATTTTCAAAAATCCAGAAAATTGGCTGAAAACGACTAAATATCAAGGACTCATTGGGCGAATCGCTCTGGAACTGAAATTGGAACGCTGACTGATATTTCCCCTATCTGAAAGTCTGATAAACGCCAGAAAAATGACTAAGTCCAAAAAATAATCTTTTTCAACTTTTTTCAATTTTACCCCCGTGGGATATATATTCTACCCACAAACATTTGGAACTCTCCTGGGGTACCCTCACACATATTATTCCCTCATTTAGTGGACATTTTCACAAAAAAGTGAAATTTTCAAAAATCCAGAAAATTGGCTGAAAACGACTAAATATCAAGGACTCATTGGGCGAATCGCTCTGGAACTGAAATCGGAATCCTCACTGACATTTCCCCTATCTGAAAGTCTGATAAACGCCAGAAAAATGACTAAGTCCAAAAAATAATTTTTTTCAACTTTTTTCAATTTTACCCCCGTGGGATATATATTCTACCCACACACATTTGGAACTCTCCTGGGGTGCCCTCACACATATTATTCCCTCATTTAGTGGATATTTTCACAAAAAAGTTAAATTTTCAAAAATCCAGAAAATTGGCTGAAAACAACTAAATAACAAGGACTCATTGGGCGAATCACTCTGGAACTGAAATCGGAACGCTCACTGATATTTCCCCTATCTGAAAGTCTGATAAACGCCAGAAAAATGACTAAGTCCAAAAAATAATCTTTTTCAACTTTTTTCAATTTTACCCCCGTGGGATATATATTCTTCCCACACACATTTGGAACTCTCCTGGGGTACCCTCACACATATTATTCCCTCATTTAGTGGATATTTTCACAAAAAAGTTAAATTTTCAAAAATCCAGAAAATTGGCTGAAAACAACTAAATAACAAGGACTCATTGGGCGAATCACTCTGGAACTGAAATCGGAACGCTCACTGACATTTCCCCTATCTGAAAGTCTGATAAACGCCGGAAAAATGACTAAGTCCAAAAAAAATTTTTTTTCAACTTTCTTCAATTTTACCCCCGTGGGATATATTTTCTTCCCACACACATATGGAACTCTCCTGGGGTACCCTCACACATATTATTCCCTCATTTAGTGGATATTTTCACAAAAAAGTGAAATTTTCAAAAATCCAGAAAATTGGCTGAAAACAACTAAATAACAAGGACTCATTGGGCGAATCACTCTGGAACTGAAATCGGAACGCTCACTGACATTTCCCCTATCTGAAAGTCTGATAAACGCCGGAGAAATGACTAAGTCCAAAAAAAATTTTTTTTCAATTTTACTCCCGTGGGATATATATTCTTCCCACACACATTTGGAACTCTCCTGGGGTACTTATTCCCTCATTTAGTGGATATTTTCACAAAAAAGTGAAATTTTCAAAAATCCAGAAAATTGGCTGAAAACGACTAAATATCAAGGACTCATTGGGCGAATCGCTCTGGAACTGAAATCGGAACGCTCACTGACATTTCCCCTATCTGAAAGTCTGATAAACGCCGGAAAAATGACTAAGTCCAAAAAAAATTTTTTTTCAACTTTCTTCAATTTTACCCCCGTGGGATATATTTTCTTCCCACACACATTTGGAACTCTCCTGGGGTACCCTCACACATATTATTCCCTCATTTAGTGGATATTTTCACAAAAAAGTTAAATTTTCAAAAATCCAGAAAATTGGCTGAAAACGACTAAATATCAAGGACTCATTGGGCGAATCGCTCTGGAACTGAAATTGGAACGCTGACTGATATTTCCCCTATCTGAAAGTCTGATAAACGCCAGAAAAATGACTAAGTCCAAAAAATAATCTTTTTCAACTTTTTTCAATTTTACCCCCGTGGGATATATATTCTACCCACAAACATTTGGAACTCTCCTGGGGTACCCTCACACATATTATTCCCTCATTTAGTGGACATTTTCACAAAAAAGTGAAATTTTCAAAAATCCAGAAAATTGGCTGAAAACGACTAAATATCAAGGACTCATTGGGCGAATCGCTCTGGAACTGAAATCGGAATGCTCACTGACATTTCCCCTATCTGAAAGTCTGATAAACGCCAGAAAAATGACTAAGTCCAAAAAATAATTTTTTTCAACTTTTTTCAATTTTACCCCCGTGGGATATATATTCTACCCACACACATTTGGAACTCTCCTGGGGTGCCCTCACACATATTATTCCCTCATTTAGTGGATATTTTCACAAAAAAGTTAAATTTTCAAAAATCCAGAAAATTGGCTGAAAACAACTAAATAACAAGGACTCATTGGGCAAATCACTCTGGAACTGAAATCGGAACGCTCACTGATATTTCCCCTATCTGAAAGTCTGATAAACGCCAGAAAAATGACTAAGTCCAAAAAATAATCTTTTTCAACTTTTTTCAATTTTACCCCCGTGGGATATATATTCTTCCCACACACATTTGGAACTCTCCTGGGGTACCCTCACACATATTATTCCCTCATTTAGTGGATATTTTCACAAAAAAGTTAAATTTTCAAAAATCCAGAAAATTGGCTGAAAACGACTAAATATCAAGGACTCATTGGGCGAATCGCTCTGGAACTGAAATTGGAACGCTGACTGATATTTCCCCTATCTGAAAGTCTGATAAACGCCAGAAAAATGACTAAGTCCAAAAAATAATCTTTTTCAACTTTTTTCAATTTTACCCCCGTGGGATATATATTCTACCCACAAACATTTGGAACTCTCCTGGGGTACCCTCACACATATTATTCCCTCATTTAGTGGACATTTTCACAAAAAAGTGAAATTTTCAAAAATCCAGAAAATTGGCTGAAAACGACTAAATATCAAGGACTCATTGGGCGAATCGCTCTGGAACTGAAATCGGAATGCTCACTGACATTTCCCCTATCTGAAAGTCTGATAAACGCCAGAAAAATGACTAAGTCCAAAAAATAATTTTTTTCAACTTTTTTCAATTTTACCCCCGTGGGATATATATTCTACCCACACACATTTGGAACTCTCCTGGGGTGCCCTCACACATATTATTCCCTCATTTAGTGGATATTTTCACAAAAAAGTTAAATTTTCAAAAATCCAGAAAATTGGCTGAAAACAACTAAATAACAAGGACTCATTGGGCGAATCACTCTGGAACTGAAATCGGAACGCTCACTGATATTTCCCCTATCTGAAAGTCTGATAAACGCCAGAAAAATGACTAAGTCCAAAAAATAATCTTTTTCAACTTTTTTCAATTTTACCCCCGTGGGATATATATTCTTCCCACACACATTTGGAACTCTCCTGGGGTACCCTCACACATATTATTCCCTCATTTAGTGGATATTTTCACAAAAAAGTTAAATTTTCAAAAATCCAGAAAATTGGCTGAAAACAACTAAATAACAAGGACTCATTGGGCGAATCACTCTGGAACTGAAATCGGAACGCTCACTGACATTTCCCCTATCTGAAAGTCTGATAAACGCCGGAAAAATGACTAAGTCCAAAAAAAATTTTTTTTCAACTTTCTTCAATTTTACCCCCGTGGGATATATTTTCTTCCCACACACATATGGAACTCTCCTGGGGTACCCTCACACATATTATTCCCTCATTTAGTGGATATTTTCACAAGAAAGTTAAATTTTCAAAAATCCAGAAAATTGGCTGAAAACGACTAAATATCAAGGACTCATTGGGCGAATCGCTCTGGAACTGAAATCGGAACGCTCACTGACATTTCCCCTATCTGAAAGTCTGATAAACGCCGGAAAAATGACTAAGTCCAAAAAATAATTTTTTTCAACTTTTTTCAATTTTACCCCCGTGGGATATATATTCTTCCCACACACATTTGGAACTCTCCTGGGGTACCCTCACACATATTATTCCCTCATTTAGTGGATATTTTCACAAAAAAGTTAAATTTTCAAAAATCCAGAAAATTGGCTGAAAACAACTAAATAACAAGGACTCATTGGGCGAATCACTCTGGAACTGAAATCGGAACGCTCACTGACATTTCCCCTATCTGAAAGTCTGATAAACGCCGGAAAAATGACTAAGTCCAAAAAAAATTTTTTTTCAACTTTCTTCAATTTTACCCCCGTGGGATATATTTTCTTCCCACACACATTTGGAACTCTCCTGGGGTACCCTCACACATATTATTCCCTCATTTAGTGGATATTTTCACAAAAAAGTTAAATTTTCAAAAATCCAGAAAATTGGCTGAAAACGACTAAATATCAAGGACTCATTGGGCGAATCGCTCTGGAACTGAAATTGGAACGCTGACTGATATTTCCCCTATCTGAAAGTCTGATAAACGCCAGAAAAATGACTAAGTCCAAAAAATAATCTTTTTCAACTTTTTTCAATTTTACCCCCGTGGGATATATATTCTACCCACAAACATTTGGAACTCTCCTGGGGTACCCTCACACATATTATTCCCTCATTTAGTGGACATTTTCACAAAAAAGTGAAATTTTCAAAAATCCAGAAAATTGGCTGAAAACGACTAAATATCAAGGACTCATTGGGCGAATCGCTCTGGAACTGAAATCGGAATCCTCACTGACATTTCCCCTATCTGAAAGTCTGATAAACGCCAGAAAAATGACTAAGTCCAAAAAATAATTTTTTTCAACTTTTTTCAATTTTACCCCCGTGGGATATATATTCTACCCACACACATTTGGAACTCTCCTGGGGTGCCCTCACACATATTATTCCCTCATTTAGTGGATATTTTCACAAAAAAGTTAAATTTTCAAAAATCCAGAAAATTGGCTGAAAACAACTAAATAACAAGGACTCATTGGGCGAATCACTCTGGAACTGAAATCGGAACGCTCACTGATATTTCCCCTATCTGAAAGTCTGATAAACGCCAGAAAAATGACTAAGTCCAAAAAATAATCTTTTTCAACTTTTTTCAATTTTACCCCCGTGGGATATATATTCTTCCCACACACATTTGGAACTCTCCTGGGGTACCCTCACACATATTATTCCCTCATTTAGTGGATATTTTCACAAAAAAGTTAAATTTTCAAAAATCCAGAAAATTGGCTGAAAACAACTAAATAACAAGGACTCATTGGGCGAATCACTCTGGAACTGAAATCGGAACGCTCACTGACATTTCCCCTATCTGAAAGTCTGATAAACGCCGGAAAAATGACTAAGTCCAAAAAAAATTTTTTTTCAACTTTCTTCAATTTTACCCCCGTGGGATATATTTTCTTCCCACACACATATGGAACTCTCCTGGGGTACCCTCACACATATTATTCCCTCATTTAGTGGATATTTTCACAAAAAAGTGAAATTTTCAAAAATCCAGAAAATTGGCTGAAAACAACTAAATAACAAGGACTCATTGGGCGAATCACTCTGGAACTGAAATCGGAACGCTCACTGACATTTCCCCTATCTGAAAGTCTGATAAACGCCGGAGAAATGACTAAGTCCAAAAAAAATTTTTTTTCAATTTTACTCCCGTGGGATATATATTCTTCCCACACACATTTGGAACTCTCCTGGGGTACCCTCACACATATTATTCCCTCATTTAGTGGATATTTTCACAAAAAAGTTAAATTTTCAAAAATCCAGAAAATTGGCTGAAAACAACTAAATAACAAGGACTCATTGGGCGAATCACTCTGGAACTGAAATCGGAACGCTCACTGACATTTCCCCTATCTGAAAGTCTGATAAACGCCGGAAAAATGACTAAGTCCAAAAAAAATTTTTTTTCAACTTTCTTCAATTTTACCCCCGTGGGATATATTTTCTTCCCACACACATTTGGAACTCTCATTCTGTACCCTCACACATATTATTCCCTCATTTAGTGGATATTTTCACAAAAAAGTGAAATTTTCAAAAATCCAGAAAATTGGCTGAAAACGACTAAATAACAAGGACTCATTGGGCGAATCGCTCTGGAACTGAAATCAGAATGCTCACTGACATTTCCCCTATCTGAAAGTCTGATAAACGTCGGAAAAACGACTAAGTCCAAAAAAAATTTTTTTTCAACTTTTTTCAATTTTACCCCCGTCGGATATATATTCTACCCACACACATTTGGAACTCTCCTGGGGTACCCTCACACATATTATTCCCTCATTTAGTGGATATTTTCACAAAAAAGTGAAATTTTCAAAAATCCAGAAAATTGTCTGAAAACGACTAAATATCAAGGACTCATTCGGCGAATCGCTCTGGAACTGAAATCGGAACGCTCACTGACATTTCCCCTATCTGAAAGTCTGATAAACGCCAGAAAAATGACTAAGTCCAAAAAATAATTTTTTTCAACTTTTTTCAATTTTACCCCCGTGGGATATATATTCTACCCACACACATTTGGAACTCTCCTGGTGTACCCTCACACATATTATTCCCTCATTTAGTGGATATTTTCACAAAAAAGTGAAATTTTCAAAAATCCAGAAAATTGGCTGAAAACAACTAAATAACAAGGACTCATTGGGCGAATCACCCTGGAACTGAAATTGGAACGCTCACTGACATTTCTCCTATCTGAAAGTCTGATAAACGCCGGAAAAATGACTAAGTCCAAAAAAAATTTTTTTTAAACTTTTTTCAATTTTACCCCCGTGGGATATATATTCTACCCACACACATTTGGAACTCTCATTCGGTACCCTCACACATATTATTCCCTCATTTAGTGGATATTTTCACAAAAAAGTGAAATTTTCAAAAATCCAGAAAATTGGCTGAAAACGACTAAATAACAAGGACTCATTGGGCGAATCGCTCTGGAACTGAAATCAGAATGCTCACTGACATTTCCCCTATCTGAAAGTCTGATAAACGTCGGAAAAACGACTAAGTCCAAAAAAATTTTTTTTTCAACTTTTTTCAATTTTACCCCCGTCGGATATATATTCTACCCACACACATTTGGAACTCTCCTGGGGTACCCTCACACATATTATTCCCTCATTTAGTGGATATTTTCACAAAAAAGTGAAATTTTCAAAAATCCAGAAAATTGTCTGAAAACGACTAAATATCAAGGACTCATTCGGCGAATCGCTCTGGAGCTGAAATCGGAACGCTCACTGACATTTCCCCTATCTGAAAGTCTGATAAACGCCAGAAAAATGACTAAGTCCAAAAAATAATTTTTTTCAACTTTTTTCAATTTTACCCCCGTGGGATATATATTCTACCCACACACATTTGGAACTCTCCTGGGGTACCCTCACACATATTATTCCCTCATTTAGTGGATATTTTCAAAAAAAGTGAAATTTTCAAAAATCCAGAAAATTGTCTGAAAACGACTAAATAACAAGGGCTCATTGGGCGAATCACTCTGGAACTGAAATCGGAATGCTCACTGACATTTCCCCTATCTGAAAGTCTGATAAACGCCGGAAAAATGACTAAGTCCAAAAAAAATTTTTTTTCAACTTTCTTCAATTTTACCCCTGTGGGATATATATTCTTCCCACACACATTTGGAACTCTCCTGGGGTACCCTCACACATATTATTCCCTCATTTAGTGGATATTTTCACAAAAAAGTGAAATTTTCAAAAATCCAGAAAATTGGCTGAAAACGACTAAATATCAAAGACTCATTGGGCGAATCGCTCTGGAACTGAAATCGGAACACTCACTAACATTTCCCCTATCTGAAAGTCTGATAAACGCCGGAAAAATGACTAAGTCCAAAAAAAAAAAATTTTCTACTTTATTCAATTTTACCCCCGTGGGATATATATTCTTCAAACACACATTTGGAACTCTCCTGGGGTACCCTCACACATATTATTCCCTCATATAGTGGATATTTTCACAAAAAAGTGAAATTTTCAAAAATCCAGAAAATTGGCTGAAAACGACTAAATAACAAGGACTCAATGGGCGAATCGCTCTGGAACTGAAATCGGAATGCTCACTGACATTTCCCCTATCTGAAAGTCTGATAAACGTCGGAAAAACGACTAAGTCCAAAAAAAATTTTTTTTCAACTTTTTTCAATTTTACCCCCGTCGGATATATATTCTACCCACACACATTTGGAACTCTCCTGGGTAACCCTCACACATATTATTCCCTCATTTAGTGGATATTTTCACAAAAAAAGTGAAATTTTCAAAAATCCAGGAAATTGGCTGAAAACTAAATAACAAGGACTCATTGGGCGAATCACTCTGGAACTGAAATCGGAACGCTCACTGACATTTCCCCTATCTGAAAGTCTGATAAACGCCGGAGAAATGACTAAGTCCAAAAAAATTTTTTTTTCAATTTTACCCCCGTGGGATATATATTCTTCCCACACACATTTGGAACTCTCCTGGGGTACTTATTCCCTCATTTAGTGGATATTTTCACAAAAAAGTGAATTTTTCAAAAATCCAGAAAATTGGCTGAAAACGACTAAATATCAAGGACTCATTGGGCGAATCGCTCTGGAACTGAAATCGGAACGCTCACTGACATTTCCCCTATCTGAAAGTCTGATAAACGCCAGAAAAATGACTAAGTCCAAAAAATAATTTTTTTCAACTTTTTTCAATTTTACCCCCGTGGGATATATATTCTTCCCACACACATTTGGAACTCTCCTGGGGTACCCTCACACATATTATTCCCTCATTTAGTGGATATTTTCACAAAAAAGTTAAATTTTCAAAAATCCAGAAAATTGGCTGAAAACAACTAAATAACAAGGACTCATTGGGCGAATCACTCTGGAACTGAAATCGGAATGCTTACTGACATTTCCCCTATGTGAAAGTCTGATAAACGCCAGAAAAATGACTAAGTCCAAAAAAAAATTTTTTTCAACTTTCTTCAATTTTACCCCCGTGGGATATATATTCTTCCCACACACATTTGGAACTCTCCTGGGGTACCCTCACACATATTATTCCCTCATTTAGTGGATATTTTCACAAAAAAGTTAAATTTTCAAAAATCCAGAAAATTGGCTGAAAACAACTAAATAACAAGGACTCATTGGGCGAATCACTCTGGAACTGAAATCGGAACGCTCACTGACATTTCCAATATCTGAAAGTCTGATAAACGCCAGAAAAATGACTAAGTCCAAAAAATAATTTTTTTCAACTTTTTTCAATTTTACCCCCGTGGGATATATATTCTACCCACACACATTTGGAACTCTCCTGGGGTACCCTCACACATATTATTCCCTCATTTAGTGGATATTTTCACAAAAAAAGTTAAATTTTCAAAAATCCAGAAAATTGGCTGAAAACGACTAAATATCAAGGACTCATTGGGCGAATCGCTCTGGAACTGTAATCGGAACGCTCACTGACATTTCCCCTATCTGAAAGTCTGATAAACGCCAGAAAAATGACTAAGTCCAAAAAATAATTTTTTTCAACTTTTTTCAATTTTACCCCCGTGGGATATATATTCTACCCACACACATTTGGAACTCTCCTGGGGTACCCTCACACATATTATTCCCTCATTTAGTGGATATTTTCACAAAAAAGTGAAATTTTCAAAAATCCAGAAAATTGGCTGAAAACAACTAAATAACAAGGACTCATTGGGCGAATCACTCTGGAACTGAAATCGGAACGCTCACTGACATTTCCAATATCTGAAAGTCTGATAAACGTCGGAAAAACGACTAAGTCCAAAAAAAATTTTTTTTCAACTTTTTTCAATTTTACCCCCGTGGGATATATATTCTACCCACACACATTTGGAACTCTCCTGGGGTACCCTCACACATATTATTCCCTCATTTAGTGGATATTTTCACAAAAAAAGTGAAATTTTCAAAAATCCAGGAAATTGGCTGAAAACAACTAAATAACAAGGACTCATTGGGCGAATCACTCTGGAACTGAAATCGGAACGCTCACTGACATTTCCCCTATCTGAAAGTCTGATAAACGCCGGAGAAATGACTAAGTCCAAAAAAATTTTTTTTTCAATTTTACCCCCGTGGGATATATATTCTTCCCACACACATTTGGAACTCTCCTGGGGTACTTATTCCCTCATTTAGTGGATATTTTCACAAAAAAGTGAAATTTTCAAAAATCCAGAAAATTGGCTGAAAACGACTAAATATCAAAGACTCATTGGGCGAATCGCTCTGGAACTGAAATCGGAACACTCACTAACATTTCCCCTATCTTAAAGTCTGATAAACGCCGGAAAAATGACTAAGCCCAAAAAAAAATTTTTTCTACTTTTTTCAATTTTACCCCCGTGGGATATATATTCTACCCACAAACATTTGGAACTCTCCTGGGGTACCCTCACACATATTATTCCCTCATTTAGTGGATATTTTCACAAAAAAGTGAAATTTTCAAAAATCCAGAAAATTGTCTGAAAACGACTAAATAACAAGGACTCATTGGGCAAATCACTCTGGAACTGAAATCGGAATGCTCACTGACATTTCCCCTATCTGAAAGTCTGATAAACGCCGAAAAAATGACTAAGTCCAAAAAAAAAAAATTTTCTACTTTATTCAATTTTACCCCCGTGGGATATATATTCTTCCCACACACATTTGGAACTCTCCTGGGGTACCCTCACACATATTATTCCCTCATATAGTGGATATTTTCACAAAAAAGTGAAATTTTCAAAAATCCAGAAAATTGGCTGAAAACGACTAAATAACAAGGACTCAATGGGCGAATCGCTCTGGAACTGAAATCGGAATGCTCACTGACATTTCCCCTATCTGAAAGTCTGATAAACGTCGGAAAAACGACTAAGTCCAAAAAAAATTTTTTTTCAACTTTTTTCAATTTTACCCCCGTCGGATATATATTCTACCCACACACATTTGGAACTCTCCTGGGTAACCCTCACACATATTATTCCCTCATTTAGTGGATATTTTCACAAAAAAAGTGAAATTTTCAAAAATCCAGGAAATTGGCTGAAAACAACTAAATAACAAGGACTCATTGGGCGAATCACTCTGGAACTGAAATCGGAACGCTCACTGACATTTCCCCTATCTGAAAGTCTGATAAACGCCGGAGAAATGACTAAGTCCAAAAAAATTTTTTTTTCAATTTTACCCCCGTGGGATATATATTCTTCCCACACACATTTGGAACTCTCCTGGGGTACTTATTCCCTCATTTAGTGGATATTTTCACAAAAAAGTGAATTTTTCAAAAATCCAGAGAATTGGCTGAAAACGACTAAATATCAAGGACTCATTGGGCGAATCGCTCTGGAACTGAAATCGGAACGCTCACTGACATTTCCCCTATCTGAAAGTCTGATAAACGCCAGAAAAATGACTAAGTCCAAAAAATATTTTTTTTCAACTTTTTTCAATTTTACCCCCGTGGGATATATATTCTTCCCACACACATTTGGAACTCTCCTGGGGTACCCTCACACATATTATTCCCTCATTTAGTGGATATTTTCACAAAAAAGTTAAATTTTCAAAAATCCAGAAAATTGGCTGAAAACAACTAAATAACAAGGACTCATTGGGCGAATCACTCTGGAACTGAAATCGGAATGCTTACTGACATTTCCCCTATGTGAAAGTCTGATAAACGCCAGAAAAATGACTAAGTCCAAAAAAAATTTTTTTTCAACTTTTTTCAATTTTACCCCCGTGGGATATATATTCTTCCCACACACATTTGGAACTCTCCTGGGGTACCCTCACACATATTATTCCCTCATTTAGTGGATATTTTCACAAAAAAGTTAAATTTTCAAAAATCCAGAAAATTGGCTGAAAACAACTAAATAACAAGGACTCATTGGGCGAATCACTCTGGAACTGAAATCGGAACGCTCACTGACATTTCCCCTATCTGAAAGTCTGATAAACGCCGGAGAAATGACTAAGTCCAAAAAAATTTTTTTTTCAATTTTACCCCCGTGGGATATATATTCTTCCCACACACATTTGGAACTCTCCTGGGGTACTTATTCCCTCATTTAGTGGATATTTTCACAAAAAAGTGAAATTTTCAAAAATCCAGAAAATTGGCTGAAAACCACTAAATATCAAGGACTCATTGGGCGAATCGCTCTGGAACTGAAATCGGAACGCTCACTGACATTTCCCCTATCTGAAAGTCTGATAAACGCCAGAAAAATGACTAAGTCCAAAAAATAATTTTTTTCAACTTTTTTCAATTTTACCCCCGTGGGATATATATTCTTCCCACACACATTTGGAACTCTCCTGGGGTACCCTCACACATATTATTCCCTCATTTAGTGGATATTTTCACAAAAAAGTTAAATTTTCAAAAATCCAGAAAATTGGCTGAAAACAACTAAATAACAAGGACTCATTGGGCGAATCACTCTGGAACTGAAATCGGAACGCTCACTGACATTTCCCCTATCTGAAAGTCTGATAAACGCCGGAAAAATGACTAAGTCCAAAAAAAATTTTTTTTCAACTTTCTTCAATTTTACCCCCGTGGGATATATTTTCTTCCCACACACATTTGGAACTCTCCTGGGGTACCCTCACACATATTATTCCCTCATTTAGTGGATATTTTCACAAAAAAGTGAAATTTTCAAAAATCCAGAAAATTGGCTGAAAACGACTAAATATCAAGGACTCATTGGGCGAATCACTCTGGAACTGAAATCGGAATGCTCACTGACATTTCCCCTATGGGAAAGTCTGATAAATGCCAGAAAAATGACTAAGTCCAAAAAAAATTTTTTTTCAACTTTTTTCAATTTTACCCCCGTGGGATATATATTCTACCCACAAACATTTGGAACTCTCCTGGGGTACCCTCACACTTATTATTCCCTCATTTAGTGGACATTTTCACAAAAAAGTGAAATTTTCAAAAATCCAGAAAATTGGCTGAAAACGACTAAATATCAAGGACTCATTGGGCGAATCGCTCTGGATCTGAAATCGGAACGCTCACTGACATTTCCCCTATCTGAAAGTCTGATAAACGCCAAAAAAATGACTAAGTCCAAAAAATAATTTTTTTCAACTTTTTTCAATTTTACCCCCGTGGGATATATTTTCTTCCCACACACATTTGGAACTCTCCTGGGGTACCCTCACACATATTATTCCCTCATTTAGTGGATATTTTCACGAAAAAGTGAAATTTTCAAAAATCTAGAAAATTGGCTGAAAACGACTAAATATCAAGGACTCATTGGGCGAATCGCTCTGGAACTGAAATCGGAACGCTCACTGACATTTCCCATATCTGAAAGTCTGATAAACACCGGAAAAACGACTAAGTCCAAAAAAATTTTTTTTTTCAACTTTTTTCAATTTTACCCCCGTGGGATATATATTCTACCCACACACATTTGGAACTCTCATTCTGTACCCTCACACATATTATTCCCTCATTTAGTGGATATTTTCACGAAAAAGTGAAATTTTCAAAAATCCAGAAAATTGGCTGAAAACAACTAAATAACAAGGACTCATTGGGCGAATCGCTCTGGAACTGAAATCAGAATGCTCACTGACATTTCCCCTATCTGAAAGTCTGATAAACGTCGGAAAAACGACTAAGTCCAAAAAAATTTTTTTTTCAACTTTTTTCAATTTTACCCCCGTCGGATATATATTCTACCCACACACATTTGGAACTCTCCTGGGGTACCCTCTAACATATTATTCCCTCATTTAGTGGATATTTTCACAAAAAAGTGAAATTTTCAAAAATCCAGAAAATTGGCTGAAAACGACTAAATATCAACGACTCATTCGGCGAATCGCTCTGGAACTGAAATCGGAACGCTCACTGACATTTCCCCTATCTGAAAGTCTGATAAACGCCAGAAAAATGACTAAGTCCAAAAAATAATTTTTTTCAACTTTTTTCAATTTTACCCCCGTGGGATATATATTCTACCCACACACATTTGGAACTCTCCTGGGGTACCCTCACACATATTATTCCCTCATTTAGTGGATATTTTCACAAAAAAGTGAAATTTTCAAAAATCCAGAAAATTGGCTGAAAACAACTAAATAACAAGGACTCATTGGGTGAATCACTCTGGAACTGAAATCGGAATGCTCACTGACATTTCCCCTATGTGAAAGTCTGATAAACGCCAGAAAAATGACTAAGTCCAAAAAAATTTTTTTTTCAATTTTACCCCCGTAGGATATATATTCTTCCCATACACATTTGGAATTCTCCTGGGGTACTTATTCCCTCATTTAGTGGATATTTTCACAAAAAAGTGAAATTTTCAAAAATCCAGAAAATTGGCTGAAAACGACTAAATATCAAGGACTCATTGGGCGAATCGCTCTGGAACTGAAATCGGAACGCTCACTGACATTTCCCCTATCTGAAAGTCTGATAAACGCCAGAAAAATGACTAAGTCCAAAAAATAATTTTTTTCAACTTTTTTCAATTTTACCCCCGTGGGATATATATTCTACCCACACACATTTGGAACTCTCCTGGGGTACCCTCACACATATTATTCCCTCATTTAGTGGATATTTTCACAAAAAAGTGAAATTTTCAAAAATCCAGAAAATTGGCTGAAAACGACTAAATATCAAGGACTCATTGGGCGAATCGCTCTGGAACTGAAATCGGAACGCTCACTGACATTTCCCCTATCTGAAAGTCTGATAAACGCCAGAAAAATGACTAAGTCCAAAAATTAATTTTTTTCAACTTTTTTCAATTTTACCCCCGTGGGATATATTTTCTTCCCACACACATTTGGAACTCTCCTTGGGTACCCTCACACATATTATTCCCTCATTTAGTGGATATTTTCACAAAAAAGTGAAATTTTCAAAAATCCAGAAAATTGGCTGAAAACAACTAAATAACAAGGACTCATTGGGCGAATCACCCTGGAACTGAAATTGGAACGCTCACTGACATTTCCCATATCTGAAAGTCTGATAAATGCCGGAAAAATGACTAAGTCCAAAAAAAAATTTTTTTCAACTTTTTTCAATTTTACCCCCGTTGGATATATATTCTACCAACACACATTTGGAACTCTCATTCTGTACCCTCACACATATTATTCCCTCATTTAGTGGATATTTTCACAAAAAAGTGAAATTTTCAAAAATCCAGAAAATTGGCTGAAAACGACTAAATAACAAGGACTGATTGGGCGAATCACTCTGGAAATGAAATCGGAATGCTCACTGACATTTCCCCTATCTGAAAGTCTGATAAACGTCGGAAAAACGACTAAGTCCAAAAAAAATTTTTTTTCAACTTTTTTCAATTTTACCCCCGTGGCATATATATTCTTCCCACACACATTTGAAACTCTCCTGGGGTACCCTCACACATATTATTCCCTCATTTAGTGGATATTTTCACAAAAAAGTGAAATTTTCAAAAATCCAGAAAATTGGCTGAAAACGACTAAATATCAAAGACTCATTGGGCGAATCGCTCTGGAACTGAAATCGGAACATTCACTGACATTTCCCCTATCTTAAAGTCTGATAAACGCCGGAAAAATGACTAAGTCCAAAAAAAAAATTTTTCTACTTTTTTCAATTTTACCCCCGTGGGATATATATTCTACCCACAAACATTTGGAACTCTCCTGGGGTACCCTCACACATATTATTCCCTCATTTAGTGGATATTTTCACAAAAAAGTGAAATTTTCAAAAATCCAGAAAATTGTCTGAAAACGACTAAATAACAAGGACTTAATGGGCGAATCACTCTGGAACTGAAATCGGAATGCTCACTGACATTTCCCCTATCTGAAAGTCTGATAAACGCCGGAAAAATGACTAAGTCCAAAAAAAATTTTTTTTCAACTTTCTTCAATTTTACCCCCGTGGGATATATATTCTTCCCACACACATTTGGAACTCTCCTGGGGTACCCTCACACATATTATTCCCTCATTTAGTGGATATTTTCACAAAAAAGTTAAATTTTCAAAAATCCAGAAAATTGGCTGAAAACAACTAAATATCAAGGACTCATTGGGCGAATCGCTCTGGAACTGAAATCGGAACGCTCACTGACATTTCCCCTATGGGAAATTCTGATAAATGCCAGAAAAATGACTAAGTCCAAAAAAAAATTTTTCTACTTTTTTCAATTTTACCCCCGTGGGATATATATTCTACCCACAAACATTTGGAACTCTCCTGGGGTACCCTCACACATATTATTCCCTCATTTAGTGGATATTTTCACAAAAAAGTTAAATTTTCAAAAATCCAGAAAATTGGCTGAAAACTACTAAATATCAAGGACTCATTGGGTGAATCGCTCTGGAACTGAAATCGGAACACTCACTGACATTTCCCCTATCTGAAAGTCTGATAAACGCCGGAAAAATGACTAAGTCCAAAAAAAATTTTTTTTCAACTTTTTTCAATTTTACCCCCGTGGGATATATATTCTACCCACAAACATTTGGAACTCTCCTGGGGTACCCTCACACTTATTATTCCCTCATTTAGTGGACATTTTCACAAAAAAGTGAAATTTTCAAAAATCCAGAAAATTGGCTGAAAACGACTAAATATCAAGGACTCATTGGGCGAATCGCTCTGGATCTGAAATCGGAACGCTCACTGACATTTCCCCTATCTGAAAGTCTGATAAACGCCAAAAAAATGACTAAGTCCAAAAAATAATTTTTTTCAACTTTTTTCAATTTTACCCCCGTGGGATATATTTTCTTCCCACACACATTTGGAACTCTCCTGGGGTACCCTCACACATATTATTCCCTCATTTAGTGGATATTTTCACGAAAAAGTGAAATTTTCAAAAATCTAGAAAATTGGCTGAAAACGACTAAATATCAAGGACTCATTGGGCGAATCGCTCTGGAACTGAAATCGGAACGCTCACTGACATTTCCCATATCTGAAAGTCTGATAAACACCGGAAAAACGACTAAGTCCAAAAAAATTTTTTTTTTCAACTTTTTTCAATTTTACCCCCGTGGGATATATATTCTACCCACACACATTTGGAACTCTCATTCTGTACCCTCACACATATTATTCCCTCATTTAGTGGATATTTTCACGAAAAAGTGAAATTTTCAAAAATCCAGAAAATTGGCTGAAAACAACTAAATAACAAGGACTCATTGGGCGAATCGCTCTGGAACTGAAATCAGAATGCTCACTGACATTTCCCCTATCTGAAAGTCTGATAAACGTCGGAAAAACGACTAAGTCCAAAAAAATTTTTTTTTCAACTTTTTTCAATTTTACCCCCGTCGGATATATATTCTACCCACACACATTTGGAACTCTCCTGGGGTACCCTCTAACATATTATTCCCTCATTTAGTGGATATTTTCACAAAAAAGTGAAATTTTCAAAAATCCAGAAAATTGGCTGAAAACGACTAAATATCAACGACTCATTCGGCGAATCGCTCTGGAACTGAAATCGGAACGCTCACTGACATTTCCCCTATCTGAAAGTCTGATAAACGCCAGAAAAATGACTAAGTCCAAAAAATAATTTTTTTCAACTTTTTTCAATTTTACCCCCGTGGGATATATATTCTACCCACACACATTTGGAACTCTCCTGGGGTACCCTCACACATATTATTCCCTCATTTAGTGGATATTTTCACAAAAAAGTGAAATTTTCAAAAATCCAGAAAATTGGCTGAAAACAACTAAATAACAAGGACTCATTGGGTGAATCACTCTGGAACTGAAATCGGAATGCTCACTGACATTTCCCCTATGTGAAAGTCTGATAAACGCCAGAAAAATGACTAAGTCCAAAAAAATTTTTTTTTCAATTTTACCCCCGTAGGATATATATTCTTCCCATACACATTTGGAATTCTCCTGGGGTACTTATTCCCTCATTTAGTGGATATTTTCACAAAAAAGTGAAATTTTCAAAAATCCAGAAAATTGGCTGAAAACGACTAAATATCAAGGACTCATTGGGCGAATCGCTCTGGAACTGAAATCGGAACGCTCACTGACATTTCCCCTATCTGAAAGTCTGATAAACGCCAGAAAAATGACTAAGTCCAAAAAATAATTTTTTTCAACTTTTTTCAATTTTACCCCCGTGGGATATATATTCTACCCACACACATTTGGAACTCTCCTGGGGTACCCTCACACATATTATTCCCTCATTTAGTGGATATTTTCACAAAAAAGTGAAATTTTCAAAAATCCAGAAAATTGGCTGAAAACGACTAAATATCAAGGACTCATTGGGCGAATCGCTCTGGAACTGAAATCGGAACGCTCACTGACATTTCCCCTATCTGAAAGTCTGATAAACGCCAGAAAAATGACTAAGTCCAAAAATTAATTTTTTTCAACTTTTTTCAATTTTACCCCCGTGGGATATATTTTCTTCCCACACACATTTGGAACTCTCCTTGGGTACCCTCACACATATTATTCCCTCATTTAGTGGATATTTTCACAAAAAAGTGAAATTTTCAAAAATCCAGAAAATTGGCTGAAAACAACTAAATAACAAGGACTCATTGGGCGAATCACCCTGGAACTGAAATTGGAACGCTCACTGACATTTCCCATATCTGAAAGTCTGATAAATGCCGGAAAAATGACTAAGTCCAAAAAAAAATTTTTTTCAACTTTTTTCAATTTTACCCCCGTTGGATATATATTCTACCAACACACATTTGGAACTCTCATTCTGTACCCTCACACATATTATTCCCTCATTTAGTGGATATTTTCACAAAAAAGTGAAATTTTCAAAAATCCAGAAAATTGGCTGAAAACGACTAAATAACAAGGACTGATTGGGCGAATCGCTCTGGAACTGAAATCGGAACATTCACTGACATTTCCCCTATCTTAAAGTCTGATAAACGCCGGAAAAATGACTAAGTCCAAAAAAAAAATTTTTCTACTTTTTTCAATTTTACCCCCGTGGGATATATATTCTACCCACAAACATTTGGAACTCTCCTGGGGTACCCTCACACATATTATTCCCTCATTTAGTGGATATTTTCACAAAAAAGTGAAATTTTCAAAAATCCAGAAAATTGTCTGAAAACGACTAAATAACAAGGACTTAATGGGCGAATCACTCTGGAACTGAAATCGGAATGCTCACTGACATTTCCCCTATCTGAAAGTCTGATAAACGCCGGAAAAATGACTAAGTCCAAAAAAAATTTTTTTTCAACTTTCTTCAATTTTACCCCCGTGGGATATATATTCTTCCCACACACATTTGGAACTCTCCTGGGGTACCCTCACACATATTATTCCCTCATTTAGTGGATATTTTCACAAAAAAGTTAAATTTTCAAAAATCCAGAAAATTGGCTGAAAACAACTAAATATCAAGGACTCATTGGGCGAATCGCTCTGGAACTGAAATCGGAACGCTCACTGACATTTCCCCTATGGGAAAGTCTGATAAATGCCAGAAAAATGACTAAGTCCAAAAAAAAATTTTTTTCAACTTTTTTCAATTTTACCCCCGTGGGATATATATTCTACCCACACACATTTGGAACTCTCCTGGGGTACCCTCACACATATTATTCCCTCATTTAGTGGATATTTTCACAAAAAAGTTAAATTTTCAAAAATCCAGAAAATTGGCTGAAAACTACTAAATATCAAGGACTCATTGGGTGAATCGCTCTGGAACTGAAATCGGAACACTCACTGACATTTCCCCTATCTGAAAGTCTGATAAACGCCGGAAAAATGACTAAGTCCAAAAAAAATTTTTTTTCAACTTTCTTCAATTTTACCCCCGTGGGATATATATTCTACCCACACACATTTGGAACTCTCCTGGGGTACCCTCACACATATTATTCCCTCATTTAGTGGATATTTTCACAAAAAAGTGAAATTTTCAAAAATCCAGAAAATTGGCTAAAAACAACTAAATAACAAGGACTCATTGGGCGAATCACTCTGGAACTGAAATTGGAACTCTCACTGACATTTCCCCTATCTGAAAGTCTGATAAACGCCGGAAAAATGACTAAGTCCAAAAAAAAAATTTTTTCAACTTTCTTCAATTTTACCCCCGTGGGATATATATTCTTCCCACACACATTTGGAACTCTCCTGGGGTACCCTCACACATATTATTCCCTCATTTAGTGGATATTTTCACAAAAAAGTTAAATTTTCAAAAATCCAGAAAATTGGCTGAAAACAACTAAATAACAAGGACTCATTGGGCGAATCACTCTGGAACTAAAATCGGAATGCTTACTGACATTTCCCCTATGTGAAAGTCTGATAAACGCCAGAAAAATGACTAAGTCCAAAAAAAAATTTTTTTCAACTTTTTTCAATTTTACCCCCGTGGGATATATATTCTTCCCACACACATTTGGAACTCTCCTGGGGTACCCTCACACATATTATTCCCTCATTTAGTGGATATTTTCACAAAAAAGTTAAATTTTCAAAAATCCAGAAAATTGGCTGAAAACAACTAAATAACAAGGACTCATTGGGCGAATCACTCTGGAACTGAAATCGGAACGCTCACTGACATTTCCAAAATCTGAAAGTCTGATAAACGCCAGAAAAATGACTAAGTCCAAAAAATAATTTTTTTCAACTTTTTTCAATTTTACCCCCGTGGGATATATATTCTACCCACACACATTTGGAACTCTCCTGGGATACCCTCACACATATTATTCCCTCATTTAGTGGATATTTTCACAAAAAAGTGAAATTTTCAAAAATCCAGAAAATTGGCTGAAAACAACTAAATAACAAGGACTCATTGGGCGAATCAGCCTGGAACTGAAATTGGAACGCTCACTGACATTTCCCCTATCTGAAAGTCTGATAAACGCCGGAAAAATGACTAAGTCCAAAAAAAATTTTTTTTCAACTTTTTTCAATTTTACCCCCGTGGGATATATATTCTACCCACACACATTTGGAACTCTCATTCGGTACCCTCACACATATTATTCCCTCATTTAGTGGATATTTTCACAAAAAAGTGAAATTTTCAAAAATCCAGAAAATTGGCTGAAAACGACTAAATAACAAGGACTCATTGGGCGAATCACTCTGGAACTGAAATCGGAATGCTCACTGACATTTCCCCTATCTGAAAGTCTGATAAACGTCGGAAAAACGACTAAGTCCAAAAAAAATTTTTTTTCAACTTTTTTCAATTTTACCCCCGTGGGATATATATTCTACCCACACACATTTGGAACTCTCCTGGGGTACCCTCACACATATTATTCCCTCATTTAGTGGATATTTTCACAAAAAAAGTGAAATTTTCAAAAATCCAGGAAATTGGCTGAAAACAACTAAATAACAAGGACTCATTGGGCGAATCACTCTGAAACTGAAATCGGAACGCTCACTGACATTTCCCCTATCTGAAAGTCTGATAAACGCCGGAGAAATTACTAAGTCCAAAAAAATTTTTTTTTCAATTTTACCCCCGTGGGATATATATTCTTCCCACACACATTTGGAACTCTCCTGGGGTACTTATTCCCTCATTTAGTGGATATTTTCACAAAAAAGTGAAATTTTCAAAAATCCAGAAAATTGGCTGAAAACGACTAAATATCAAGGACTCATTGGGCGAATCGCTCTGGAACTGAAATCGGAACGCTCACTGACATTTCCCCTATCTGAAAGTCTGATAAACGCCAGAAAAATGACTAAGTCCAAAAAATAATTTTTTTCAACTTTTTTCAATTTTACCCCCGTGGGATATATATTCTTCCCACACACATTTGGAACTCTCCTGGGGTACCCTCACACATATTATTCCCTCATTTAGTGGATATTTTCACAAAAAAGTTAAATTTTCAAAAATCCAGAAAATTGGCTGAAAACAACTAAATAACAAGGACTCATTGGGCGAATCACTCTGGAACTGAAATCGGAACGCTCACTGACATTTCCCCTATCTGAAAGTCTGATAAACGCCGGAAAAATGACTAAGTCCAAAAAAAATTTTTTTTCAACTTTCTTCAATTTTACCTCCGTGGGATATATTTTCTTCCCACACACATTTGGAACTCTCCTGGGGTACCCTCACACATATTATTCCCTCATTTAGTGGATATTTTCACAAAAAAGTGAAATTTTCAAAAATCCAGAAAATTGGCTGAAAACGACTAAATATCAAGGACTCATTGGGCGAATCACTCTGGAACTGAAATCGGAATGCTCACTGACATTTCCCCTATGGGAAAGTCTGATAAATGCCAGAAAAATGACTAAGTCCAAAAAAAATTTTTTTTCAACTTTTTTCAATTTTACCCCCGTGGGATATATATTCTATCCACAAACATTTGGAACTCTCCTGGGGTACCCTCACACATATTATTCCCTCATTTAGTGGACATTTTCACAAAAAAGTGAAATTTTCAAAAATCCAGAAAATTGGCTGAAAACGACTAAATATCAAGGACTCATTGGGCGAATCGCTCTGGATCTGAAATCGGAACGCTCACTGACATTTCCCCTATCTGAAAGTCTGATAAACGCCAAAAAAATGACTAAGTCCAAAAAAATTTTTTTTTTCAACTTTTTTCAATTTTACCCCCGTGGGATATATATTCTACCCACACACATTTGGAACTCTCATTCTGTACCCTCACACATATTATTCCCTCATTTAGTGGATATTTTCACGAAAAAGTGAAATTTTCAAAAATCCAGAAAATTGGCTGAAAACAACTAAATAACAAGGACTCATTGGGCGAATCGCTCTGGAACTGAAATCAGAATGCTCACTGACATTTCCCCTATCTGAAAGTCTGATAAACGTCGGAAAAATGACTAAGTCCAAAAAAATTTTTTTTTCAACTTTTTTCAATTTTACCCCCGTCGGATATATATTCTACCCACACACATTTGGAACTCTCCTGGGGTACCCTCTAACATATTATTCCCTCATTTAGTGGATATTTTCACAAAAAAGTGAAATTTTCAAAAATCCAGAAAATTGGCTGAAAACGACTAAATATCAACGACTCATTCGGTGAATCGCTCTGGAACTGAAATCGGAATGCTCACTGACATTTCCCCTATCTGAAAGTCTGATAAACGCCAGAAAAATGACTAAGTCCAAAAAATAATTTTTTTCAACTTTTTTCAATTTTACCCCCGTGGGATATATATTCTACCCACACACATTTGGAACTCTCCTGGGGTACCCTCACACATATTATTCCCTCATTTAGTGGATATTTTCACAAAAAAGTGAAATTTTCAAAAATCCAGAAAATTGGCTGAAAACAACTAAATAACAAGGACTCATTGGGCGAATCACTCTGGAACTGAAATCGGAATGCTCACTGACATTTCCCCTATGTGAAAGTCTGATAAACGCCAGAAAAATGACTAAGTCCAAAAAAATTTTTTTTTCAATTTTACCCCCGTAGGATATATATTCTTCCCACACACATTTGGAATTCTCCTGGGGTACTTATTCCCTCATTTAGTGGATATTTTCACAAAAAAGTGAAATTTTCAAAAATCCAGAAAATTGGCTGAAAACGACTAAATATCAAGGACTCATTGGGCGAATCGCTCCGGAACTGAAATCGGAACGCTCACTGACATTTCCCCTATCTGAAAGTCTGATAAACGCCAGAAAAATGACTAAGTCCAAAAAATAATTTTTTTCAACTTTTTTCAATTTTACCCCCGTGGGATATATATTCTACCCACACACATTTGGAACTCTCCTGGGGTACCCTCACACATATTATTCCCTCATTTAGTGGATATTTTCACAAAAAAGTGAAATTTTCAAAAATCCAGAAAATTGGCTGAAAACGACTAAATATCAAGGACTCATTGGGCGAATCGCTCTGGAACTGAAATCGGAACGCTCACTGACATTTCCCCTATCTGAAAGTCTGATAAACGCCAGAAAAATGACTAAGTCCAAAAATTATTTTTTTTCAACTTTTTTCAATTTTACCCCCGTGGGATATATTTTCTTCCCACACACATTTGGAACTCTCCTGGGGTACCCTCACACATATTATTCCCTCATTTAGTGGATATTTTCACAAAAAAGTGAAATTTTCAAAAATCCAGAAAATTGGCTGAAAACAACTAAATAACAAGGACTCATTGGGCGAATCACCCTGGAACTGAAATTGGAACGCTCACTGACATTTCCCATATCTGAAAGTCTGATAAATGCCGGAAAAATGACTAAGTCCAAAAAAAAATTTTTTTCAACTTTTTTCAATTTTACCCCCGTTGGATATATATTCTACCAACACACATTTGGAACTCTCATTCTGTACCCTCACACATATTATTCCCTCATTTAGTGGATATTTTCACAAAAAAGTGAAATTTTCAAAAATCCAGAAAATTGGCTGAAAACGACTAAATAACAAGGACTGATTGGGCGAATCACTCTGGAAATGATATCGGAATGCTCACTGACATTTCCCCTATCTGAAAGTCTGATAAACGTCGGAAAAACGACTAAGTCCAAAAAAAATTTTTTTTCAACTTTTTTCAATTTTACCCCCGTGGGATATATATTCTACCCACACACATTTGGAACTCTCCTGGGGTACCCTCACACATATTATTCCCTCATTTAGTGGATATTTTCACAAAAAAGTGAAATTTTCAAAAATCCAGAAAATTGGCTGAAAACGACTAAATATCAAGGACTCATTCGGCGAATCGCTCTGGAACTGAAATCGGAACGCTCACTGACATTTCCCCTATCTGAAAGTCTGATAAACGCCGGAAAAATGACTAAGTCCAAAAAAAAAATTTTTCTACTTTTTTCAATTTTACCCCCGTGGGATATATATTCTACCCACAAACATTTGGAACTCTCCTGGGGTACCCTCACACATATTATTCCCTCATTTAGTGGATATTTTCACAAAAAAGTGAAATTTTCAAAAATCCAGAAAATTGTCTGAAAACGACTAAATAACAAGGACTTAATGGGCGAATCACTCTGGAACTGAAATCGGAATGCTCACTGACATTTCCCCTATCTGAAAGTCTGATAAACGCCGGAAAAATGACTAAGTCCAAAAAAAATTTTTTTTCAACTTTCTTCAATTTTACCCCCGTGGGATATATATTCTTCCCACACACATTTGGAACTCTCCTGGGGTACCCTCACACATATTATTCCCTCATTTAGTGGATATTTTCACAAAAAAGTTAAATTTTCAAAAATCCAGAAAATTGGCTGAAAACAACTAAATATCAAGGACTCATTGGGCGAATCGCTCTGGAACTGAAATCGGAACGCTCACTGACATTTCCCCTATGGGAAAGTCTGATAAATGCCAGAAAAATGACTAAGTCCAAAAAAAAATTTTTTTCAACTTTTTCAATTTTACCCCCGTGGGATATATATTCTACCCACACACATTTGGAACTCTCCTGGGGTACCCTCACACATATTATTCCCTCATTTAGTGGATATTTTCACAAAAAAGTTAAATTTTCAAAAATCCAGAAAATTGGCTGAAAACTACTAAATATCAAGGACTCATTGGGTGAATCGCTCTGGAACTGAAATCGGAACACTCACTGACATTTCCCCTATCTGAAAGTCTGATAAACGCCGGAAAAATGACTAAGTCCAAAAAAAATTTTTTTTCAACTTTCTTCAATTTTACCCCCGTGGGATATATATTCTACCCACACACATTTGGAACTCTCCTGGGGTACCCTCACACATATTATTCCCTCATTTAGTGGATATTTTCACAAAAAAGTGAAATTTTCAAAAATCCAGAAAATTGGCTAAAAACAACTAAATAACAAGGACTCATTGGGCGAATCACTCTGGAACTGAAATTGGAACTCTCACTGACATTTCCCCTATCTGAAAGTCTGATAAACGCCGGAAAAATGACTAAGTCCAAAAAAAAAATTTTTTCAACTTTCTTCAATTTTACCCCCGTGGGATATATATTCTTCCCACACACATTTGGAACTCTCCTGGGGTACCCTCACACATATTATTCCCTCATTTAGTGGATATTTTCACAAAAAAGTTAAATTTTCAAAAATCCAGAAAATTGGCTGAAAACAACTAAATAACAAGGACTCATTGGGCGAATCACTCTGGAACTAAAATCGGAATGCTTACTGACATTTCCCCTATGTGAAAGTCTGATAAACGCCAGAAAAATGACTAAGTCCAAAAAAAAATTTTTTTCAACTTTTTTCAATTTTACCCCCGTGGGATATATATTCTTCCCACACACATTTGGAACTCTCCTGGGGTACCCTCACACATATTATTCCCTCATTTAGTGGATATTTTCACAAAAAAGTTAAATTTTCAAAAATCCAGAAAATTGGCTGAAAACAACTAAATAACAAGGACTCATTGGGCGAATCACTCTGGAACTGAAATCGGAACGCTCACTGACATTTCCAAAATCTGAAAGTCTGATAAACGCCAGAAAAATGACTAAGTCCAAAAAATAATTTTTTTCAACTTTTTTCAATTTTACCCCCGTGGGATATATATTCTACCCACACACATTTGGAACTCTCCTGGGATACCCTCACACATATTATTCCCTCATTTAGTGGATATTTTCACAAAAAAGTGAAATTTTCAAAAATCCAGAAAATTGGCTGAAAACAACTAAATAACAAGGACTCATTGGGCGAATCAGCCTGGAACTGAAATTGGAACGCTCACTGACATTTCCCCTATCTGAAAGTCTGATAAACGCCGGAAAAATGACTAAGTCCAAAAAAAATTTTTTTTCAACTTTTTTCAATTTTACCCCCGTGGGATATATATTCTACCCACACACATTTGGAACTCTCATTCGGTACCCTCACACATATTATTCCCTCATTTAGTGGATATTTTCACAAAAAAGTGAAATTTTCAAAAATCCAGAAAATTGGCTGAAAACGACTAAATAACAAGGACTCATTGGGCGAATCACTCTGGAACTGAAATCGGAATGCTCACTGACATTTCCCCTATCTGAAAGTCTGATAAACGTCGGAAAAACGACTAAGTCCAAAAAAAATTTTTTTTCAACTTTTTTCAATTTTACCCCCGTGGGATATATATTCTACCCACACACATTTGGAACTCTCCTGGGGTACCCTCACACATATTATTCCCTCATTTAGTGGATATTTTCACAAAAAAAGTGAAATTTTCAAAAATCCAGGAAATTGGCTGAAAACAACTAAATAACAAGGACTCATTGGGCGAATCACTCTGAAACTGAAATCGGAACGCTCACTGACATTTCCCCTATCTGAAAGTCTGATAAACGCCGGAGAAATTACTAAGTCCAAAAAAATTTTTTTTTCAATTTTACCCCCGTGGGATATATATTCTTCCCACACACATTTGGAACTCTCCTGGGGTACTTATTCCCTCATTTAGTGGATATTTTCACAAAAAAGTGAAATTTTCAAAAATCCAGAAAATTGGCTGAAAACGACTAAATATCAAGGACTCATTGGGCGAATCGCTCTGGAACTGAAATCGGAACGCTCACTGACATTTCCCCTATCTGAAAGTCTGATAAACGCCAGAAAAATGACTAAGTCCAAAAAATAATTTTTTTCAACTTTTTTCAATTTTACCCCCGTGGGATATATATTCTTCCCACACACATTTGGAACTCTCCTGGGGTACCCTCACACATATTATTCCCTCATTTAGTGGATATTTTCACAAAAAAGTTAAATTTTCAAAAATCCAGAAAATTGGCTGAAAACAACTAAATAACAAGGACTCATTGGGCGAATCACTCTGGAACTGAAATCGGAACGCTCACTGACATTTCCCCTATCTGAAAGTCTGATAAACGCCGGAAAAATGACTAAGTCCAAAAAAATTTTTTTTCAACTTTCTTCAATTTTACCTCCGTGGGATATATTTTCTTCCCACACACATTTGGAACTCTCCTGGGGTACCCTCACACATATTATTCCCTCATTTAGTGGATATTTTCACAAAAAAGTGAAATTTTCAAAAATCCAGAAAATTGGCTGAAAACGACTAAATATCAAGGACTCATTGGGCGAATCACTCTGGAACTGAAATCGGAATGCTCACTGACATTTCCCCTATGGGAAAGTCTGATAAATGCCAGAAAAATGACTAAGTCCAAAAAAAATTTTTTTTCAACTTTTTTCAATTTTACCCCCGTGGGATATATATTCTATCCACAAACATTTGGAACTCTCCTGGGGTACCCTCACACATATTATTCCCTCATTTAGTGGACATTTTCACAAAAAAGTGAAATTTTCAAAAAATCCAGAAATTGGCTGAAAACGACTAAATATCAAGGACTCATTGGGCGAATCGCTCTGGATCTGAAATCGGAACGCTCACTGACATTTCCCCTATCTGAAAGTCTGATAAACGCCAAAAAAATGACTAAGTCCAAAAAAATTTTTTTTTTCAACTTTTTTCAATTTTACCCCCGTGGGATATATATTCTACCCACACACATTTGGAACTCTCATTCTGTACCCTCACACATATTATTCCCTCATTTAGTGGATATTTTCACGAAAAAGTGAAATTTTCAAAAATCCAGAAAATTGGCTGAAAACAACTAAATAACAAGGACTCATTGGGCGAATCGCTCTGGAACTGAAATCAGAATGCTCACTGACATTTCCCCTATCTGAAAGTCTGATAAACGTCGGAAAAATGACTAAGTCCAAAAAAATTTTTTTTTCAACTTTTTTCAATTTTACCCCCGTCGGATATATATTCTACCCACACACATTTGGAACTCTCCTGGGGTACCCTCTAACATATTATTCCCTCATTTAGTGGATATTTTCACAAAAAAGTGAAATTTTCAAAAATCCAGAAAATTGGCTGAAAACGACTAAATATCACGACTCATTCGGTGAATCGCTCTGGAACTGAAATCGGAATGCTCACTGACATTTCCCCTATCTGAAAGTCTGATAAACGCCAGAAAAATGACTAAGTCCAAAAAATAATTTTTTTCAACTTTTTTCAATTTTACCCCCGTGGGATATATATTCTACCCACACACATTTGGAACTCTCCTGGGGTACCCTCACACATATTATTCCCTCATTTAGTGGATATTTTCACAAAAAAGTGAAATTTTCAAAAATCCAGAAAATTGGCTGAAAACAACTAAATAACAAGGACTCATTGGGCGAATCACTCTGGAACTGAAATCGGAATGCTCACTGACATTTCCCCTATGTGAAAGTCTGATAAACGCCAGAAAAATGACTAAGTCCAAAAAAATTTTTTTTCAATTTTACCCCCGTAGGATATATATTCTTCCCACACACATTTGGAATTCTCCTGGGGTACTTATTCCCTCATTTAGTGGATATTTTCACAAAAAAGTGAAATTTTCAAAAATCCAGAAAATTGGCTGAAAACGACTAAATATCAAGGACTCATTGGGCGAATCGCTCCGGAACTGAAATCGGAACGCTCACTGACATTTCCCCTATCTGAAAGTCTGATAAACGCCAGAAAAATGACTAAGTCCAAAAAATAATTTTTTTCAACTTTTTTCAATTTTACCCCCGTGGGATATATATTCTACCCACACACATTTGGAACTCTCCTGGGGTACCCTCACACATATTATTCCCTCATTTAGTGGATATTTTCACAAAAAAGTGAAATTTTCAAAAATCCAGAAAATTGGCTGAAAACGACTAAATATCAAGGACTCATTGGGCGAATCGCTCTGGAACTGAAATCGGAACGCTCACTGACATTTCCCTATCTGAAAGTCTGATAAACGCCAGAAAAATGACTAAGTCCAAAAATTATTTTTTTTCAACTTTTTTCAATTTTACCCCGTGGGATATATTTTCTTCCCACACACATTTGGAACTCTCCTGGGGTACCCTCACACATATTATTCCCTCATTTAGTGGATATTTTCACAAAAAGTGAAATTTTCAAAAATCCAGAAAATGGCTGAAAACAACTAAATAACAAGGACTCATTGGGCGAATCACCCTGGAACTGAAATTGGAACGCTCACTGACATTTCCCATATCTGAAAGTCTGATAAATGCCGGAAAAATGACTAAGTCCAAAAAAAAATTTTTTCAACTTTTTTCAATTTTACCCCGTTGGATATATATTCTACCAACACACATTTGGAACTCTCATTCTGTACCCTCACACATATTATTCCCTCATTTAGTGGATATTTTCACAAAAAAGTGAAATTTTCAAAAATCCAGAAAATTGGCTGAAAACGACTAAATAACAAGGACTGATTGGGCGAATCACTCTGGAAATGATATCGGAATGCTCACTGACATTTCCCCTATCTGAAAGTCTGATAAACGTCGGAAAAACGACT